>NW_022589705.1:35559613-36094251 GCF_004348235.1 Phoca vitulina | reverse complement strand
CATCACCACCACCATCAGCACCACCACTACAACCATCACCACCACCATCACCACCACCATCACCACCACCATCAGCACCACCATCACCACCACCACAACCACCTCACTTTTTCTACCTGTTTGCCTTCACCCCTATCTTTATATATTTGTGTAGATTTCCTTGATTTACTTCAGACACAGCATGTAAACTCTGGCCTCAGGGCCATTGCATTTGGGGTTCTTTCTGCCTGCAATACTTCTGTCCCAGGTATATATATGACTGTGCTTTTTCATTCTTTTTTAAGTCTTTATTCAGAGCCCACCTATTCAGTGAAGAACTCTGTGACCATGCAAACTGACTCTTCTAATATTTCTAACCTGCATTATTTTTCTCCATCGAATTTATCACTGTCTCATGAACAAGGTATGCTATTTTATTTTACATGTATCACTTCCCTTTGGATTGGACAGGTCTTTTTTTTTTCCTCATCCCTTATTTATTGTAGTATCCTAGCACCAAAAGTAATATATCACATATTGTAGAGGTTCAAAAAACATTCTTAAATGAATGAAATATATTTTAGTCCAAGCTTAGACTTAGAAAAGGTAGTCTTATTATTTAAAAAATAATAAAGAGCAATGACCCCGGTAAAGAGAATAAAGTAGAGACAGTTTTACTACTCTCAAAGCATATATTTAACCTGAACCATATGTTCAGACTAATTAGAACTGGCATTTGAAATCATAGCCACCATTTTTGAGGTTCATCAATCAAAAGTGATGATAACTCTCACCCCATTTTCTTTACTTGAGTACATCAATATGGTATGAACTACCAGCCAACCAGCAGATTAGGATAAAAATATTTTCCCTAATTAATTACTGGTACATTATTACCTGGCACTACAGAGTGCTAAATCATTCCAACAAATCGACACTCAGTCTCATTACTTCTCATACCTATGATTCAGATTATATTGAAAATATATGCATTTGTAACTTTTTGTAGTTTGGTTTTAATACCATTGTTTCAAGTGAAGTTAACTTTTAAAAGGTAATAATCCATTTAAAGTATACATTAGGAAGACAAAAGCAGTTGGAATATCTCCGGATATAACAAAACCAAAGTAATGAGTGAAAAAGAGAAAATAAGCCCTATTTGTATTTACCAGCCCCATGGCAGATTATACTTTGACTGAAAATATTGACATTATTCATATTAATTAAATGCATCTTATGTGCATCACGATTTAGTAATTCAGAGTAGAATTTTCTTAAGTCAATTCTAAAAATGAAAAATCTATATGAGTTCAGCTATGAAGTTAAATGCTTCAAACTTCAGCATTCCGAATAAAACTGTCTCCACTTTTCTGTTCGGTTACTTAAATGCTCTCTGAATTTTTGGTGTTTCTGTAATTACATTTTAGATACAGTTTTACCTGTTTCATCAAAAGTAAATTAACAGAAGAGCAAATGTCCTAAAAATGCATTTTATTTTATGTTCTATGAAATTTTAATCACAAAAAATGTGAAGACAGGAATAAAACATCATTTTTTCTAAAATTTTAAGTATAAAATGTTAGGATTTTGGAACTCCTTTGATGAAGAACATTGAGCTCTGGGCACAATTTTTCCTTGATCTCTACCAATAACACAGAAAGGCCAAAAAAGATACTTAAAAGTAATTTTTGATGTTGTTTTCCCTAAATGACCCTTACCATCACATCTTACTCTCATAATAATAATAATAATAATAATAATAATGATAATAATAATACCGAGAAATAGCTTCCTGGTTTCAAACATCTACTATGAACTAAATACTGTATGGACATGATCTCAAACACTCCAACAAATAGTAGCCAAGTTACCCTTAAAGGGCTACATTATATATATACAACATATAGCCTTCGAGGGTCTATTATTATCCTCATTTTATAGGTAAAGAAACTGAGTCTCAGACTGAATGGTAAATTGTATCATTATCCCCAATTCTTTAAGACTTCCTGCATTCATGAACTTTGTCTTGGGACAGTTTTTTTGAACAAAGGGGTGGAGTATATTTTCTGTTCTTTGACTGTGGATGACTTGCTTTGGAAAATAGAATGGGTGAAATTTTAAGTCTAGGCTTTTTAAGGACTGGTGTGTTTCCACTTCTTGCACTTTTGCCATTGCAATATAAAGTACACATCTTAACTTGCCTGCTAGTCCAAAATTAGTAAAAAAAAAAAAAAAAAAAAAGGGTCAGAGCTGCCCCAGCTGATACACAGACCTGCAGTGAGAAACAGAGCTGCTTAGCTATTATAGGCTGAAACAGGAATATCCAGCTAAAGCCAGTCTAAATCAAATGAATTCTAGCTGGCCTAAAAATGCGTGAATTACAATAGATGATTTTAGTTTTAAGGCATGATAATTTGGGCAAGTTTGTCAAGCAAGAACAGAAAATCAATACAAGAAAGTTAGTATTTGCTCAAAGTTTCACAGCTATTATATGGGAGAACCAGTTTCTAAACCTAGGATGATCTTAATATATTGTCTCAAATTCTTAAGCATTATGATTCTTCTCTTATTGCCAAGTCTTCAAACCATCCAGAGTTGGTAATGACAAATATGAATGTATTTCAGGACCATAATCCAAGCCAAATCAATGCTCAACAGAGTGATCATACATTTGGGTCTGCCTGACACAGATACAGTTTTCTTTTTTCCTAACATAATTATTAATAGTGCCTCTTTGGGCCCTGAAAAGCTCCAGTTATTATAGGTTTATCCTAGTGAACACTAATAAATCTAGTGATAAGTCACTTCTCATTGTCTTCATCCTGATAGAGAATCAAAGGTAAAGAGCTAGTTGGAGAACAAAAATATGATATGATGTCAATGATGAACAAAAGGGAGACTAGAGGCAATGTGACCCTCAAGACCATCTTTCCATTAACTGTGATGGGAAATAGAACTAAGGAAAGATGATCAGTTTTATACCTATTGATTTTGAGGTACCCGAGGGGGTTGGGTTATTCGCATAAAGATGTTTTAATTTGGGATGTTTTAATTTTCCAGTGGGTTTTAGTCAGTAAGAGAGTATTTAAATAAAACAGTAAGAGAACCCATCTGAGAATCTGGAGAGTGAAGTGAGATTGAATCCCAACCTTAGATTAATAAACTGTATCATTTGGACACAGCAAGTAGTCTCTATTCTCTTCATTGTTCTTCCATAAAACCAGGAAGACGATACTACACCATTCAACCTATAGGGTTATGAGAATTAAATGAAATAGTGTTTATGGAAGTGTTTTACAGTCAGCAATGTTAATTTTAGTTTTAAACACTATATTATTGCAGTAATGAGAGCCCTTGAAGTTTACTATTACAATTTAGAATAATATATTTAATTCTGGTATATTATATTTATATTAAAAATGTGAAAATGAAAATCCAATTCTGATTATCCATGAGCAGTAAATGTTGTCTTTATAGGTAATATTAATACTGTGACTACAGTCTCTAAAAGTCTATATTTAGTAGTACTTACACTTAGTAAGACTAAAGAAGTATCAGTTAAATTATAATGAAACAGCATTTATTAAGAACCAAAGCATGTAGCTCTATGAAATCTGTGAAGATACTTGGCTTTAACTATATTTAAATACTCCTTTTATGTATTTTGATATCTTTAACATCATTGACCCATGATAACTAGAATAGTATAACTATTTTTATCGTGGTAAAATACACATAATATAAAATTTACCATCATAAGACTTCTATGTGTGCAGTTCAATAGTATTAAATGCATTCATAACAGTGTGCAACTATCACCAAAATCCATCTCCATAACTCTTTTTATCTTATAAAACCAAAACTCTGTATCCATTTAAAAATAACTCCCCACTCAACTTGATTTGCTCTCATTCAAATTAAGGGGCCAAAGAAGTTGAATCTTGTCTGGCAGTAGATAATATCTTTCTGATCCTCTATAAGATTACATATCAATTCTCAGCACTTAATTTAAAAAATAAGTAAAGCATACCACTTTGGAAAAATCTTTAGCAGTGCTCACTAAAACTTAAGATATGCAATCCTATGGACAAAAGTATCCAACAAAATTGCTTTCATATGTGAAACAGAAGACATGCATACAGATGTTCATAGTGAATCATTAGAGCAATCCCAACCAAACTGTAAACAACCCAAATAATCATTAACAAAAGAATGGATAAATAATTCTTACACATTCATATAATGGAATACTACCATGCAATGAAAATGAATGAGCTTTTTTTGTATATGCAACAACATGGCTGAAACTCACAGACCTAATGCTAAGCCGAAAAAGGTAGACACAAAAGAGTAGTTACGGGATGACTCCACTCCCATGCTGCTCAGAAACAGACAAGGGTAATCCATGGTAACAGAAGCCAGAAGAATGGTGCCACTGGGAGATAAAGAGTAGGAGGAAACATGAGGGAGGCTTCTGAAACTTTGTTAATATTCTATTTCTTGCCTGGGTAGTGGTCCACAAATATGCTTACTTTGCAGATTTATCAAGCTGTATGCTAAAGATTTATAAACTTTTCTGGTTACATGTTATGTTTAAAAAATAACTAGAAATGTGCATAGGACAGCATTTTCACTCACCTATTTGCTCTACCAGATATTATTGCATAAAAACTATCTGATATTTGCACATTAGGTAAATGAAATGGAGTGATGCATTTAAACACACATAAGTTGGAATTTTTTGTAAAGGATAATAAATGTTTTATAAATTTTTCATGGGCATTTAGGCACTTCTTTGCTTATTTTCAGCATTCCTCTCATTTTTTACCTTTTATTTCTAATTGAACCATAACAAATTATTACTTCTCTGTTTATATTTAAAATGTCCACAAGGTGCTTACTCTGTGCTAGACACTGTTTTAAGCACTTTAGCTATTATTTATATTATTTGATTTAATCCTTGCTGTAACCACAAATATTTATGCATGTAAACATATATTTTAACAACATAATATATATATATATAAATGTGTGTGTATATACTATTTATATATATGTGTGTATATATATTATTGTATATATGTATGTATGCATGTATATTATACATATCTGTATCTATATTCATCTATTTCTCTCTCTACATAATTGTCAACAACACATTTGTAAACAAGTATAAAACCAATGATAATAAAATATGCATTTAGCCCCCAGGTAAAAGGGGATCATGATTTGCAAATATTCTTACATTTTTTTTAGATTATCCTTTAGATCCCAATTTAAATGCTTACTTTTTTGCAAGATAAGTTTCTCTGTCAAATGACCTTTTAATTTCATTAAGACTTATCACAATTTAAATTATCTTTATACTTTTATTTTATATTTATATTTATGTGTTTATTTGTGTAATGTCTAACTCTTCCAAAGGGCTGTATACCTAGGGTCTAGATTCTGTATACCTAGGGTCTAGAATAGTTTTTTGTTTTTTGTTTGGTTTGGTTTTAGTTTTTGCTTAAAGGTGGTATTCAGAGTATTTATTGAGTGAGTTAATAAGGGAATAAATAAATCAAGACAGAAAATCTGAAAAATCTTGTAGTGATATCACACTCTGTGAGGCATCTGTGCGTTAACTTTTTAGGTTTCAGATACTTAAATTTGAGGAGTTCCACCATAAGTAATCCCAGAAAAAGTATATTACATTATATTTTTAGTTGCTTGCATATCTAGAACTCTTATCCAATTGGAAAAAGACATTAAAAAAAATAAACTTTAAGTCAGCTTTTCTCCTTAAGACATAGGAATTGTGAACATAATAATAAGGGTATGACAGATGAAATTTCTCAAAAATAAATCTTTATGAGTGGCTTAAAGAAATACCGAGTTTAGACAATGGGGTATGTAGGGAGATTGCCTGAGTGTGGTGGCTTGAACACAGCTACATACCCCACTCTTAATTTCAGTTTGTCTCTCACTGAGTCACAATAGGTCCTGGGGACCAAGGTCAGCTGCATTCAAGAAATGTTTTTGGTTCTTGACAAGGAAATTTGATGGGATTTCCTCTCTTTTCCTTTTGTGCTAGGCAAAGGCCTAGGAGGAACGTCTGGACACTTGAGGAGAACATAAAAGAGGGAAAACACAGGAAGACATTGTTCCAAAGATACAGGAATGAGGAAGGTCTTGGCATAAGGCTTTTATGAACATGTCTAATCTTCTTAGTGACAATAGCACAAATGGAGTTGAAATGTTGACTGATCGACCTCCCTGAGGCTGGGACACCTATGTGATTATAGAGAAATATATATGGAAAAATTCTAAATATTAAGACATAAATGACTCACCTTAGAAAAATATTTAACAGGGCGCCTGGGTGGCTCAGTCGTTGAGCGTCTGCCTTCGGCTCAGGTCATGATCCCAGCGTCCTGGGATCGAGTCCCGCATCGGGCTCCCTGTTCGGCAGGAAGCCTGCTTCTCCCTCTCCCACTCCCCCTGCTTGTGTTCCTGCTCTCGCTGTCTCTCTCTCTCTCTGTCAAATAAATAAATAAAATCTTTAAAAAAAAAAAAGAAAAATATTTAACACTAATGGCAACTGGTTAATATCTTTAATATAGGAAATTATCTTATCTAGTGTCCAAAGAAAGACAAATTATACAATAGAAAAATGAACATGATTTGTTCAGTGAAGTATAGGTAATTTACTGAAGAGCAAACCTAGAAGGGTACAAAATGTAATTGTTCAAAATTGACGGTATTCAAGAAAATGCAAAATAAAGTAAATGATATATCATTTTATGCTAATCCGAATGTCTAAAAATAATTAAAGCATTGCTGGTATAATGTGGACTTTACAGGTGTTGGGTGGAAAATAGTCTTTAAACAAACAGTAATGTTAAAATAAAAATTATTTCTTATATCACAATCCCATTCTGTGGATTGGAAAATATTCAATCTTCAGATATGGAGATGTAAGCACAAATGATTACACATGAAATGATTTTTTGTAGATGCATTGTTTGAAATGGCAAAACACTAAAAATGAGTATGCTTATTAGCTGAAGATGAATAAAATTTGGTACGACTCCAGGGAATATTAAAATACAGGTAGTTCCATGAAATGTTTAGGGAGCAAAATAAGCTTCATAAACACGTATAGAAATGACCCTATTTCTGGTAAATAAATAATTATTGAGTTTGTACCTTTGTATGAATATATATATTTTTTCAAAATACAAATTGAAGGGGCACTTGGGTGGCTCAGTCGTTAAGCGTCTGCCTTTGGCTCAGGTCATGATCCCAAGGTCCTGAGATCAAACCTCACATTGGGCTCCTGGCTCAGTGGGAAGCCTGCTTCTCTCTTTCCCTCTGCCTCTCCCCCCGCTCATGCTCTCATTCTCTGTATCTCTGTGTCTCAAATGAATAAATAAAAAGCTTTAAAAAAAAATTGGACAAAGAAGGGTTGCTCCTGTGTTGATGTAGGTGGAGAAGAAGAAAATTGATAGTGAGCAGCTAATGATAAAAGTTACATGATACTAAATTAAACAAAGAACAATAGAATATAATAAAGACCCAGGGTGCCTGGGTGGCTCAGTGGGTTAATTATCTGACTCTTGATTTCAGCCCAGGTCATGATCTCAGGGTCCTGGGATCAAGCCCCATATAGGGCTCATTGCTCAGTGGGGAGTCTGCTTGAGGATTCTCTCTCCCTCTCTCTCTCTCTGCTCTGCCCTCCCCAAGTCACACTGTTCTCTTTCTCTCTCTCTCCCCAAAATAAATAAAAAATATTTTTAAAAATATATAATAAAGACCCACACATACCAAAACCTGCTGAGCATATATGCTTGTGCCCTTATTATCTGTTTTTTGTCTTATCCATCTTCCTAGCAATAGCCAATTTCTCTTTGTCCACAAAATCCATCTTCTTTCAAATACTAAAAGTGAGTAGGGAAGGGTTGGGGTATAGGCAGGGAGAGGTAGGAGGCCCCTGACGAGGCTCTGGTACTATTCCTGGCATGCAGAGATGCTGAGATAGAGCAAAACAAGGGATAAGGGAACAAACCAGACCACAGCGTTCTGGACGTCAGAGGTATTTTTATGGCAGTTACATCGTAACCACAAATAATGACCAGACCTCAAAGAAGAAGTAAACCATTAAGGATTATCAATAATCCTTGCTCAAACCAAGACGTCACAAGAATTTCCAGGCCACAAGCTTCCTAGTCAGTTATCAATAAAACACGGCCAATAAAAGCCCACAGTGGCAACCCATTCGGGACCCCCTCTCATTCTAGAGAGCTCTTTATCTTTGTGTTCTCAACTTAAGTTAATAAACTATCACTTCACCCTTTTGTGTCTGCGAGACTCATCCTTCAACTCCGTGGAGCAAGACCCTGTAACAAAAACACCCTGCCAATTTTCTTTTCTTTTTTTGAAGATTTTATTCATTTATTTGACAGAGCGATAGAGAGAGCCAGAGTGCACAAGGAGGGGAATGGCGGAGGGAGAGGGAGAAGCAGGCTTCCCGCTGAGCAAGAAGCCTGATTTGGGGCTCGATCCCACAACCCTGGGATCATGACCCAAGCTGAAGGCAGATGCCTAACCAACTGAGCACCCAGGTGCCCCAACCCTACCAATTTTCTTTCTTTAGTCTTCATCATCATTTTTTTTTCTCTTTTCTCAACATCTTTTGAGACTATTGCTGCCTCCAGCCACACCCTACCCCTCTTAGAGCAAAATTCCACAAAGTCCTATTCATGTTCTCTAGCACATCACCAAATACACTCTTGTTAAATTCAGAATGGCCCTCATATTGATAAATCCAATGACCAATCCTCTATTTTCCTCTTACTTGATCAATTAATACTATTTAACTTACTAGATAATTTCCTTTTTTTCAAAAACCTTTTTCTCTTGGGCTCCGGGACTAAATTCTTATTAATAGATTGTCTTTTGATCTGGCAACTCCTTCTTTGCATCTGACTATACTTGCAATGCTGGAGAGTTCCAGGCTAGAATGTTCAACCTGTTGTCTTTTCTCCTGATACCCATTCTCTTGGTTATCCCATCTAGTCCTGAGGCTTAAAACAACCTCTCCATTGCAGTCTTGACAATGCCATAATTTTATCCTTGCTTTTGCTTTTTTTCCTCTTAGATCCCATATTTAATTATCAGTAAATCCTATATATCCAGCTTTCAATCTATATTCATCATCTGACCACTAGTGGCATTTCCACTGCCACCAGACTCGTAGAAGAAGTCAATAGTGTGCAACATCAATTACACAATTACATAGTCCTGTCTACTCTTCCACACTTCAGTTCTGCCTGTAACACAAGGATGGAGTTGTCAGATGGGTCTCTCTCTGCTCAATTCCCTCTCTAGGCTTCCCATCTGCATAAGTGCAAAAGCCAAGATCCTCACATTGATTTATACTGTCGCGTCCAATGATTTTCCCTCTTCCCTGCTTTATTTTTATCCACAGCATTTTTATTACCATAAACATAACATATTTTTCCTTTTTGATTTCTCTTATTGTCTGCTTTCCATTCTAGAATGGAGCTTAAGGGGCGATGGCATTTTTGTAAACTTTGTTCTCTGATGTTAAACCATGTCTGACATGTGGTTTATAATTAATAAGTATTTGTTTAGAGAATAAACAAAAGAATAACATAATCTAATGTATGTGTCATCATAAAAATATATGTATGTGTATAAAGGAATATTAAAAATAAAATAAAAATGAATGTCTATATAGAATCTCCTATAATTTCAATACACTTAAAATAGAATATATCAATCTAAGGAAGATATATTGTATTAGTTTAGTATTTTATAGAAATATAAGAAAATAGATTAATTTGGAACTTTTGAGAGATTTTGAACCATATGAAGAAATTATTGTTATCTGAAGTTTTAAAATGATTATGGAGCTTTAAAGTTTTGAAAGGGCTATATATAAAATAATTTTAGAACGTTTTTACTATTTTAGAGTTTGCTTTCAAATATCCATCAGCATATTCTCCATGTTCTTCATTCCTAGTAAAGCTAAGTAAAGTTTATGTTGCTTATTATAAAAGTTTCAAATAATCATCATGAATTTAACTGATAATGGAAACTTCATTTTTATAGATTTTAAAATATAGTATGAAACACTCCCATAAGGACACTCTTCTTATTATGTTTTGGAAGCATTTTTAGATGAAACATAATTTTTTGTTTTACTTTTCAAATAGAAAGTACTAAAATTTTTAATTTAAAATGATCAATAAGTAATAGGAATATTACATAAGGCTTTCGCTTCTTAAACTGACACTCAGAATTCTTTATGATTTGTAATAAGTATGAGAACAAAAAAGAGGATTAAACATTGATTCCCAATAAATTGAAAAGATTAGTGTTTTCTTTGGCCTAGAACCTTGCTGAGACGCTCAAGATAGACTGGCACATTTTAAAATGGTAATTGATACCTTAAAAACACAAAATGTTATAGGTTTAAAAATGAAGTCTTGTAGATGAAAAAAAATGACAAAATAGCTCTTCTTTAATACCGTCTTTCAAATAACTGAATAAGTAATGCACATTTTTAAATGCAAATTGCTGATGTAGTGACAATATAGTTTCTACTAAAATGAACTATTTATTTACTGTATTCAAGATAGAACTTGATTTGTTGCAAAGCATTTTGACGCTTTTCAGAATGAAGGACTGTGGCAGCTCTAAGAATTTTCTCTATATACAAATGCATAATTTAGGAAAAAGTCACCTACATGCACAAGAGCTTTTCTTCCTTTTTTGGGGGGGGGAGTTTATTAAGTCATGGTGAATATGGGCTTGACTCAGAATTTCTTGGACTATCAAGTCATAGTTAATCCTACAAGTCACTTAATAAATTAATGGATTCTTATAGTGAGGTCTGCTTAATAGATGGGCATTACAGCCTGGCTTTATTTATTTGTAGGCAAACAGTTGAGAAACTATCACGGTTTCTGGTTATTAAGAATAAGGATTTTGAAGAAAAAATGTGACCTGATAGATTTCCCAAAGGCCTCGATTTGAATCCCAGCTTCATCATTCTACATGTGTGTGGTTTTGAACAAGTCATTTATCATGTCTGAGCATCAGATTTCTCTTCTGAACAATAAGAATAACAAAAAGTCTTGGGATATTGCATGTGAAAACTCAATATAAAAAGCAAAGTGTTTCTAGTAGTATGTATTATTATAATAAAGGAAGATACTTAGAAATATGTAAGACCATTGAGTAAATTCTTCATGAAGTAAAAACATAAGTTGTTCAGAGTAATGGTCCATCTGCCCTTGGTTTACATGGTGATGGGTATCACTGAGAATTTAAAGGATATTTTTAGAGATTAAGGAGATGCAATTGTGTTGTGTGTGTGTGTGTGTGTGTGTGTTTGGTTTAGAACCCCTAAGGCTATGTCTAGACCATGGCAAGCACTCAGATGGTTGGGGCATTTTAAGGATTCCACAAACTTCAGTTGCTTCTTCAACTAGTGCCAGTCGACCATTTCAAGTGAATTTTTCACTCAGACTGGTTGATTTTCTGGCCCATTAAGACAGCTGATTCAATTCAACTGAGTTTATATAGCTTAATCCCCCATGCATGTTGATTGTCCTACCAAGTGGCAGCAGGCCACAGTCACAGGTAATCTTTCATGTACTTCTCTCATCTCCATTTGATATTTCTTTGCTTTTAATATGGGGTTGGGGGTAAGATTGCTTTTGGGCCTGAAGTCCTTGGAGTTGCATCATTAGGTGCTGAAAATGATAGCTGGAAAACCAACAAACTTAGTTTTTTGCTTTTCATAAAGGCATATCTCTGTTAATGGAGAACTGGTTCAAGTTCCACTGCTAGGCTCTCTCTCAAGGAATTTAAGATATGGGGCTGCACTGCTTGCCTTTAAAGTGCTTTGGATTTTTAAAGAAGTTATCTTTAAAAAAAAATACTGAGTTTAAGAAGACAATAGAGGCCTTTAAATCAAGAGACCTATATATGGATAAGTAAATTTAATGATTTATTGTTTCTATGTCCAGAAGAGAAAAATCTGATTAGGGAAAAACTATCTATAGGATATCTATTATCTTTGTATGTTTTTTATAGATCATATTAAAGAGTTCACATTTTATGCTAAGTGCAATAGGAAATCATAAACAGGAGAGTTATATAATCTTAATTACATTTTAGAGATTACTCTGGCTACTGTGTGAAGGATGATTTGTAAAGAGACAAGAATGGAAATAGATTAGTTAACAAGCTATTGCACTGATCCTAGTGAGAAATGAGGTTTGTTTGTTTGTTTGTTTGTTTTCAAATTTTTACTTAAATTCTAGTTAGTTAACATATAGTGCAATATTGTTGTCAGGAGTAGAATTTAGTGATTCACCACTTACATATAACACCCAGTGAATGAGGGGGTTTTGACTGAGATTGGGAGCAACAGAGGAGAAAATGCTTATATTCTACATATAGTTCGGGAGTAGAGCTGAAAGTTGATGTTAATTAATGGATTTATTGCAGAGAGCTTAACTATATAACAAAGAATTATGGTTGAGTGTTCGGCTTTTTGAGATGTAGAGAAAAACCAAAATCATTAAGAGATGGAAGAGACTACAAGAAGCTGATTTGGAGATAGAAGAATAAAATGTTCTCTTTAGAACAAGTTAATTTTAGAACAATTTGTATTTGGGACAACCAAGTGGAGATGTTGGGTGCTAGTTGGATATGTGAGTTTGCATTTCAAGGAAGAATTTAGGCTTCAGTGAGAAATTTGCAAGTTAAATATTGTAAGACATGCATTTGGATAAAATTACAGAGGAGGGGAGGTAGTATGGTTGAATTAAATTCCTTCTATTTGAAGTAGTTAGAATAGTTTCTTTTTGTCTGCTTAGACCCTGACTGATAAAAATAATATATATAATATTTGTGTTATATATATATACACATATGCTATATATTATATATATTATATATAATCTTTATCATTTTATGAATATTATTTAATATATATATTTTATCTATCCTTACAACAAATTACACTGTTCATTAGGACAGTTGTCATTGTTAATGAAGGACAGTTTTACTACAGGTTTTGTATGAATATGGGTTATCAAGTATACTGGAATCAGAACTTACAAGCATATTTTTGTCCTCTCCTTGAGTTTTAATACTATTCTTTCTTTCATAGTTGTGATTTTCATGTTACTTATGATGTTTTAATGGTAATACGGAAGTTCAGCACTATTGCTTTACACTTCTTAGATATTTCCCCTAGCATTCGTAATAAAACGGTCTTACCCTTTTCTGAGCTTCTCTCCTTAAGGAAACTTTTGTATTATTTCCCTTCACCATCTAAGCTAGAGCTTATTTTTTTTGTTCTCCTCATTGCTTGTTGCCTCTGAATTTATGAAACTTTACTACCTTGATAATCTTCCTTTCCCAGCATGTCTCCTGTAATCTGTTCACATTTATCTTAGCGCTACTGCAACTAATATTTACTTCATACTTATGGCTAACTCAACCTTGTCACTCTCTTCAGATTAACACTGAAACATATTTTCAAATTTTTACACCTCAAGCATTTGCTCCTAGCTGGAGAAGCTTTGCTAAGAGAACTTTGAAACAGAGATATATTCTTTTATTGTTTGTAAATTTTTAAGAACATTTTTTTTTTTTTAACTGTGGCTATAGTGAATAATCTCTTCCAGGGTAGAACCAGAACCTATTATTACAAACTACAGGAAGACAATTCCAGCATAAGAACAAAAGTGTCCAAAGATAAAATGAACTGTCTCTACAAGCAATGAGTTTTGCAACCCTGCAGGATGGAACCAGATCAGTAGGAATACTATTTGACGTACGTATTATATAGGAAAACTATCAGGGAACAGGCAGCATTATGTTTAAGACCACCATTTTGAGAAAGACACAGAGACAGGCAGACAGATGGACTTATATTTAAGTCCAAGTTAAGACATTTTATAGCTATGTGACCTTGAGCTACATACTTAACATCTCTAAGCTTCAAATTCCTCTACTGAAAAATGAAGTTAATGACCTTTGTGGGTGTTCCGAGGCTTAAATGAAATTCAATGAGAGACTGTAAAATAATCATCACAATGACTACACATAGTTAGCTCTGAAAAAAAAGTAGCTATTATTATTATTAATAGATCAAATTGGTTGATTTTATAGACCCTTCCAATTATGAGGATCTGTGATTACATAATTCCATTAGAACAGCAAGTTCCTCCAGACTCAAAGTTATATTTTAGGACATGGAAGAAGTAAATGCAGAGATTATTTAACTATTAGAAAAAGAATTATGAGGGATGTTAATGTCTCCCTCTGTGATTTATGTAAAGATGCAACTCTATATGAATATCTAGATTTAGGCTTACTTATATGAATATAAATACCCATTAACAGTTTTATAAATTAATGCATAAAACCAAGGGGGAGGAAAAATATTTTCATAATGTTATACCTTAGACTTAGACTTAACTAATAAGCATTATGGATTTGGGAATATAGGTTAAATTAACTTTTCTGTAGAGTAATATCAAAAAGCAGACAATAAAAATTAGTAGAGTTAGCACTATTTGACTTACTTGTCTTAAACATAGGGCGATGCACTAAGAATTTAACAAACTCTATATGGTTGATCTTCATAACTATATTAGAAATGCATATCATCCTCATTTTTACAGATGAAGAAACTGAGGTTTAAAAGGTTAAGCAAGTTTCCAATGTGAAAAGCTTTAACAAATGAATGTGTTTAAAGGAATTCAGGTCTCAGCTTTTAATGTCTAGCCTTTATGCTTGTATACAAAAGAGTTGCTCCAAATCAGTAGAGTCTGGATTTTATAGATAAAAAGCTAATTTAAGGAGCTGGAAAGTCATGATCATTTTACAGTTTAGAAGGTAGTGCTGTTTCTGGCTTTCAGATTGTATCTTCTAGCTAACCTCACAAAAGTTACTAAACTTCTATACTTCCTGGAACAAAGTATAGGCTTAGTACATATTTATCAAATGAATGAACCATAAAAATAATGCCAATACAATTTTTACACTTATATTTATTTAGTTATTTTTTAATTAAAATTTTCACCATGATCCCTACAACGAGGTGGGTAATACCTACATCAGCAATTTTACCCCTGATTATATATACACGCCTGCACCGAGTTATTTTTAAAAATACAAATCCACATGGAATGACACCTAAAATAGTTTTCTTTAAAATAAATAACATAATGACCAATTGTTACATTATTTTTCCAGTTTTTTATGAATTACATTATTAAACCAAGAAAAACAAATCTCCCCTGAGCCTCTGAGATAACTTCTTTAACCGTGGAGCAAACGGAGTGATCTATGCTGTGGCATCTGATCCCGGTGTAGCTAGTAACTGCAAATGTTATTCATAGTCATATAAATATCTAATCCCTGCGAATCTTGCCAAGCTATTTGCCTCAGTGATTTACTTCAAAAGTGAATTACAGATTGATTCGGAGTCATATTAAAGGTATTTCTGTTAAAATGTAGATTTTAGTTCCCCCAATGTCATCTTATCCTCATATTTTAGTACTTACTGAAAAAAAAATGTTCCAAAGATTTTTGCTGAACCACTCATTATTTTTTGAGCCTATTAAATCTGTGTCTTACTGCTATTGTATTCCTAAACCAATACACAATCTATTTGTCCACTTTTAATTTAACAATTGAACACGCTGTCAGTTGTTCCTGAGTGTTTTCTGACAAAGTACCTGAAATAAATGTAGCTAAGTATGAGGCTTCCATTGATTTATGTGATTTCATGTTAATAGTTTTCATATTATTCCACATGCTCAAATTAATACCTACAAGTGTTCTATTGGCTACTTTAAATGCTCTTGCACATTGAGCAGCTTTCTCATTGAACTATCCATAATGACTCCTAAATGCTTTCCCTAAGAGGTTCAGGCTAATTCAGAACCCATCAGTGTGCATGGAAAGTTTAAATTATGTTCCCCAATATGCATTACCTTGCACTTATCTGCACTAAATTTAATCTGTCATCACGTTGCCCAATCGCCCAGTTTAATTAGATCCTTCTGGATTTCTTCATAATCCCGCATGTTTTTTCACTAACCTAAGTAATTTGTGGTGATCAGCAGAAATTTAATACCTCACTATCTACTGTATCCTCCAGATCACTCATAGAATTTAACTGCCCCCTGCCTACTCTCAGCATCTTGAGCACCCTGCTATGAAGTTGTTTCCTCTGGAGAAATATACACTCTTCATTTCAAATAGCTTAATCCACATTTATCCATAAGAAAATTCTACCAGTTTTATGTGAGCTGTCAGTACATTTTCAGTGAATTTCAAATGTGAAAGGTCTTTCTACAAGTATATATTGAATTTTTTTATCCTTTTAGAATATTGTGTAAGAGCCGGATTTGGAGAAGATACAGAATTAATAGAAGAGTAAATGAGTTCTAAGATTTCCTCCAAATGTCAGAATATCACATGTTTACAGCACTGCTGGAAAGAGACGAGAAGATTAAGATTCATCGAGTACCTAGCAGTAGCTGCTGCCATGTATGCTTGGCATTGCCCTCTGCACTTCATGTGAATAAGCTCAAACACTGAGGACAACTTTAATTATCACATGATTTCAAATAGGGAAACTGAAGTTCAGAGACGCTGATTCGCATGCAACAGAAATAGTCATAAACCTTCCCACTGGACCACAGAGTCTCCCAAGTGATTTATAATACAGTCACTAAATTAATTTATCCCTTGTTTTCTCTTATTTTAACTATTTTTGAGAAATTTTATAGATTTCTTAAATATAAGCAAAATTAGTGTCTTCAGTCATTTTATAACTTGTCATATGGTATTATACTGGGCTTTTCTGGATATTTATTTTTAAAAAGTGTTTGCTAATGAATTTATATTTCTATGTTCCTCAAATTGATCATCAAATCATTCACTATATTAACAGATACTATGTTTTTGAAAGGAATGTCCTTTTACATTTATGTGTCATGAAAACAATGCATTTAATAATAACTAGTATTTATGTATTATATTATCAGTTAAGACACTTGGTGGGTGAAAAACAAACTCAAACTGGCTAGTGATAGAAACATTTTTGCTGGCTTATTCAAATACCAAGGAAGGTTGGATGCAGAGGAAGGTTTAATTCAAAGGAAGTCACAAGAACCCAGCTCCCTCCATCTTTTGACAAAGCTCTCCCCCACACTGGTTTTAGGTCTGGGTGCTACATGATAGCAAACTGGCTGGGAGGAGCTTGAAGTATGTGCTTCAAGATTTAAGCCTGGTGGCAGAAGACTGGCCATCTTTTCTTCCAACAGCCTTAACAAAAGAGTCATTGTAAACTATTTTCTCTGGTTGGGTCATTGCCCAACCCTCAACATTTCACCTCCTCAGCTTTATTGAGATATAATTGATACGTAAGATTGTATAAGTTTAAGGTGTACAATGTGATGATTTGATACGTGCATATATTGTGAAATTATTACCACAATGAGGTCAGTTAACATATTCAACACCTCACATAGTTACCATTTGTGTGTATGTGTGTGTGTGTGTGTGTAGTGAGAACATTTAAAATCTACTCTTTTAACACCTTTCAGGTACGTAGTACAGTATTGTTAACTACAGTCAGGTGTAACCTGAGCCAGGCCTAAATCATACCTCCACTTTGAATGCTGCAGTTAGAATCAACTATAACACAAGAACACAGACCAAAAGTGGAGAAAATGGGCATGTTTGTTCTGAACACTTATAAACCATATTCAGGGACAGATTCCTTGCTATCATCAGTGGCCCTGATAAGTGTAGGAATATTGTAATAAATGTATCTCTTTAGTATATCTATACTTTGTTAAGTTTTCCCAGTATCACTTGCAGAACTCTTGTATCCTACAAAGTTTCCCAACCTAAAGTTTTCCCTCTGCGTTCTAAATCTTCATAAGCAATATCATTCAACTAACACATTTACAACACTAGCTAAAATAAACCTTCATATATGGAAGATGTTCAGACAAATAAAAACATTTAAGGTAGGTTGTATTCACATGATTCAGGTAAAAAAGATGAATCTCGGAGTTGATAAATTACTAGATGTAGTCCCACCGTTTGTACATCCTGGAGCCTAGACTAGAACATAGTTCATCTTAACTCAAACCCTGTGTTCTTTCCACTAGCTTTCTGCCTTATCCAATCCATATCCATGTAAGCTTTCATTCTCCCATTTAGAGCAGACACTGGTCCAACTTTTTGCTAATTACCAAGTCTGTCATAGATCAATTAACATAATTATTCATGCCCCCACCGTATGTCTACCACAATAGTTAATCACTCCTCTATTATTGAATATAAGGTAATGTCCCATTTTTTGGTTCCTACAAATAACATAGCCATGAAGGTCTTTGTACATAAATCTTTGCTCACATCACCTTAGGAAAAATTACTTGAGAGAGAATTGCTAGTTTAAAGAGTATGAACATTTTAAAGGTTTTTGAAACATAATGCCAAATTGCTTTTCAGGAAGGTTGTACCAATTTATGTTCCTGCCAGAAGCGAACGAACACAGCAGTTCTAATTTGCTTTGGGGTGGGGTTGGGGCTGGGAATTAATAGTATCACATTTTTACAGCACTTGAGGGGAATTTTACTCCCTCACCTCTGTTACTCTCATGGCTACACAGTTTTTTATGGTAAGGGAAGTATCAAATCAGGCGCTTCTAACTCAAAACAACAGAGAACTTTTCTGGGTCCCTCATAGATTGGCTAAAGGAGAGAGTAGAATAAAAGGCAGGATCAGAGTAGATACAGGGGTGAACCGAAAAATGGGATTGTTGTTTAACTGAATGTTATTGCAAGCTCCTTTCTTATTTTGCCCACAAGCCATCCTTTTCAGGGAACAACATGCACATGAGAAATTCCATCAAAGTAGATTGTGCATTTGCTCAGACTGGGCCTGGGCCTATAATGTCCACTGCCCCCGAGTTGGCTTTCTGTATCAGTACAGGAAGTGAAGAACATTAAAGAAAACAGCCTCAGCTAAAACCATTCCCCCAGCTCTGGGAGTACTGTGCATACCATCTGAGATGCCTTAGTTTGGCTTAAAAAGCTGAGTTTCTAGAATCCCCTACATATTTATTTTAATACACCTAAGATGACCCTCACAATAAACTCATGTTTCTGAAAGTGTTGTCTCTGGACCACCAGAGTTTTCATCAACTAGGGTGATTAGTTGCAAATTCCTTGACACTCCTGGGAACTTACTGAAACAGAATCTCTGGGGATGCAACTCAAGAATCTGAATTTTTAATAAGTGGTGCTTCTCAGACTTCAATGTACATACGCCTCACTTAGATATCTTGTTAAATGTAGATTATGACTCAGTTTTTCTGAGGAGGGGGCCAAAGATTCAGCATTCCTAATAGGCTTCTAGATGGGGCTAATGGTTCTGTGCCACGGATCACACAAATCACAGGAGTTTGAAAACCATAGATTCAATCCATAACCTACTTTCAATTCCAATCACTTTATAAGATAAGTCAATTAGGAGGAATTGAGTTAAAAATGGGTGATACTGTAAGTTAAACTTGAGTAGACATGCCACCTGCAAGATACCAATAAAACATGTAACTCTGGTTATGAAGGATTCATATACACTAGGGAAGAAGAAAAGTATTAAGACATTTTGGCCAGTTTTTTTTTTTTTTTAAAGATTTTATTTATTTATTTGACAGAGAGAGACATAGCGAGAGCAGGAACACAAGCAGGGGGAGTGGGAGAGGGAGAAACAGGCTTCCCGCAGAGCAGGGAGCCCGATGTGGGACTCGATCCCAGGACCCTGAGCCGAAGGCAGACACTTAACGACTGAGCCACCCAGGCGCCCTTGGCCAGTTTTATAATCTAGATCAGGTACTGAAATCCATAAAATTTACTCGAGGTCATTTTTATACCAATTCTTCATCTTCCACATCTAATGTTATGACTTATCTTAGTCTTACTTACTCTATAATTTTGTTCTTGATGTGGACATTTTGCCATTGATGATTTTTTTTTCTTGTTGGAGTTAAATCTAAATTGTATTATGAAGCAAATTCTAGCCCTGTTTATGGATACTACTTTGGTTCTTATTTTTAGTAGAAGTGAGGTAGCTTACTAGACCCTTCATTTTTCACAAGAGAGTGGCTATCCTACCTAAAATTGTACTGATTAATACAATATATCATTATATGGTCAAATGCCAGATGGGCTATGTGAGTTCCTGTTACTTAAATGAAGTGTGATCTTGAATTCACTGTAATTCAATTTTTAAAAATTGGCTGAGAGAAATAAGATCTTTGATGGATTTTATGAAGGATATGTTATCCATCCATTCCTCTAGTGAGAATGTCCTAAATGTATTCTAAGGAATTCTTGGATGCTCTGAATAAAATGGGTTTTTAAACAGACACATGTAGGAAATCTGTGTATATACACTCCATAGCTTCTCCAGAAGATCTAAGCACTGAAGGGGAACAGAATATAATCACCCCAAACTATGCCTCTTTGGCATAAACATTATTTTAGGCTTAATTTTTTTAAGAAACAGCTGACATAGGAAAAGATCTAAAAACTGAGAAGCTACCCTTTTGTAAGAGACATTTACATATATAGGGAAATGTACAATCTCCATCTGCTAGGGTGTCTCTTCTCTGTAGCAGGAAGAGAAAAATGACTCTAAATTTCTAAAACTCTTATCTGTGGAGAAGGCAATGACTTAAATCTGCATAACAGCCTTGCCTTTATTTACTGTGCTTTTCCTACTAACCTCTCATAACTGATTCCTCACCTCCAATATCTTCTTTTGTCTTTGTTGAAGATGTTATTTAAGGTGGCAGCTTAGAACATTTAGGGGAGTTATTCGGTTTTCCTAAGCATCTCCCATATATAGGTGGTAAACATGTTATTAAAATTCTGTTTGTTTTTCTCCTATTAATCTTTTTTTTTTTTTTTTTTATTACAGGTACATCTCAGCCAAGAACCGAGAAAGGTAGAGGGAAAATTATTTTATCTCTCCAACAGCATGTTAGTACATTAAAGGCACTGAGAATTTAGCAACCAGCAAAATAAAGAAATTATTTCTAGATACTGTAAATATTATTCCAGGCATTTAAAAAAAATTACTTTGGTGTAAAATCAAATCATCCAAAATCTGGGTACTTGTTCTTAATCATCTTAGGTACTAGCTAACAGGTATTGAACCTTGACAATTAACCAAGCCATACTCTAAGTACTTTATTGTGTTATTTAATTTACTTTCCTCAGTAAGACTAAAAGATACAGTTCCTTTTCTCATTTTATGGATAAAAAATGGGATTTTAAAAAATCTCATGCATTAAAAAATGCATTTGTGAAATCAAATGTTATCAAATTTTATTTTTACTTGCTTGTTCAGTTGGGTGCCATCAGATTATTTTCTTTGCTATATATTTTTTAAATAGTCTATGAATGCTAATAGTAAATAATAAATTAACCCATGTCTCTCTACCCACTACAGGGGCCAAGGGCAGGATGTCCCAAATGGACCACTTTGGATGAAGATTATTTTGAGTTAAAAATCAATCAAAACTCAGCAGATTCAGGGAAAGCTCTTTACCTGGCCCCCTCAATTGTCTTAAAACAATTCAGATAGAGAATGTGCTCCAGGAAGAGAGTTAGTACCACAGATACATTATGAAATAAACTAGGTATAGTAGCAGACAGGGAGGAACCTAACAAGGTTGATCAAAGACCTCTGTCCCAGTGTTTTCCAGTGGCCCACAAATATTTGTTTACCAAACATTTACTGTTTTTCATGTTCTTGTGAATTGTATTCCAACCCTTTGAAGTCCCAGCCCCCTCCCTCCTTCTCCTTCGTTCAGAATGACGTCTATACCCCATTTTGCCTGACTGTCTTTGGAATTTCCATGTCTGTATGTGTTCCCTGTACATATGCTATTAAATCTGATTTTATCCTGTTAGTCTTTCTTATGTCAATTGGATTTTTACTCTGATCAAAAGGATCTTGAAGGGGATAGGAGTATTTGCTCCCGGATACCACCTTCCAGGAGGAGGCATTAAACAAAATCAACTCTGACTTCAATATCAGTAAGAATAGTGCTTTTCTTGAATAACTATTTTTATTTTGATCTTATGGAAACTATATAGCAGGACATTGATTGTGTTTCCATTTTCCATGTTGGATCTAGAAGAATTAGAGTTAGAAAGTGAATAGTACTGCACATGCTGTTCTAAGAATACTCTTGGAATCCCCAGTCTTTTTGCATTGTCAGGACAATGGTGAATAGAAGAAAATGGAATACTTTGGCTTGCATAAAACTGTAGTCACCAAATTATAGCTAAAGGAGTAGAAGCTGCTTGGATTCATAGATTTTAGAATTGTAGTAGTTAAAATTTTTTTGCCTGAATACTTTATTTCATAAAAGAAGAAAATGGATTATTTTATTTTACATAAATAAAGTACAGCAACATCACAGCAAAATCATGTCTGTTCAGATATCTTTTCACTACACATTATTATTTATTTGTCTGCTCTCAGACAAAAATGTATAACCCTACAAATATTGCTTATTTATCAGGGAATATGGTATGCTCCCGATTGATAGTAAAACTCAGATATGACAGGGTCTTTCCTCTAAAGGAGTTTATAGTTTATTGGTGGATATAAATAAATCAACAACAATGTGTAGTAAAAAGCAGGTGAAAAATGGAGTACCTTAATTGTTCTCACCAGAATTCCTTTCAGGTAACTCTGGGTTGTTTTGTTTTGCTATGTTTTGTTTTTGTTTTGTTTCTGTTTTCAGAAAAGTAAGTAAGCTCCATGAGGTAGAAGATGAGATAAAAACAGCAGAAGAGACATCATTTGCTCATCATTGGAAATAAATATGAATGTGGGAGGTAGGAAAAAAAAAAAGAAGTGAAGAGATGAGAAGAGAAATAGAAACATGGCTAGACTTTATTAAATATGGAAAAGTCAGAGATTTTTGAGGAAACCAATTTTGAACAATGACTTGAACTTCTTTCTTTTGCTCAACTATAAATCTCTCTGTATCAGTTAAAACTCTTGTTTTTTTAAAGATTTTATGTGTTTATTTGAAAGAGAGTGAGCAGGAGCAGGGGCAGAGGGAGAGGAAGCAGACTCCCTGCTGAGCAAGGAGCCAGAGGCTGGACTGGATCTCAAGGGGTTTGATCCCAGGCTTGATCCCAGGACCCCAAGATCATGACTGGAGCCAAAGGCAAATGCTTAACTGACTGAACCACCCAGGCGCCCCAAGTTAAGACTCTTGTATAGACATATGCCCAAGCTAATTTTTGCAAAATAAAAGAAATATATCGGCTCACGTAAATGACAAGCCTAGGGAGAGACTTCAAATATCATCTCACATCGGGGCATAAACAATATAACTAATATAATTTTCTTCTTTCTCAGTTGGTGGTGTTCCTTTCTTTTGCCTGTGCTTTTGTTTTTGGTTTTTTGGTTTTTTCCTACTCCGTTGTGGTGACAAAAATGTGTGTAGCAGTAGTAGCCTCAGTGTCTCAGATTCAGATCTAATGGGAAAGAAGAACTCATTCCTTATAGTTCCCACCATGAAAAACGGACATAGATGGTGCCATTTAAAAATTGAGCCAGATTGGCCACTGCAGAGAAACTGGGACCAAATCCTTGGATTGGGCAAAATGACAATTGTTTTAAGCAATTACTTGAGAAGTAAACGGGGCATTCTGATCCTAAGACTGAAGGGTGTGGACTTTCTGACGCGAGAATCAGTAGTCAATCAAGGTATAATCCAGAGTAGGTTAATTTGTTAAAGCCCTCATTTTTTTTTTTCTCTCTTCTTAACTCATGTAATTGTGGCCCCACCCATTCTTTTTCTTTACAAATCCTCATGATTCCACATTACAAACCAGACACTTTTCGAGTTTCCACCTGAATCTGTGCTCCCCGAATTTCAATTCTTTGATCCCAGATAAATGCTCACTCGCCTCTCACCAGGGCTTTGTATTTTCAGGTTGACACCAGATAACTGTTAGCATTCACTCTGACCATTCATCTCTGAAATTATCACTCTAACGGGGGATTTTAATGCTTTGATTTACCAAGGAAATCAAATGTAAATGAGTGTTTTAAGTTTATTTTTTAAATGAGACTATCACTTGAAAATATAAAGACTGCAACCTGAGGACTTCTGGCCTAACTTTACTGCTCAAATATTTGCAGTGGTGATTCAATCACAGTGTTATATTGACCTTTATAGGAGGAAACTTACATAAGGTGATATTTATATAGAACCTTATTAAAATAGTGGGTTTTTTAAATTTTAGGCCAGTTTTAGGTTTACAGTAAAATTGTGGAAACAGTATAGAGAATTCCTATATACCCCAACACCCAGTTTCCTATATCATTAACATCTTATATTAGTATGATACATTTGTCACAATTAAAGAACATCATTATTAACCAAAATCCTCTCTCTCGTTCTTATGTAACATTCTTTTTCTGTCCCAGGATCCCACTCAGAACACATTAAATTAATCACTATGTCTCCGAAGGGTCTTCTTGGCTGTAACACTTTCTCAGACTTCTTGTTTTTAATGACCTTGACAGTTTTGAGTACTAGTCATTTTATCGGTTTGTTTTTTGTAAAATGTCCCTCAATGGGGATTTGTTTTGTTTCCCTCATGATTAGACAGGGGTTGTATGTTTTTGGCAAGAAGATCCCAAAAATAAACTGTCCTTTTCATCATGATGAAATTGCCTGTGCTTTTGCTTTTGGTTTTTTGTTTTTTTCCTATTCTGTTGTGGTGACAACTAGTGTATATGCTATCAGCATAACTATCAATGTCAATGTTAAATTAACCTGTATTACCAAGGGATTTTCCTACACAGTTTATACTTTGGATTATAATCTACTACTACTTTATTCCATTGATCAAATTTTTCAGCTTTAGGCATTGGGAGTTCTATTATTTGGCTCCTCCATTCCTTTGACATAACCACAGCACTGTGTGTGTGTGTGTGTGTGTGTGTGTGTGTGTGTGTGTTTTACCTTCTGGTAAACGGGAGCAGAACACTTGACCCCATAATATACTACTTTGACATGTGGATTATTTTGAACTGAAAGCCATCAAGACCCAGCAGACTCAAGAAAAATTTTACCTCTCCTTAACTGCCAAAAATAATTTAGATAGGGAGGGCCAACTCTAAGAGACACTTATTACCAGACATAACTTTTATCTGTATGACCCATTTGTATGATCTAATTCCTAAACGTCTGTTTTCTTTTTTCTTTTTTTTTCACCTTCATAGATTTTTATTTAAAAATTTGGAGGTTTTTTTTTAGATCATCCATTCATTTGTTAATTTATCCAACAAACATTTATTGAGAACCTATAGTGTACAAGGTACAGAGAAGTGGAGAAAATGGGGAAAGAGAGAGAAGTAGGGGTATCCATTTTCCTATGTTCAGTCTTGCTGTCCAAGGTGATAGCTTTCCAACTTAACACATTATGGGACCTTTGAAGAGAAACTAAATTTGGCTTTTAACACACTAATCCTTAGAACACATAGTGAAATTTAAGAAAGAAAGAATAAAGCCTGTTTTTCTTATTGTCTTGTAAACTGTCCCCCTCCTTTTTGAAGACTCATGCCCCATCCCATTCCCTAGTTCAAAATGGCATATCAGTCTCAATGGCCCAACTTGCTCACAAAACTGTACTCTTAAAAATGAAAACATAATGAATTTAACATTATGTATATTTTACCACAGTAAAACAAACAACAACAACAACAACAACAACAAAAAAAATCCTAACCATCTCACCTTCCTTCATGATTTCAGAGACTCATAATCATCACTCATCTGTTGTTACTTGCCTAGTAAATAAATTTGTTTCAGCTAGACTTTGGATAGTAGCAAAACAAACAAACAAGCAAATAAACTGGCAGAGCCAATAGAGAGTATGGTAAGGGGAAGCATGCACTCTCCCATGTGGAACAACAGGTGCATGTGAAATTTTGTTGGATAGAATGGACACCATTGAGGGTAGTCTGCGTTGAAGCATCTTGTTACTGACCCTCCCAAACTACTGTGTTCAAGAGGATACTTGGTTGATGACAATGGATTATTTATGTCAAAAGTGTAGTTGAGCCTATTCTGGCTCATGCCAAGGATATGCAAAAAAAAATATACCTTGAGACCCATCCCTAAGTGTGCCTGGCATAGAGCTTGCTTTTGGACTCAGCCTTAGAAAGAAGCAACAACCAGCAGAAATCTTGGTAATGTTTTTTCAACATCCTTTAAGTGAGACATCAATAAAAAATTTGCTACTCTTTCAATAAATAATTTTGAATTATGACTCTTTTCTACTATATAACTTTATGAAAGTTCACTTAAATAAATTATTTAGAAGCATGCTTAGTTGGTAAGAATATGCAGAAAATATACTGATAGTTAATAATATCCTAATCCTTCTGTAGTTTAAGAATGTTATCTCTAATTAGCAATTTCCAGACACGACTAGATGGTGAGAACCCGTATCACAATGCCAGTTGTAGTTGGATAGTGTTAAATGTGATTTTCAACACTGGTGACCTCAGCTTGAACTTTAATCTTATTTCCTTTGGTGCCATTGGATGGTAAAGTCACCATAATGTGGTTGCATCAAAGAGAAAGATTTAACCACTTACACTACTCAAGGATCTGCCAACCTTCTAACAAGTTAGTGTGTTATTTTTTTCCCCCTTCTGTATAGGGTTAGGTGGCTTCTGGTTACCCATATTGGGAGAAGTTCCAACCTTCTTCCTGCAAGAGTTTTTACATATTCTTCTTTTTGGATTGCTTCTCTCAGCTCCTAAACTTTGTTCATTTGATTAACTTTTATTAAAAAAAAAAAAAAAAGGCAATATACTATATTTAAAGAAAGCCTTCCCTATCTCCTTAAATACATTAGCTTTTCTAATTTGCAATCTTATAGCATGATGTATTGCTTCTTCTCATCTCTTTCTCACAGTATAAATTTACTTTTGTGTGATTTATTGATAAGTATATGTCACCACAGTAGAAGGTGAATTCAGGGCATGCAGAGAGAAGTGTCTGTTTTTTTTTTTTTTTGTCATTATTGTATCCACATTAAATAGCACGGTATCTGATAATAAATATTTGCTGAATGAATGATCTCCTAGATGAATGGTTAAAATGGGACCCTCAGGAGTATCGATGTGGAGATTAGAAACACTTACAGATCACGTGGACTGTAACTAGTATGTAGTAGAATCTCCATAAGTGTGTGTTGGTTGATAGATTTGACTACCTACCAATATGTTCTCTGATATCCTTTTGACATTTGATTACACTCTTAATTGGATGGTGTTTTTTATTCTTTATATTGTTTCATGAACATAATCATCATCTTACCAAGAAGTCTGACAAAGACATATGATTCTCTGGTACTCCAAAGTAAGTACAAATTGAGATTTATTGAATTAAATTAAAAGATAATGTTTGTGGTTTTGTTTCTGTCTATCTCTCTTTCTCTCTCTCCTTTTCCCTCTTTCTTTTTAAGCAGAAATGTTTCTGCAGTTGACTTTTCTGAGGAAGAAGAGTGGGCTTTATGAAATGTTTAAGACTAATGTCATTATTCTTCAACCTGGCTTTCATTCTCATTTTCTTGATACCCACTATAAAACAGGTAAAGTTCAATTAAAGAAAGTATGTTAAATCTGGATTCTATCTTCTTTTAGAACTCTTCAGATTAAAATAATTGAATAGGTGCAAAAAAGTGTACTTCAAAGTCATGTTTTGATCTAAACTCAACATTTTAATCTTTTACAGGCAGTTTAGTATAAGAACTAGAGTTTTTCTAAACCTGATTCTCTGATGCATAAAAATTTGGGCTTAATATTCATTCATCTTAACACTAAAATATAATCAAATAAGCATCATTCATTTTTACCACAAACTTTAAATAATACAAAGTATATTCATCAGATATTTTCATAGCCATAGTGAAAGTGTCTGACAGTTTTGCAAGTAAAATATAATGTTGCATATAAATTATATCACTGCTTATGTTTTATTTGAAATATTCATAATATTCATTTTGTAAATACAATATCCAGTACAAGAAAATGACAATATTGTAATTGAACTTCTATAAAAAATCTTGCCTCTGAAAATTTTAGATGAAATCAATCTTGCTTGAATTTTACTGGGGGTTAGAAAGACTAATTTACTCATCTTCTTTCTTATTCCAGGAAATGTATTATGTAAAAAATTACTGTCACTTCTTGATTTCACTTTAATCAATAACCTGGGTAAAAGCATATAGCACAATTATAAACAAACACTCTTTACCTTTTACAGACCTCATCATGCTATTAGTAAGCCCACACAAACGTATATACTCTAACATTATTAGATTGTTATGTAATTGCATCTGAAATAAATGAAGAGTTTATAACATAAACATTGTAAGAAATATTGCAACATGTTCCCAAAACTGATATAAGCTTTAATTTTGAGGAACATGTTGTTAATACTTAATACGTTTTCATCATTAATGATACCATAAAATAATTAAAATATAATCATATGGCCACCTTTATGTGAATAATAGAGCGATATAAATTTGGGGCAAGAAATGATCTAGGAAAAATGTGATCAGAATGTGCATTGAGAAAGAACCAAATTAAATAGGATTTTCAGTATTTTGTTCCCTTGACATTAACTACTCTTTTTGGTCCAGAAACACAACTTCCAGGGGATAAATCTGTAAAAATAATCCCAATCTGATTGGCAGATATTAACTTTTCTTGATTCAGCAAGTAGGGCAATACTAGCAATACAATGCTCTTGAATTTATTTTCAGTTTTTCTAAAGAAAATATTTGAAAAACACCAAACAAGGTGGATTTTTAGAAATTAAAGCCAATTTATATTGTTACATTTCTTAGAAAGTTTTCAAAATTACCAGGATTGAAGATATTCTAGAATTCCATATTTTTTTCTAAAGTGTCACAACCAAAATGTCAAGATGATCAAAGTTGCTCCCTTCCTAAACATTTAAATTATCTTCCCAAAATAAATGGAAATTGTGAGTACGCCTATTTAGTTAGGAAGAATATAATATGTAGGACTTGAAATACACACACACAGAGAATATATATTACCTAGATTTCAGAAAGAGATCATTTCTGATTTCATAATATATGTGAGAAAGATTTATTGCAGTTCCAAACCACAAAGAATCTGAGGCCAGAACTCATGAAATAATAAGACAATCATTTGCAGCATGACTTGATATTATCTACACTCTTTGAGATCAACGAGTTATTACCTTCACAGAATGAAGTTTATTACTTGGCCTAATCAACTTCTCTTTATACATGAAAGTAAAATAGAAGACATTTGGAGTGTGTGATGACAAATAAGTCCACAGATCTAGATTTCTAAACCACCCTTGTTTATTAACATCTGCAGCTCATGCAGAAAGGATGGGGACTATTCCCAAAACGGATCCCGAACATGCCTGTGCTCCAGATACTTAATACAAAGAAATGAGGGTTTCTTTTTTATACTTTGTTATAACTCAAACCCCACTGCAAAAATTTCCTTGTGGCCAATAGCGGAAGAGGTGCCTCACTGCACTCAGGTAAGGGACATAAGATTTCATGATGCTCAGTGAGAAGGGTGGATGACCTTGCCATCATAAAATAACAAATTTGATAAAAGCTATTCAAAAAAGACAGAGAACCTATATTTGAAAGTCTTCTAGCAAAATGTTAATGTATCGCTTCTCGGCCTTTTGGCTAAGATCAAGTGTGGAGAATGTAGATTTTCTTTTTCTGATTACTAACACATAGAATAGATGTAAGAGTTGATTTCTCCATCATTTATCTTCATTCTCGTTAACAGAGAACTTTAAATAGCCAAAGAATACAATTCTCTAGAGTGTTATTTCTCTGTTATGATCTTCTTAGCATGTAGATGAAACATAAAATTAGCTTACTGAAATTTGTAGTATCATAGAATGGTAGACCAGGCAAGAAACTAGGGCTCATTAGTCAAAGCACCTCTTTGTACAGATGAGAAAATACAGTCTCTGTAACTGAAATGAATAATGCTAACAGTGCTTATGAGAGTAAATCAGTTTACCTGCAATGATTTTTTTTATTTAGCTATCAAATGGAATTAATCACTTGCTAATGTAATTGGGTTTTCAAGATAAAACTAAAAATAGACATGTATCTTTCTAGCTCATATTATTAATATATTAAACATTGAATTGAACAATTTTTTCAAAATGAAAACTATTCTGATTGGCAGAAGTTCCTTTCCTTTGCATATATTGTATATTGATAGCTAATCAAATTAAATGTACTTGTTTATAATACAATTAAAGTGACACAGCATGTAAATGTTAATTCCATATAAACAAATAACACTAAGATACTTGATACTCACCATATTTATAAATCTTATAAGCATAACCAGTGCAGAAAAATATTAGAAATAATCTCTTTATTTATTCATTTATAGAATTCTGTTTAAGAGTGTTTTAGGAGGGAGTAGAATCATTCTGTTATAGAAGGTTGGGAAAACTCTACTTTTGAGCAATAATTAGTAAATGAAAAAGCCTGGCTATTGTTGGATGGAAGGCTGGCCAGCCTCTAAATTTCATTTTGTGCTAATACAACTAGTCCTTAATAAGCTGTAAAACTTCCTTTCAGCCTTTCAAAATCTATTTGCCAAATGTTCTCTTGAGGACTGGGCCCACCAAAGTAAACAAAAAGGTTAGAAGCTCTGAGCTAAAACAGTCTACAATATAATAAAGCAGAAAAACACTAATTAATAATTTAATTATAAATGAATATAACCAACTGTGTGTCCACACACACACACACACACACACACGTGTATATTTGAAAGTCATGATAAGAAACAATGTCTACAGCAATGAAATTATATAACTGGTAGAGATCAGGCTTAATTTATGAGGGGTAGGGAGAGTTAAGTTCTGATGAGTTCTATCAGCAAAGAATTGGGGAGGGATAGAACTTCTAAACAGAGAATTACAAGTGCAAAGTCCAGAAGTTGGAAGAGAGTTTTGCACTTTGAAGAATGTATGAATATATGATGGGGAACACTGAACTGTGGGACATCAAGTTTATATTACAGTAATAGGAAAATAAACATACATATTTGGCTTTCCTAAACAAACAAGGTGTCACTTTTCTAAGAAATTTGTATTGATTTTGTTGCCTAATTTTGCCACATTTTTTCTGCCTTGGTTGAATTACCTTCCACTGCTACATCCCAGAATCAGATTCTAGAAAACTCAAAATCAGATCCTAGAAAACTCACTGGATCTATATGGAAGTGAAGTCTGATTCCTTATATGAACATGTACATATTGTCTGGTTAGTCAAAAGTCCTTTTTCACAACATTCCAACAAGGGTTTTCTTTCCTGGAAACAGAACACAGAAGAACCCAGGTCTACAAGGAATAAATATGTTCATTTTCTACCTATATTTGCAAAACAACAATATGTTTGGCAGACATAGTATTCAGAAGAGAAAAAAAAAAAGAAGACAAGTTTGCTCATATTGTACCTATTGCATCATAAGTTATGTTTTTTACCTTTTCTCACACTGTAAACTATGGACATCCAGAGGGAAAAGTATCTTCATTAATCTCTGCGTTCCCTAAGACTTAACACAACAGTTGTCAAAAGTACTTATAGAGAGCACTAAGTAATGAATAGAATTGTTGACTCACTATACGATACACCTGAAACTAATATAACCCTATATGTTAACTATACTGGATGTTGTTTTAAAGTGAAAAGATAACCCAGAGAATGAGAGAAAAATATTTGCAAGAAAGATATCTGACAAGGTACTTGTATCTAGATCCTTTACAACTCATCAATAAAAAGATATCTGCATCCCCCTCCAAATAGAAGTACATATAGAGTGAATGGCAATAGCTTGTTAATAGTCTGTGTCAGAGATATGTTCATAAACATTATCATGAGGTGGCTAGCAGTTGGTCAAGTGATGAGGTAACTATTAGACTGAAGAGGAATGGGTAAGAGAATCAACAAATTCTTTCTTCCATCCCAGGAAGGAATGCTTTTGAGAATATCCCTGTAAACAGACAATCCAGTGTCCATTTTACCCCGCCAGGACAGGAATATCACACCTTAAAAGGCAACTGTTGCATATTTGGACAACTGTTGGATTAATCTAAACTCCACTGTGAATGTGTCTTTTGCTAAGAGATGCAGACTGTCTGTTCTCTCATAATACAGCCTTTCAAGAATTCGAAAACCATTCATTCGTGTCCTGCCACTGCATTGACTGGACTCATTTGTGTACTGTTTTCTCATAAGAAGCGGTTTTTATATCCATTCTCATTCTTTTCATTCCTGCTATATACATTCTATACATGTTAATGACTCTCATAAAACGAAACATATAGTTAAATTCACTAAAAGTAAAAATCTGATTAAGAAGAGTGAATTATAAGAGAAAGAGCCTATACAGGAAAAAAAAAAAAAAGGAAGAAAGAACAAAACAAAGCATGGAAGGGGCGCCTGGGTGGCTCAGTCGTTAAGCGTCTGCCTTCCGCTCAGGTCATGATCCTGGGGTCCTGGGATCGAGCCCCGCATCGGGCTCCCTGCTCGGCGGGCAGCCTGCTTCTCCCTCTGCCACTCCCCCTGCTTGTGTTCCCTCTCTCACTGTGTCTCTCTCTGTCAAATAAACAAATAAAATCTTTAAAAAAAAAAAAAAAAACAAAGTATGGAAGATAACATGATAAACACAGCCAGGTTAGTTTATTACACAGACATTTTTGCCAAGGTTGGGGATTAAAAAAATGAATAGGGCACACTATTTTCTCCTACAATCTAAGTCTGAATGAGAAAGAAATGTAAGTAAATAATTACAATTCAATGTGATATTTGGTATAACAGAATAATGCATTCTGAAATTGTAACTTAATTTTTAATTTATTAATGTACCCTAGCCCAGCTCCTTTCAGAATTCCAAAATAATGTAAAAACAATTATTCTTTCGACTCCCTCTCTTTTTCTTTTTTTTTTTAAAGATTTTATTTATTTATTTGACAGAGAGAGAGAGAGAGAGAGAGCGAGAGCAGGAACACAAGCAGGAGGAGTGGGAGAGGGAGAAGCAGGCCCCCTGCTGAGCAGGGAGCCCGATGCGGGACCCGATTCCAGGACCCTGGGATCATGACCTGAGCCGAAGGCAGACGCTTAACGACTGAGCCACCCAGGCGCCCCGTCCCTCTCTTCTTCTTAGTAATTGCCATGATAAAACTTTGCTGCCTATCTGAAAACTGAGCACAAGTCCCTCAACCACTTCCTAACATAAATCTCTACAGCAACAACAACAAAATTAGAAAATGGAACAGCTAGCTCTGTAACAAGGTAATGACGCTTCAAAGACCATATCACACACTCCAAGCAAAAGTCTGGGTTATTTCCTTTCACCTCTTTTGCTATTTCAAAAGAGTCAAGATTCCAGTCTCTTCCATGCACAGCTGCCTTCTTCCTGTAGGTCAGTTGCTCCAAATTCATTCTAAATGAACCTTTGGTGAGGATATGATATATTGTGCTGACTACACCTTTTTATATGAGCTCTAAGAAAACCAGATATTTGCTCCCATCTTCTTGAGGGAATGGATTCTTTCTGATTAGATTTTCTGGGATTTGGGTCAAAAATATATAGAATTGAATTTAATTCTATTAAAGTCAAAAGAAAAATATATTAAAGGAATCAAGAGGCTTTTTTTTTCCAATAGGTTTATTGGATATAAGTGGGAGTGGGTAAGTGAAAAGATAACCCATTAAAACAAGTCCTATTGCTTGAGGTTTTTAACTATAGTTGTATTCCCCTTTGTCTTTCTTTTTCATCCCTTATACACAAATACTCCATTCCTGTGTTGATTTAAATTATTTTATGATAAACTTTGAATCAGAGAAATAATGCATTGTGATAAGATGATAACTTGTTTTTGTTTTTTTTTTTTTAATGAAGGAGGCAATTTATTCACTCATGTACCTTTCAAATCTGAATAGCTATTTCTTAGGTGTTTTTGACCAATTATAAAATGAAGTATGTCATTTTACTTAAACAATATGCTCACCCTATCTGGGAAAGATTATTTAAAGGACATATTTATATTAATACCCACAGGAGAATAGTATACATCACAATAAATCAGATACCTCTTTTATAAACAATTAGGGAGTGATCAGAAAACATAAAAATTGGGAGGATGTTATTTAAAAACTGGACCTTTCATCTTATTTAAAGATTAATGCAAAAGATATATTGTCACCTAACCTTTTAGAAGTTTCCTCAGCCTACCTCCAAACATATTTTGAGTTAATATTTTGGGGATGGATACACAGTCAGACAAACCAATTACTTTCATCTTTGCTAAGGATAAAACATAAGTTATGAGTTTTAGCCTATAGATGACTAACTTAGCAGTTTAAGGGGAAAAAATAACATTTAATCAAGTTTTGAACCCATGCTTGTTTTTCCAAGGCACAATATAGATGCTATTTATAGTTTCAATGAAAAAGCTAGTGGTGAATTTTCAGCGCTTCGTGTAACTAGCTTTATGCTTGGCAAGCCAACATGGCATTGCAAAACCAGCTAAGAATTTGTCTCTGACAGCAAGATTTTCAATGAGAATTTTTTTTCCCAGAAATCCATAATTAAACAATAACAGTGCCTGTAGAAAGCCAGTTGCAGTTTTGTAAAATATATATCTTTACTATGACTACTGAGAGAGTTTATTTCTTTAAGTTGTACGATATTCGTGCAACCCAAGTCAGGTAAAATTTTCAATAAAGTACTTTCTTAATAGGTATGTGAGTTTCCTTCAAAGACTAGGTGAGGCAATTCTTGCCCAGAAAAGTTGCAGATATTCAGAAGCATGCCCGATAATTTCATTTTATTTAGTGAGCTACTTAACTTCTGTATCTATATTTCAAACATTATCCACTCACCACCTGGACTATTTTACTTCCCTTGCCCCTCGCTTATAATGCATGACTTATGCTTTTGTTAAACTGAGAAGGTATTGGCTATCTGATAGAATCTACCAAGCTATCATCCTCCTCCTTTCATCATGCTTTAGTCTGTCTATATGTCCTTTCAAACGTATCCACATGAGGTATTTCTCAGATCTTTTCTCATGCCAGTTTCCAACGGTGCCCCACAGTTCCAACCGCACTTCCTTCAAAAATGCAAAGTCCTCTTCTCTTTCCTTAACCTTGAGGCCCTCCCTAGAAGCCTTCCTATTTCTCGTTATTCTTTCATAGGCAAATGTCTTCTTTGATTGAGGATATGATATCTCATTTTCCTGACTATTCCCTCTTTAACATCTCCACAATTTTATTTTTATCATTCTACTAAAAACATACTCTCAATGATATCAAAAGATATCTTCTTACTTATAAGAAACCCAGGAGCTTTTTCTGACAGACTGCAAAATATTCCGTAATATATGCTCTCTCTTTTATTTTTTTTATTTTTATTTTTTAAAGATTTTATTTATTTAACAGAGACAGAGATAGTGAGAGCAGGAACATAAGGAGGGGGAGAGCAGGAACACAAGCAGGGGGAGTGGGAGAGGGAGAAGCAGGCTTCCCTTGGAGCAGGGAGCCCGATGCGGGCCTCCATCCCAGGACTCTGGGATCATGACCCGAGCCGAAGGCAGACGCTTAACGACTGAGCCACCCAGGCGCCCCTTCCAACCGCACTATATGCTCTCTCTTTTAAAACTAAGAAAATTCCTAAATTTTGGTTAGGTATATGACAACCTAGAATAAACACATGTCTCAATTCCTTTTTTTCCCCTTTCTTTTCCTATTTTTTTAATTTAAATTCAATAGCCAAAGTATAGTACATAATTAGTTTTTGATATAATGTTCAATGGTTCATTTGAGAGTATCACCCAGTGCTCACTATATCATGTGCCCTCTTCAATTCCCTTTTAGTTAAGGGTGAACATAGAACTTATTATCTCATTGGACATAGCCAATGGGATTTAATCAGAAATGCCTTGACATATTTCTAAGACATTTCTTTCAGAGGAGAGGTCACACCCTGCCTCAGCCCTTCTTCCTTGATACTTGCTATATGAACATGATGGTTCGAGTTCTGGATTCTGATTTGAAGTCAAGAGAACGTGGAGCAGCCTAAAAGAAGAGTCTTCACAATTTCATGTAATCACCCTGGCTTGGAAATTTAATCTCTAAACTTCTTCTATGTGTGATAAAAAATAATAATTTTGTCCATCAGCAAACTCTTCTTAAAAGAGCACATCGTGGCATCGACTCTTCTCCAAATCAACCCTTCTGGTCTGGCAATATTACATATTTGTCCCGTCAACGGCTCACTCCAGATGACAGTTAAATTCAACACAATGATGTAACAAATCTGACTCATTACCCAGCAAATATTTGACAGTTGTCCGTTTCTTCCCGTCCATTCAAATAGTATCAGGTTCTCATTATCACACAAATCTGCCTTCTGCTTTTCTTCTTCACAAACGTATATATGTGGTTTCTTTAACTGACTGAAATTTACTTTTTGCAACTTTCCAACAATTAAAACTACACACATGGTTGAAGAACCATGTGAAAGGATACTTTTTATGTGACAATTTTGTCTTGAAGGAATCTTTTTTTTTTCTTTTAGTAACTGTGTTCTCTTTCTGAGTAGAACTTTAATTTGATACTTCACATTACATTCCTAATTTTATCAATTGCTTAATTTAAGTATGAAAATCAATATGTTCATCTCCCATGCTCTAGTGTGGGTGATTAAATAATTTCACAGTGGCATTGGAGGTCAGAGTAAAGAAATAGTACTATATTCATTTTGAGGAAATAGAAATTCAAAAAAATGTAGTATTTGAACACTTTGAAAGATTGACTGGGGCTTTTGCAAGAAGTGATAGAGACAAGGACATATAGAACAAAAAAGAAAAGAAAGAAACAGAATGAAGCAGAGACAGGAGATTTTACTGAGAGTGTTGGAAGAATAAGAAAACCATACTTTACCTACATTCATAGCTTTGTATGAGGAAGAGAGGGAAATTACATAGAAAATATGTTGGATCACTTTGTTGAAGGTTTTAATTCCCAAAGGTGATACTTACACTTAATTGGATTTATACTCAATATAGACCTTGAAGATCTTTGAGCAGGGAGTTGTTGTGACTGGAGCTCCATTTTAAGAAATCTCATTTATCAGTGATGAATAAGAAAGCTCAGAGAGATGGAGGTCAGAGGTAAGGAACTCTCTGAGGAAGTTATATTTTTATGTAGATAGCCTTTTTGTATAGCTAGATTTGCAATATATCTTTGTGATGTAACTTCATGATTTTTTTTGTGTATATTTCCAGACATATAGTAGTATTTAAGTAAATTCTTATTACTCAATTGAAATAATTTCAGAGCTCAAGAAGAAAAGTTATTAGAAAACAAAACAATAGTCGGATGCCAAATCCATAATTGATTAACTTCTGTTTGATGGCAGGACTTGAGACATTGAGAGGTTATTTTCCTCTGTCTTCTAAAAACCAGATGCTGGTATTTATAATCAAGAAATATTTCTTGTATGTGTGTTCATTTAAGCATATAGTTAATGCATCTGGGAAATGCAACATAAGAAATAGAAAAATCCATATACTTAGGAATTTACCATGGCTAAAGTGTAAACAATACAAAGGACATATTCACTGAACTGCAGATGGGAATAATTTATAGTGCGATTTCATAGTTTCGTTAAGCAAATAAAGAAATGTGAGAAATATGTTGCAATGTAAGAATTAACATTGTGAACAAAGAGAAAATATGGAAGAGATTTTAAATTCTAAAGTTAGGTGAGTCTATTTATTTTATTATCTATCAGTCTTATCACCATCCAGCATTCTTTTGGTTTCTTTGTTTTCCAGCCATTTGTTTCATACAAGATACTTGTCCTCGAGAATCTCATTTGATGTGGCTTTAATAATTCTCCTAGCTCAAAAATGTTTGCCCTCTGGCACCAAACACTACTAAGTTTTGGCTGATAAACCATTGCATTAGATGTAACAATAGGACCATATTCTATAGCCTACTAGGGTATTCATCCCACAACATGGTCACAAAGATCTTCTAATCCAGAAAAGATACTGCTATTTTAAAAGTTATAGTGCTAAAACTTTCAAACACAACCATAGAATTTCTTTAAGGAAGAATGCATGTTACTCATTAAATTTATTTTTCCTATGTGAAAAATTGGGTCAGATCTAGTCTTAATATTATCTGAAAACAAAATATTATTTGTGTATGTTTTAATTTTTTATTGTTTTTAATTTTAATTCCAGTGTAGTTAACATACAGTGTTACATTAGTTTCAGGTGTACAATTTAGTGATTCAGCAATTCTATACATCACCCAGTGTTTATCATGGTAAGTGCCCTCCTTAATGCCCATCACCTATTTCACCTGTTCTCCCCCCACCCCACCCCCACCCTGGTAGCCATCAGTGTGTTCTCTACAGTTAAGAGTCTGTTTCTTGGTTTGCCTTTTTCTCTCTTTTTTTTCTTGGCTCATTTGTTCGTTTCTTAAATTCCACATATGAGTGAAATCATATAGCATTTGTCTTTCTCTGGCTGACTTATTTCACTTAGCATTATACTCTCTAGCTTCATTCATGTCCTTGCAAATGGGAAGTTTTCATTCTTTTTATAGCTGAATAATATTCCACTGTGTATATATAGCACATCTTCCTTATCTATCCATCAGTTGATGGACACTTGGGCTGTTTCCATAATTCAGCTGTTGTAGATAAGGCTGCTTTAAACATTGGGGTGCATGTATCCCTTTGAATTAGTATTTCTGTATCTTTTGCATAAATACTTAGTAGTGCAATTGCTGGATCATAGGGTACTTAACTTTTTGAGGAATCCCCATACTGTTTTCCAGAGTGGCTGCACCAATTTGCATTCTCACCAACACTGCACGAGAGTCCCTTTTTCTCCACATCCTTACCAACACCTGTTGTTTTTTGTTTTTGATTTTAGCCTTTCTGACAGGTGTGAAGTAATATCTCATTGTGGTTTTGACTTGCATTTCTCTGATAATGAGTGATGTTGAGCATCTTTTCATGTGTCTGTTTGTCATCTAGATGTCTTCTTTGGAGAAATGCCTATTCATATCTTCTGTCCATTTTTTAATTGGATTATTTGTTTTTTGGGTGTTGAGTATTATATGTTCTTTAAATATTTTTCCATACTAATCTTTTATCAGATATATGATTTGCAAATATCTTCTCCTGTTCAGTAGGTTGCCTTTTAGTTTTGTTCATTGTTTCCTTCTCTGTGCAAAAGATTTTTATTTTAATGTAGTCTCAATAGTTTATTTTTGCTTTTATTTCCCTTGCCTCAGGAGACCTATCTAGAAAAATGTTGTTAGGGCCAATGTCAGAGAAATTACTGCCTGTGCTTCCTTTAGGATTTTTATGGCTTCAGGTATCACATTTAGGTCTTTAATCCATTTTGAGTGTATTTCTGTATACAGTGTAAGAAAGTGGTCCGGTGTCATTCTTTTACATGTAACTGTCCAGTTTTCCCCACACCATTTCTTGAAGAGACTGTCCTTTTCCCACTGCATATTCTTGCTTCCTTTGTCAAAGATTAATTGGCCATATAGTTGTGGGTTTATTTCTGGGTTTTCTATTCTGTTCCATTGATCTATGTGTCTCTTCTTGTGTTAGTTCCATACTGTTTTGATCACCACAGTTTTGTAGTATAACTTGAAGTCTGAAATTGTGATACTACTAGTTTTGGTTTTCTTTCTCAGGATTGCTTTTGCTATTTGTGGTCTCTTGTGGTTCCATACAAATTTCAGAGTTGTTTGTTCTAGTTCTGTGAAAAATACTATTGGTATTTTGGTAGGGATTGCATTAAATCTGTAGATTGCTTAGGTAGTATAGATATTTTAACAATATTTATTCTTCCAATACATGAGCATGGGATGTCTTTCCATTTCTTTGTGTTATCTCTAATTTTTTTTTTCATCAGTGTTTTATGGTTTTCAGAGTATAGGTTTTTCACCTCTTTAGTTAAGTTTATTCCTAGGTATCTTACTATTTTTGGTGCAGTTGTAAATGGGCTTGTTTTCTTAATTTCTCCTTCTGCTGTTTCATTATTAGTGTATGGAAATGCAACAGATTTCTGTACATTGATTTTGTATCCTATGACTTTACTGAATTCATTTATCAGTGCTAGATTTTTGGTGGAGTCTTCAGGGTTTTCTACATATAGTGTCATGTCATCTACAAATAGTGGAAGTTTTAATTCTTCCTTACCAATTTGGATGCCTTTTATTTCTTTTTGTTGTCTGATTGCTATGGCTAGGGCTTCCAGTACCATGTTGAAATAAGTGGCGAGACAAGACATCCTTGTCCTGTTCCTGATTTTAGGGGAAAAGCTCTCAGTTTTTCCCCATTGAGTATGATGTTCACTGTGGGTTTTTCATATATGGCCTTTCTTATGTTATGGTATGTTCCCTCTAAACCTACTTTGTTGAGGGTTTTTATCACGTGGATGTTATACTTTGTCAAATGCTTTTTCTGCATCTATTGAAATGACTATATGTTCTTATATTTTCTCTTATTAATGTGATATATCACATTGACTGATTTGTGAATATTGAGCCAAACTTGCATCACAGGAATACATCCCACTTGATCATTGTGAATGTTTGTTTGTTTGTTTTTTTGTAATGTATTGTTGGGTTTAATTTGCTAGTATTTTGTTGAGGATTTTTGTATCTATGTTTATCAGAGATATTGACCTGTATTTCTCTTTGTGATTTCTTTATCTGGTTTTGGTATCAGGGTAATATTGGCCTTATAGAATGAATTTAGAAGTTTTCCTTCCTCTTATTTTTTGGAATAGTTTGAGAAGAATAGATATTAACTCTTCTTCAAATGTTCAGTAGAATTTGCCTGTGAAACTGTCTGGTCCTGGACTTTTGTTTGTTGGGAGTTTTTTGATTACTGTTTCAATTTCATTGCTGGTAATCAGTCTGTTCAAATTTTCTATTATGTCCTGCTTCAGTTTTGATAGGTTATATAATTTTTAGGAATTTATCCATTTTTTCTATGTTGCTCAATTTGCTGGCATATAGTTTTTCATAATATTTTCTTACAATTATTTATATTTCTGTTGTATTATTTATTGTTTCTTCTCTTTCATTTGTGATTTTGTTAACTCGAGTCCTCTCTCTTTTCTTTCTTTCTTTTTTTTTTTTTTTGTTTTGTTTTGCTTTATTTTTTGATGAATCTGGCTAGAGGTCTATCAATTTTGTTAATCTTTTCAGAAAACTAGATCCTGGTTTCATTGATCTATTTTTGATTGTTTTGTTTTTATTTTGTTTTGTTTTGGTTTGGTTTCTATATCATTTATTTCTGCTTTAATCTTTATTATTTCCTTCCTTCTGTTTGTTTTGGGTTTTATTTGTTCCAATTTTTCTAACTCCTCTAAGTGTAAGTTCAGGTTGTTTATTTGAGATTTTTCTTGTTTCTTGATGTAGGCCTTTATTGCTATAAACTTCCCTCTTAGAACAGCTTTTGCTGTCTCCCAAAGGTTTTGGACCATTGTATTTCATTTTCATTTGTTTCCATGTAATTTTTTATTTCTTCTTTGATTCTTTGGTTGACCCATTCATTATTTAGTAGCATATTATTTAACCTCCATGTATTTGTGCTCTTTCTAGATTTTTTTCTTGTAATTGATTTCTAATTTCATGGCATTGTGGTCACAAAAGATGCATGGTGTGACTTCAGTTTTTTTGAATTTGTGGAGACTTGTTTTGTGACCTAATATGTGATTTATCCTGGAGAATGTTCCATGTGCACCCAAAACAAGACATTATTTAACAACATTTTAATGAAAAAAAAAAAAAAACAAGGTTAACTCATTGCCTTTAAAAATACGCTTTTTTTAAAGATTTTATTTATTTATTTGACAGAGAGAGACACAGTGAGAGAAGGAACACAAGCAGGGGGAGAGGGAGAGGGAGAAGCAGGCTTCCCGCTGAGCAGGGAGCCTGATGTGGGGCTCGATCCCAGGACCCTGGGATCATGACCTGTGCTGAAGGCAGACCCTTAAGGACTGAGCCACCCAGGCGCCCCTAAAAATAGGCATTTAAATGCAACACTACTGCTATTGGTAATATGTCTCAGTACACCTGGATCTTTATAGTAGAAAACTCACTCTAAATATGTAGGGTATATCAAATTTATTTGAAAAACTGTAACTACCACCACCATAACTGAAAATTGGTCACTCTCCTCTTTTTCTCTCCAGACTAATTCAAGGCACTTTCCTTTTACATCTAACATATGCTTCAGTCCTATTTACCTACACTTCTCTATTTCCTGAACTGTCTTGTAACTACTAGTTTTTTTTTTTTTTTTTTTTTTCTGTTACTCAAAACAACTGATTGGCAAAGCATTAAAAAAATTATCTTCAAATGAAAATATCTCTTTGGAGCACCTGAATATTAGCATATAAAATTACACACAGATAAAAAAAACTGTTTTACCTTTTAAACTTCTGTCTTGAATTTACAACATCTCAGAGTTTGTATATTAATTGAAATACTCAGAAAGCTAGATTCCAATCTTTCTTTCTTTTACTTCTTTTGTTGCATTTCTTATATTCCGAATATACCCAATGTCTTTTATCTGGTTTTCCATTCCTAAAGATGAAAAAAGAATCGCATGAGGGAGAAAAGTAAACTTAAAAAATGAGTACATAAATCTTCTATCTCTATAGATATAGACCTCTTAACCTAAATCATGGGTAGACAGTTTTTTTCCAATGTGTACAAAACCCACAGGTAACCAATTAACTATCAATTCCTAATATTTTGGGAATTTATGTACTCTGTCAAATGATATCATTTTTTAAATCAATCAGGCTATTCTCTTTAGCATGTATACTAAAGCATTTAGTTTACTGACTATCCTTTGTGCTCATACTATAAAATTTTTAAGATAGCATATTCTCTCTTTAAAATCCCTAATAGAAAGGTAGCAAATATTATACACCACACACACACACACACACACACACACACACACACCCCAAGTTACAAAGAATGCTGGTATTCTTTTGGAATTTTATTTCCTTGTTTGAAGCTCATATTAAGCCATGAATTCATGTCTATTAAAGATATCAGAGTAAAGGGGGAGAAAAAGTTCTGCATTGTTTCAAGACTTGGCCTTAATATATGTCAGTAAATTGATGATAGTTTACTATGATTCTCTAGGCAGATATTAAAGATCTCATGGTACATAAGGAAATAATGTGAGTAACACCAGTGTCATGCCACACACTTAATAAAGTAGCTCCTGATAGCATTATTAATGATTTAAGCATTCTTGGAAGGTTTCATCTCTTCAAACACATTTTTTATAATGTTTAATGCTGTTTCTATCCTGTGACTAAGCAGATAATCATGGTTATTTTTATTCAGTAAGTAACTTCTTGAATTGTTCAGTGTTGCCATGGGTATAAAAAACATCATGTAAAACACAATTCTATTCAATAAACATTTGCACTTTTTTCCCCTAAGAAAAACTGTTTTGTAGCAAAAAAGACTGTTAAACTAAGAAGGTTTTCAGTGGAGTGCTGACTCCAAAATCACTATTTAGCTGTTTACCATACACCTCTCATATTCTGGTATAAACAGCAGTTCAATTAGTGCATTTATCACTGTTCTTGGTAAAATGTCCCCTAAAATGCCATTATCATAAGCATTTCCAGGCACTTTAAGTGGCAGTCTCATGGATTGAATCCATTCTAAGTATTCATATAATTTTCTAATTTGGAAATCAACACCTTTGTTGATTATGGTTATCTTTGTGTTTGGACATATTTGTTATGGCCAAAAGAAAATAAGGGATGAGCTGCACAAACCAGACTCTGCACACTGAATATACAATCAAGTATCCTTAGATTAGCAATTAAAGCCACAAGTTTGGCTTGGAAATGCAGTGTAGACAAGACCAGCCTTTTTTTACTATCTGTGAGAAACATCAAACCTAAGAAATTAGACTATTATTTTTAAAATCTGAAAACAGGGCGCCTGGGTGGCTCAGATGGTTAAGCGTCTGCCTTTGGCTCAGGTCATGATCCCAGGGTCCTGGGATCAAGTCCCGCATTGGGCTCCCTGCTCCTTGGGAGCCTGCTTCTCCCTCTACCTCTCTCTCTCTCTCTCATGAATAAATAAAAAAATCTTTTAAAAAATAAAAAAATAAAAAAAATAAAATAAAATCTGAAAACATATTCTCACATCAACTTTGAGGTCACTATTTAGATTCAGCTCATTCTGTATTAACAATTATTATGTGCCTACAACATGCCTGGGATTTTACTAGACTAAATTAAAAATAGACAGTTCTTTTTCCTTTATAAAACTTACATAGAATCATGGAGATAATTATATAATTATGTATATAACTACAGATTATGCTAATTCCTATGGTAAAAAAAGTATGCAGCATCAACTGACCTGTAACATATTGCTGGTGAGAATGTAAAATCATGCAACAATTTTGGAAACAGTCTGGTAGTTTCTTATAATGTAAAAATACTTATAACATGTAACTATCAATCATAATCTTCCCAAGAAAAATGAAAACCTATGCCCACCTGCAGATCTATGCATGAATATTTCTAGCACTTTTATTCATAATATACAAAAATTAGAAACAACATAAATGTTCCTCAGTTCGTGAATGAAGAAATAAATTGTAAAATGGGACACTTCTCAGCATTAGTAAGGAATAGATCACTGATACACCCAGCAACATGAATGAATTGCAAAAAAATGTTAAGGAAGACCAGACACAAAATAAGAAATATTTGTATGAAATTCTAGAAGAGAAAATTCTAATCTATAGTGCCATAAATCAAACTTGTGGCTTCTAGTGCAGAGGTAGTGGTTTTCACTGAAAAGAGGCACAGAGAGACATAAAAAGAAACTTTAGTACAATGCCTGGTGTGTTGGTGAACAGTGCCTCTCCAAAATTCATGGCCATCTGGAAACTCTGAATGTAACCTTATTTAGAAATAGCGTCTTTTCAGATGTAATTAGTTAAGATGAGTCATACTGGATTCGGGTGGGCCTTAAATCTTACAACTGTTCTTCAAGTAAGACAGTCATGTGAAGAGACAGAGAGAAGGCCATGTGATAACAGACTTAGAGATCAGAGTGATGCACCTACAAGCCAAGGAGTCCAAAGGATTGCCAACCACCAGAAACTGGAGAGACAAGGAGCAGATTTTCCGTCGGAGCTTTAAGATGGAGGCAATCCTATTGACACCACAGCTTTGAACTTCTGGCCTCCAAATTGAGAGAGAATACATTTCTGTTGTTTTAAATCACTGGGTTTTGGTAACTTGTTACAGCCATCCTAGGAAACTAATGCACCTTTTTGTAACGTGAAATACAAAAATCGATGTTTTTTTCTACATAACTATATAACAACCAGGAAGAAAATATAGGGGAAGAAAAATACCACTCAAAATAAAATTAAAAGTTAAATTTTAATTTAATGTAATAAATGTAATTAAAAATTAACCTTGCTTAGGGGCGCCTGGGTGGCTCAGCCGCTAAGCGTCTGCCTTCGGCTCAGGTCATGACCCCAGGGTCCTGGGATCGAGCCCCACATCGGGCTCCCTGCTCTGCCAGAAACCTGCTTCTCCCTCTCCCACTCCCTCTGCTTGTGTTCCCTCTCTCGCTGTGTCTCTCTCTGTCAAATAAATAAATAAAATCTTAAAAAAAAAAAAATTAACCTTGCTTAGATATGTCCAGTACATATTTGAGTAAAACTTTAAAACGCTAATGAGAAAAGTATACAACCTTTGAATAATCAGAAAGTTATAGTATGTTTTTGGTTAGAAAGTCACAGTTGGAAACAGGAGATAATTCTCTCAAAATTAATTTGTCCATCCACTGCTATAGTAATAAAAATAACAAATTAAATTTTTGTAGATTTGGGAGAAATGAAAAAAAGTACTGAGGCTTATTTAGACAAAAAATATACATGTAGGCAAGAAAATAAGATTGAAAAATAAGATTCATAATTAGGAAAGATTAGCACCTCCATATATTAAAATGTATTATGAAATCTTCTAGATTTCTTATCGCTGAAAATGAAATTAAGACAGAGTAGGGAGCTATAAATAGATTAGAATACATTTAATTCATGATAAATTAATTTCTAATTAATGAGAATAATTCAGTAGATTTTTTTTTTGAAAGACAACCCAATTTTGTGGAAAAATTAAACTGGGTTTCCCATGTTATTCCTAATATCAACACACATATCTGTTGATGCAATAAATATTTCCCTACAAGGATGAACATTTTTATTTCATTAAGTAATATATCCAAAGCACCCAAAAGAGTATCTGCCACATAAAGACAGTCAATAAATATATGTTTCATAAAAATGAAATGTGTAGGAGAAAAAAATAGAATTTCTATAACATACTCTACGCAGAAGATAAAACATATAAATATTGGAATGAGAAGCATAGAAAGAAAGAAAAAAACACAACTCACCAAGAAAAATGTTGACAAAGAGCTAATTTCGTTAGTTTACAATGGATTCAAGAAAAGTAGCCTGCCATAGAAACAGACATGTTGAATAAAAAGAAATTACAAATGCTCAGTAAGCATTAGAAAGTATTATTTTCATAAAATAAAATTTATATATTAATAATATATATATTATTAAAATAATAAAATAAAAATTATATATTACATTTATTACTTATTTTTTTACAAAATAGATGCAGAAACATGCAAATGTTTGATAATATTTAGAGCTTGTGAGAGAATGGAGAAATATATAGTTTCAACTAGTATTGGTGCCAGCTATTTGGAGGAAAATTTGGCAATAGCTATCAAAATTAAACATGTGTATACCAAGTGACTTAGCTTGCACTGCTAGAAATTTACTCAACTAGTAGCCACACAAATTATATAAATGTATTTATTACCAATATATAATGTTTATTGAAGTTCACCTACTTACAGAAATATTCTTTGGGCTGATAAGAAAAAAGGTTAACAAGGAAGATAACGTCCTTTAATACAATATGTGTAACTAACTGAGGAGTTCACATCCTAATCAGAAGGTAGTGTGATATCTAAGTATGGTCAACATATCATTGTTTATAGTAACAAAAGAAGCATTAACCACACAAATTATCCATCTGGATAGTACTTGTTGATTAATTTTGCCATACCCACCCAACAGAATATGATGTAGCCATAGAGTCACATAGTTACATATATACTGGTACAGAGGATGAAAACAATAGGCACTTAAATGAAAAAAGCAAGATGTGGAATAATGCACCTAGTGTGATTCCTTTTTATGTATATCAAAAGTTCTACTGCAAAGATGAACATAGATCTGTTGGTTAACAGTTTTACCTTTTTGGAAAAGTATGAAGTGAGGGAAGACAGTTTTTGATATCTGTCTGTAATGTCTGGATTTTTAACCCATGTTCAAACAATCGTCAACAGAGATTTTTGGACAGTGACTCGATGTGTCATTTAATTTTTTTTTCTGTATAAACATATAATTACTTTTAAACACTAGCAAATGTTGCACAATAAATAAAACTATAGAGAAAAAAATCAATTTTGTCTTCTTGAGGCCATAGTTGAGGGCAGCTGGGGAAGCCCTTCCTTTTTTTGGTCTGAAGAATTATGCTTTCTCAAATTTATAATAAGAAAAGAATGCATCATATTCTGAATTTCCCAAGAAGTTGACCAAAAAAGTACACTTTATTTGTTGAAGTCTGAGTTGGAATCTGAAATGAATCTTTGTAATTCCATTCGTGTAATCAACAGAATCAGGAGTCCTGGAAATGCTGACAGGACGCAAACCCCAGCCTGGGGCTGGGAAGGCGCTGTAATGAGTTGGGCTCATTGTGTCTTTCCAGGCATGAGCTTTTTATTTATTTATTTTTAAAGGCTTATCATGTTGATGGCCTGTATCATTTGCACGAATAAAACTTCACGATAAAATATTGCACCAGTTCATCTGAAAAGTAGAAAAAAAAAGATCATTTTGCTTAACTAGCTTTTAGTTTGCCAAAGGCTTTACGAACTAGAAGATGTGCAAACTTGTTTTTACAAATTACTCAAGAACAGAAAAAAAAAAATTTTCAGATTTCCATCAAGTTCCATCAAGCTAGATGTTCTTCACATTTATTTATTTATTTTTCGTAACGAGATGTTGTAGTTAGCTGCTTTCTCTGCTCTGTAGTTCATGGAGGGTAGATGTTATCTGCATTATTCATTATTGAAACGGTGGTATATCTTGGTTAGGTTCTAAACTCAAAAGGGTTCTTATGACTAACCCTATGTCTCCCATGAAAATCATGAATTATGTAATGTGCAAATCTTTTCACTATAACATCACCGTTTCTGGCAAGCTAGGCAGCCATTTTTATTAAATGTTGCTCATCTGCCATATGGACTCCCATTTTCAAGTTAATTATGAAACAGAGATGAAGAGATATTAAATTTGTAAAGTATCTTTGCAATTAAAAATATTTTAGGAGACCACACATATAAAATGGTTTCTACACTGCTCCACACATCAAGAGCAAGTGTTCCTTTCCCTAATTATACATGGAATGACACAAAATGCTAAAATGTTTTATTCAGGTGGAGTCACAAACTATTGGCAATATACCATCACCTCAAACTGAAAAAAAAAAGTTGCTGCATTCTGTATTATACAGTCTATAGCACTTTCAGTTGGCCATAGTCTTTATAATGATCACTTAAATTGTTGTTAAATATTTATAAGCTTGAAAATTTGTCATATTGTAGATTAAAGCAGGGTTGATGTGAACCTCCAGTCATTTTAATGAGTCAATAACTCATGATTCGTTCTCCTTGAAATCCCAAACATTGTATTTCTTTCTTCATTTCAAAACCATCTCCTTTAACTGCATACCTCTTCTGAGATAAATGCCTTTATTTTACATAACCTTCTTTTCCAGTTTGTATTCTAGAATGCATTTCCCAAATTAGAACTCTCTCCTTTTCTTCCTTAGGGATTGTGTTTGACAGAAGAATGCTGATCTCTCCAGGCTTGGAGCCCTCATGACAATTGCTTTCCCTCATTTACCTATATTTTCTGTTTATACCTAATTATTTAATCACTTGTTAGATTGGTGAAGAATATCATATTGTTTTTGCTAAGATAAGAGTGAATTATTGGATTGTTTTCTTGTTTTCTCCCTCAGTTTACAGAAGTGTTAAATCAAAAGCAAAATTTGTATTCATTTATTTTCTAGTAGTTACCAATAAAAAGGAAGGAATTAAGCAAAAAAAAAAAAAGGAAAAACTGAAGTCAAGTGAGGATTTCTCAGAACAGTTTTAAGTTCTGAAGCTGATAGTTAAACCAGGATTTCTGCTCTTAGAAGCATGGCTGCTAATGTTTCTTTTCAGTTACTGACATATTTATTTTTAAGAAGGAAATCCTTGTACATTGAGTGGCTAATAGGTTCTAATTACAGCAAATTATACATTATAATCTTACTATATTTTCACAAAAAGCCCAAATATCTTTCTGAGTCACACAGTAAGGACTGATGGATCAAATACATTTGATTCCAAAGTCCATGTTTGTAACCCTTTTAAAAGACTTTGTTTCAAGAGCAAGAACCATAATTATCAATATGATTGCTATTTTATTCTACTTTTTATTTTAAAAAGCATCTTAAGAACCAGTATAGAATCGGTTATTTATAAGAAGCCCGTGAGGCATGAGGGTCAGGGCTTACTATTTCCACTTTGTAGACATGGAAGTTAAGGGGCATGCCAGAATATCACATTATATAAGTTAATATAAGTTAATATAACTCTGTCTGCTCTAATATACACCCCCAAATAGTAACTGTTTAACCTCCCAAATATGTATTGCTTTGTCAAGCTAGTCCAAGCTTCATTTGTGCCGGTAGTGGGGGCTCTGCTTTATATAGTTCTTCAAAGCCTCGGTGTGACTTAGACTCTGACTTCTTCACCATGTGGTTTCCAGATTCATCTTGTGTACCAACTTCCAGAAAGAGAGAGAGAGAGAGAGTATTGGAAAATTTTTTCAATGGGCCAAGCCTGAAAATAGTATTTAACATCTCATTGGAGTCATATCACACAATGTAGATGGTTGGAAAGGTTGTTGTTGTGGTTATCTATTACTGCTTAACAAACCACGTCAAATCTTAAACAAACCACCCCAAATTTTAATGCCTACAAAGGAGGAGTCCTTCTTATCTCTCATTGTTCTAAAAGTTAACCGGACTCAGTTGGATGGTTTTCATGTAGGGCCATTTGTGGTTGTAATTTGATGTCAGCTGGGTCAGTAACCATAAAAAGTCTAGCCAATGGTCTTCAAATTCAACATAGCCCCATCACAAATGCCAACAGCAATTGATGTTGGCTCTTTACTCATAACTCAACTGTGGCTGTTGACCAGAACATCCTCAAGTAGCCTTTTCATGTGACATGGGATTCTTACAAGATGATAGCTAAGTTTCTAGAGGAAACATCTAAGAGCAAGTATTCCAAGGAGCAGGAAAAAGGAAACTGCTTGTTCAATATAGAATTATGCTGTAACTGGCACAGTGTTGCCTCTGCCATATTTTATTGGCAATATTAGAGAAATATATACCACTTCCTCAACAGGAGAGTGGCAAGATCACAATGAATGAGAGCATGGGCAATGGGAGATTCTGTTGCAATCATCTTTAGAAAATGCAACTTGCCCCGGTAATGTAGCTGTGTGCCTAGCAAGAAACAGATTTGTTAGAAATAGCTAACATATTTCTGCCATATTCTGTTAATAAGATATCCACCAAGGACATAAACCCAATAATCTTGATTTCCCAAAATAAATACTGAATAATCAAGATGGAATAAACTTTTATGATTATTTTATTGACTATTAATCTCTTCAAAGAGCCAATGAGTAATAACATCGGGCTAATCATCACTTGCACTGGATTAGCTACTCCCTTCTTTCTAAACACTGGAACTAAACAGCCATATGGTAGGCAAGTTAATTTAATTTGACCTCTTTAATCATAGAGAGAATTTCTATGCCTCACTATAAAAGAAAATCATTCTGGTTGTGTATTTGCCCTTTCTTCCTGTAAAGCTTTTGTTAGCACAAACATCTATAGACATGGTTCATCATTATAGTTTTACATGAAAAATTCTGCTTCTACTGATTTTAGAGCAAAATAAATGAAGCAATCATTTTACCTCATACAATGTATGGGTCTTAACATTTACTCTATTATCAAGATGTAGCTGGCCCTGAAGAATATTGAAATAAGCTTACTGAAGACTCAGTTACTGCCTAATTAGGAGAAAAACATTGGAAGTTCAGGTGCCTTTCTGAATATGTCTAAATGAGTAACATATGGTGATCTTTTTCTTATAGCTAGACTATATTTTCCTGGGTGCCAAAAAATGGAAGTCAGTATAGCTATAGTGTATAACTCATTAAATAATTTTTTCCTCACAGTCCTCAAAACTTTGGACTTTGCTAGTTTAGATGTTACAGTAATCACGCTTATTAGTTTTAGTCACATAGTAAACAATGTCCAAAATTCCAGTGGCTTAACTCCACAAAGGTTTATTTCTTGCTCACGTAAAGTTTGGTGGAAGCTCTCTTCTGTCTTATTATGTGGAAGGACTGGCTCTAACCTTTTTGTAGCACTTATTTCTTAATACATGGCTTCCAACTGACAGCAGGGAAAGGACAATGAAGAAAACATGTCATCTCTAAAGTGCCACAGACCAGATGTGATATGTCTCCAATCACATTCCCATAGGCCAGAACTCAACCACATGGCCCTAAGTCAACTTCAAGGAAGGGTCTTAATGTGTGTTGGTCCTAATTTTCTCTGCCACAAAGACCATCATCACTAAGAGATGAATGATTCCACCAGAAGACACAGCAATGCTCCCACTGAAGTAGAAAGAGACTGAAACGTTTTGGACTTTTCATGGCATTGGACCAGTAGGAAAAAAAAAAAAAATTACTGGTTGACATAATCCTGATTATCTTGGGCAAATAAGATTACTACTATACAGCAAAAAGTATTCAGCCAGATACTCAACTTTTACCATATCCAGAGGAAGAATAAAGGTGAATATAACTGAAGACTAAAGTAGTCAGTGCAACCAACAAAACGGTATTAGTTTTGCTAGTAACAATAAAACAAGAACAACAACAAACCTAAGAATTTCAATGGCTAACAAAAATAAATGTCATACTCTCATGTTCACTGTATTTAAGTCTGCTGAGGTTAGGCTAATTGGGCCTAACTCAACTAAGAAAGCTGATCCATAGTTCTGGAAGGGTTTGGGTCTTCTTCTGAGTTTTCTGTAAGAAGGCTGAAAGGGTAGCAAGATAGTCCCCTGGAATATGATCTTTATGTCAGACTACAGATAACCAATCATATTTAAGGCTCCTGCTTACGTCATATCTGCCAACATTCTGCAGGTCAAAGCAAGTCATATGGCCAAGTCCAATATCATAAAAGCAAGGAAATATACTCTGGCTACCCGAGCAGGAGGTACAGTTATATGTCACAAGGTATGAATGAATACTACTATAATAGGTAGGAATGGAAGATTTGGAAACAATACACTTAAGTCATACTATTTGCACGATAATGTTATCTTAAGTAATGAAAATTTCAATCTGTTTCTGAAACAAGTCTTCACAGATAAAAGAAATATAGGTTGGAAGTAGAAGAGCATAGTAAATGTGAACTTGTCCAAGACACAAAAAGATTTGATTTCATGGAAGCCAACTACTCTCCTCCAATAATTAAAGCACTCTATCTTGGTCAATTGCAATATTTGGACTCTAGCTCCTTTAGTTACATCAGGAGGAGAGCTTGTACTCACCCAGTCATGATAAGATAATGAGTAATGCCATTCGTTCAACAAGTTTTGTAACTGCAATCATAAGGCATGCACACAGCCTCTTGATCATACCAGGGGAGGGGTTAGTACTTTCAATTGCATGTATGTTGAGCTAAAATGATGTGACTACAGCCAAGTGGTGTGATCTGACACACCACATTGCTATTATATCCTTGTCTCTCATCTTGCCATTATTTTCCTCATCAGAAGTCTCTAATAAAACCCACACAGCTGAAGTTTCAGAGCCTCTTCCTTAAAATCTGACATTTGTCCCTGCCCGATTTCTGTGTGCTACCTCTAGAATTCCATGGCAAGAGAGGTCCAACTCTGCCTTTGTGAGTTTTCACCAACAGGCTTTCCTGTATGCTATCATCTGCCTTTGTTTGCTTGACTGCCCTCCAGCTCCAATTTCCTGCAGAATTCCTGATACATTTCAGGTTCTGTTAAACATGAAATGTACTAATGAGATACTTACAAGACAGAGGAAGAGGTAGAAATCACCTTTTTTTCTTCTGAAAGATGTGGCCAGTATTTGGATAGATGTGAGTTTTATTCAGTTTCTGACTGAATTTCTGTACTCTGAGGGTCATGTGTGATTGAGTTACTGTGATGTCTGCTGCGATTTTCTGTAGCTTCCTAACCTTTAGGTGACAACTGCAACTTTCCATCTCCCTGGACCGTAGCTGGACCTCGACTCAGAGCTCATGCAGATTTTCAGTTCTCTATTTTTCCTAATGTGTTGAAGCACGATATTTTCTATATTAAACCTCTTTCTACTTGAAATAGATGGGGGATTTTTTTTTTCCTGATTAATCTTGAAGGATGCCATAACATTCCCTTACTGCTTTGCATTGAACTGCAAATTTTCCCTAAATAGTTGTTCCTGTCTTCATGGGTGAGAGTTAAGGGCCCATCTTCTGTTTTGTTTTTTGTTTAATCCCTACTGTGTCTTTTCCTTTTAAATTATTTTTGATACCTGGCATAATTCTCTCATAACCCACCTTCGGTCACTGAGGGATGGATGTCAGCTGAGTTCACCCTGTGCATATACTATGTTAGTTACAGCCTAAGGGTCTGACATAGCTTGGCTCCTAAAATGAATTAACTGTATAAATCAATTTAGCCAGAATACTCACATATTCCACTTGGAAATGCAGATCAGTAAAACAAACACATAAATTCAGAACATATTCGATTATTTAAACCATGCTTTTTTCTCCCAGTTTGTATCAAAATTTGTAATTAAAAAAATTAAATTGTTTTGGAAATAAGCTGATTGTATGTGGACCTTTTAGCAGTTATAGATCTATCTATGGCTCAATACATCCGTTAATACCCGTAAAATGAGTTAATATTTGAAACCAAAAAGACTGATGTCAGATACCCATGAGGTGCAGGTAGAAAAGGTAGGTAAAGGCTCTCCATACAATGGAGGTGCCATTAATATAGTAGAGCAGCAGCGAGAGGAGGATCAGGTGACTGTGGTAGGGAAAAAACAAAAACAAAAACAAAACCCAACTAAATAGCGTGAGCTCATATGTGAATCATATAGAAGTAGAACTAGCAATGCAATGTGAATTACGAGGAAGAACCTAAAAGTATGTTCACATACAAAGTGGTTTTAAAAAATCTTCAGATAGGACATTTTACAGGTACTTAAAAGGGAGAAAATTGAAATCCTAATTCTGACCTTTTTTTTTTTTTTTAAGATTTATTTATTTATTTATTTATTTGAGAGAGAGAGAGAGACAAAGATAGCGACAGAGATAACGAGAAGAGAGCATGAGTGGGGAGGAGAGAAGCAGGCTTCCGCTGAGTAGGGAGCCCGACATGGGGCTCGATCCCAGAACCCTGGGATCATGACCTGAGCTGAAGGCAGATGCTTAATGGACTGAGCCACCCAGGCACCCCATAATTCTGACTTTTTAAAATTCACTCTTACCTATCATAATTTTCTGAAATCCCATTCACCGTTTGCTCTTTTCTTGTCTCCTAAATTGAATTCACTGAACATTTGTTAAGTGCTTACATGGAAATCATCATGTTAGTACCATGAGGAATACAAAGATGAGTTACACAATGTGTATAAAGTCCTAAAGAGCTTATGATCTAATAAAGAAAGCAAATACACCTGTTGATTTATTAAAAGGTAGATTTTTAAGTGTCCGCTGAAAGAGAAAAGCCAATTATACTACTCTTGAATTTTAATGATTCAAAGAGTACTTTTGATTGTGGATATAGGGAAGGGTGAGTAGAGGAGATGAACTCTTAATTAAGTAGAATTTAGAATTGAAAATAATAACATAATGAAGTTTTTGCATAACATTTTAATATCAAACAATGTATTCCTCATAATCTCATAATAAGTTGAAAATGATTTAAAAGTGACTTAGGGGCGCCTGGGTGGCTCAGTTGGTTAAGCGACTGCCTTCGGCTCAGGTCATGATCCCGGAGTCCCGGGATCGAGTCCCACATCGGGCTCCCTGCTCGGCGGGGAGTCTGCTTCTCCCTCTAACCCTACCCCCTCTTGCGCTCTCTCTCTCTCTCTCTCTCTCAAATAAATAAATAAAATCTTTTAAAAAAAAAAATAAAAGTGACTTAGTAGGGGAAATCATATTTGGTTCATGTTAATGCATATACATTATTCTTTTCAAACTACCGTGGCAATCCATTAATGAACCGTGAAATCATTTAGTAGCTCTCCATCAACATTAAAAAAAAAAAATTAAAGGGAACAAAGATCAAAGTGCATTGCCTGCATTTAGCATAAAAATAAACATGAACTACTTGTTATATTAATGTATATGAATGCATGTCTATGTATCTATGTAATGAATTACTGTGTAAAGTGACCCTTACTGTTAGTTATGTTTGAAACATTTAATCCATATGTACACCATGCTGTATATGTATACTCTCTCTGTATCTATTTGTATACTATATTATAATCTCTTGAAACACTGAGATCAATACATAAATCATAAGTTCTGGGTAATACAGAATACTCCCAGTAAGAATTCTCATTGCTTTGTAGTTTGTGTTGCTTGCGCACCAGCACTCTGGGCTAACATTATTTATTATTTAGGAGCTTTACCACTTGTTATTTCAGGTGCTTCAATTTGAGTAAATGCTTTTGAGTGAGCCATTCTATTTTAAGAGCTGCCTTTAGCTACTTTTCCTTCCTCTTCTGCTTTAAGTTTTTTCCTGTTGTTGTTGATGATGATGATGATGATGATGTTTATCTATCAGTGAGATGGATAAAATGGAAAACATGAGAAGGAGCAAGACTGGATACTCCCCAGACTGGATAAGTGAAAACTGGCATAGATTTTGAAATTCTTGGTCCCCAGGCTGATTGTTTTTCTCTCCTGCTGTCACAATTTACTTGACTGATAACTTTTGTCATCATCATAAAACATAGGGCTTGATTAGGAAAACAGTATTTGTACTGATGATATGAAAAGAGGGGAGACATTTCCACTTGCAAAATGTGCCCCGTGTCTTCAAAACATGTTCAGGGCAGATTTTACTTAGCACTTGACCTAGCAGTTTTCAAAGAGTCCTAATAATTTTGCATTAGGTAATCTTTGCAACAGTTGATCTTGATAACGGAAACCTATTTGAACCCAAGTTCTCCCAGAACACACACACATTGTCATTGGGTCATCCTTCAGAGTGTTCCCATATGAATTTTCTCAAGAGTAGAGATGAAGGCAGAGAAAGCCTAGGAGAGTTCTGAATTGAAGCTGGATACTCTATCTCTAATTCAAAGGCAAAGGCCTTATCATCAGGGCAGATCTTAGGTCAGAGACTTTTATAGTCAAATAGGACGAATTTGGGCTCAAACACTGAGCCTGTGGCTTGGTCTCTTCCTTACGCAGCATTATTATATATTCACAATGACAGCGTATATTTATACTTACACTTGTTTTCTAGGAAAACCTCTAATAAGCTTTATTCTTCTTGGAGATTTTTTCAAAATTTTATTTTTAAGTAATCTCTACACCCAATGTAGGGCTTGACCTCAAAACCCCAAGATCATGAGTTGTGTGCTCTACCAACTGAGCCAGCCAGACACACCACTTCCTAGAGATTTTAAAATGAAAAATATCTATTCAAAAGTAGAATAGGATTGCAAAATATGTAATCTGTTAGTATACTTTTTTGTGAGATGGTAATATTCAAATGTTTTTATTGACCTAAGAGGAAAACCATGTGTAATGGCATTTGAAAATACTATCTATTGAAATGCTATTCATTAATTAGAAATCTAACAATGAAAAACAAAAGAAATCTAACAATGACAATGATTATATTTAGATCTATTTTATTGTTATTATTATTTCTATTATTGTTATTATTTCAAATAAGCCATTACTTGAAAATTTCCTTTCAACTTCAATGACTCCATGATAGGACCATAAATACATCTAGAAGTAGTTTAGAGTTGGTCTTAATATACTGTCTAGTAGTCTGTTTGAAAAACAACAAAAACATTAATAATGATTGTGAAAGTATTAATAATAAAAGTGTAAATCTCAAATACATATTAAATTATGTATATGAACTTCTAATTCTTGTTTTTTTTTATATTGTTAAGAAAAAGGTAACCTATAGTAGAAAGAATTTGTGAGTCTGGAGACTAGCTTTTAAGCTTCTTCTCAACTGACTTTAGAGTTCAGGCTTTACTTCACTCATCCATGTAATTTTGAAGAACTCAAGCTTAATGGTCTTCAATATTTTACTAAACATGATTATTTTTAAGAGATGCAAAATGTGTTTGTTTATGAGTCATTCAATTTATTCTTCCTTTTGTATTGGAATCATAATCCAGGAGATGGTATGAAAATCTATGGTATTATTGGATCTTAATAGAGGCACTTTAATGGAGTGAATGTATTATATTTATATGATCTTTATTCCCACTCTTTTCTTAAAGAACAAATGGCAGAAGTATTTTGCTCTTTTAAGAACTACATAGATTCATTTTCGGGTAGCACACATTTTTTTAAATTGTGGTAAAATACATATAATATTTACCATCTTACCCATTTACTTTATTATTCAATAGTGTTAAGTAGATTTATATATTTGTGCAACCAATCTCCAGAACTTTTTCATCTTGCAACATTGGAACTCTATACCCATTAAATAAGAACTCTTCATTGTCTCTCCTCTCAAACCCTGGCACCACCATTCTACTTTCTGTTTGATTAGAGTTTGACTACTATAAATAACTTGTATAAGTGGAATCATATAATATTGGTCCCTTTATAACCAACTTATTTCAGTTAAAATAATGTCTTTGAGTTTCATCCAGCTTGTAGCATGTGTCAGAATCTCCTTCCACTTAAAAGGCTGAACAATATTCCATTGTATGTATATACCATTGTGTTTATCCTTTATCTGTTGATGGACACGTGTATATCTTCCATGTTTTGATTCTTGTAAATAATGCTACTATGAGCATGTTGTGCATATTTCCGTTTGGGCCCCTGCTTTCATTTCTTCTGGGTATATGCTGGATCATATGGTAGTTATATTTTAATACTAGAGGAATTGCCATTTTCCATAGTGACTGTGGATACCTAGGACACTGCCTAAAAACTGAATTATCCTATTTCATTCGTCTTCTAATCTTGCCAATTAGATTATGATCTTCATGGTTCAGGCGGGGTTTAGTTATGAAACTCTGTGACTATTACAATTATACTGACTTAAATAAGCATAAACAACAATGGGTAAATACTAATTAATCTATCCACTCAGTAATAGTTATTGAGCATTTTCTGTGTGCTAGAAACCTAGAGGCTAAGGGTGTAGGAGTGAGGCAATCACAAATCTTTGTTTTCCTTTAGTGTGCTAGACAAATATTAAACAAACAAGTATATAATATACTGTCAAGTAAATTACATGGAAATAAATACATTAAGGAAGTTGAGAATGAATAAGGATGAAATTATGATGAGATGGGCAGGCAGTCTCTTTGGATAGGTGATATTTGAGCAGAGTTCCTATAAAATTTATTGACTGAAAGGGTCACAAGTCTCTAGAGATGGGATTAGGAATGGATATATAAGTGGTTTATCCTTTTCCACCAGTGTGTTTGTTTTCATAGAGCTACTTTCTGCTGTGTACATGAAGGAGTTCATTCTAAATACTGTTCAAGTCTTAAAACTGGATTAACAATAAAATCCTTATAAAATTTGGATTTTATATTTTTCCTCTCATTTTCTGTTAGGTTGGACAGAGTGGATCAGCAACGATTTGCTCTGAAAAATACCAACAATTCCATACATCTGTGATAACATTAGACAACTTATTAAATTGCTTCATTTCTTTTCTGCAGTGTAACTAAACTTACTACTAACTTTAGCTATTAAATAATCAACTTTAGTATAACTTGCAAATATTTACTATTCCAAAGGTATTACGAAAATGAATTGACCTTCAGCTACTGAATATTTGTTATATTTAACACAGCTATTAAATACTTACTATATTTAATACTGCTTTTTTTCTTATAGGATCTTTCTCTCTTCATATATATACATATATATATACATACATATATATATATATATAAGCCTATATTACTACTGTTAGTTTACTAGAGCTGCCATAACAAAATACTGCAGATTAGGTGGTTTACGCAGCAGAAATTTACTCACTCGCAAATTTGGAGGCTGTTAAGTCCAAGATGAAGGTATCAGCAGACTTAGTTTCTTATGAGACCTCTCCTGTTTGTTTGTAGATGGCAGCTTGCTGTGTCCTCACATTGTCATTTCTCTGTGTCTTCATCGCTGGTGTCTCTGTGTGTTCAAGTTTCCTCTTCCCGCAAGATTGGATTAGAGTCCACCCTAATAGCTTCACTTTAATTTCATCATCTCTTTTAAAGGCCCTATGTCCAAAAACAATCACATTTTGAGATATTGGGGGTTAGGGCTTCAAAATATGAACTTGGAAGCACACAATTCAATCCCATACACACACACCCACACACACACCCACACACACACACACACACACATGCATATATTTGCATAGCATAATGCCCTATGGCCCTATTATGAATAACTCCTTGTTCTCAAAATTACTTACTTTAAACCAAGATGAAAATTTGTGAAATATTTGACTTACTTGTTCTAAAAACAATAGGTGAAAAAAGCATAATCCTTAGACAGAAAACAAGGAAGTGAATTTGTGTATTAATTATTCCTCTCTGAAATAGCTCTTAAAATGTTTATAGGTTGATTATTATATTTTTAACACAAACTCTCAATATATACTACACAGCAATCTAAAAATAAAACAACATTTGCAAGGCGAAGATAAAGGTTAAACTGAAAAAAATGAACAATTTTAGTGAAACTATGTATCTTTCTAATAGGAAAACAAAATCCAGTGTACCTCTATAGGACAACACTGAAATGTTAAAAGGGACTTTGTAGTGCTAAAATATAACCTGTAATATTGTTGGTTAAAATTGTATTAGTTCCATCAATTTATGCTTTGTGGTTTTACATATGGCTGGTTATGATTACTTACGTGTGGGTCATAAAAACCCAGTGTGTTTTCCAAGCAGTCAAATTGCCTGTCAGCTGCTAAAGGGGCAGAATTAATGAGAAACTTACTTTATAGTCTAAAGAATAGCAGCTGGGGTCTGTTTTAACAAGTCCCGGGAAACATACATGGAGGGGAATTCTTTGTGGCTAGACTTATATCCTGCCTTGTCTCTAAAAAGTTCTACTCATTGAGTTGAACAATCAGATAGACAAAATTCAAGGGCATAGCAATAGCTTTACACATCACTGATTACTAGTACAAGAGTAGAGGATAATTTGTCACTTATTTTCCACTATGGCAAAGTATGCCATGCTTTCACCAAAGCCCATGTCCTTTTCCTCTCAGTATATAGCTGGAACACATTTATCAGCCTTCTTTGCATTTAGATGTGACTGTGTAAATTAATTCCTGCCAATGGGCTACAGGAACAAGGGATATGTGCTATTTCCAGGCCTGGACTATCTCCCATGAAAGTATTTTTTTCCCCCTTATTTCACCCACTGGATCGATAGAGAATACCAAGATGACCTAGAAGAGGGCAGAACAATAAGACAGAAGGAGCCTGATCTTGTCATTATTATATAGACCACCTGCCAATCACTAGTACTACTTAGGTAAGTTAGAACAAAATTCTATTGTGTTAAGTATCATATACTTTCAGATTCACTGTTAACCGCAGTTAGCCTATTCAGAATAATATACCTACTCATTATGAGAATTAGCTTCTTAGGAAAGCTGCCTAATAATCTAACACAGTGCTAGGGATGAGCAAAAGAATCTGTTGAGAGGGAATGAAAAAATGTAATAAAAGTTTCCAAGTCTTCATTAATTTGAAAGGAAAACTTTACTGTCATTTAACATATGACTTATTGGTAATATGTAGGTTTTTTTTTAAAGATTTTATTTATTTATTTTGAGAGAGAGAGAGACAGAAATAGCATAAGCAGGGAGGAGAGGGAGAAGCAGGCTCCCTGTTAAGCAGGGAGCCCGATGTGGGGCTCGATCCCAGGACTCTGGGATCATGACCTGAGCTGAAGGTAGATGTTTAAGTGACAGAGTCACCCAGGTGCCCCAGTAATATGTAGTTCTTAAATACATTACATATTTTGTTTGGGATGAAAGTCAAAAGAATTTTGATGGTAAACTTGATTAAAAAGTTTTAGACATCTCTGATCAAAGATCCAGCTCTAGGTGTAAAGTATAGGAAAAATCCACTGGTGAAAATTTGAAGAACGGAGCATTTTAACAATGTTATGCTAGCTCAAGGAGCCTGAAAAAGGACGTTCCATGGACTTCATTTATCAAAATTACATAGTTTATATTAGCACCTTAATACAAGGGACCATAACTGTTCATTCTCCATCTCAGGAATGGCCTTGTAACTTGCTTTGACTAATAAAATGTAATGGACATGTCATTGTTTGAATTCTGGTCCTGGCCTCATGGTGTCTTGCATTTTCTACTCTTGTCCTTTTGGAACGCTGTTGCCAGAAACACAAGTCTTGCCTAGGCTTTTTGAGGATGAGAGACCTGTGGAGAAAAGGATCCAGTCTTCCTAGACACTTCAGCCATCCCAGTGGAGGCCCTAGATGAGCAAGATATTCAAGCTGAGCAGAGCCCAAATTGTGGACCCACAAAATCATAAGCATATAAAAAATTAATGTTTTAAGTCAAGAACTTTGGGATGATTTGTTACATTGCAAAGGATAATTGATACAAATGTTATTATAGAAGGCAAGTATTCCATAAGTAAAAGATGGAGTGGAGTAAGAAGCTCAAAGTTGATTTTAGTTAAAATTAATATTTTTAAAGAGCTAATTATAAAAATCATATGTTAACAAACAATTGAAATAAATATGGTATCTCTTATAATTCCCAAACAAGCTATGTCTAAGTGCATACCAAGAATGTGATCCTTTGACCATTTGAGTTACTGATCTCACCTAAATTTACACTCCTTAGGAATAGAACTATACATCTTCACTCTTGCCATAGCATCATTGTAGATGAAGCAAACTTCCATGCTCTGTGACTTTGAACTTGGTCATGTTATTCATTTTGGTCAGTGGGATGTTAGCAGAACTGAGGTGAACAAATACTGAAAATGTGCTTGTATGGTTGGCCTTGTCCTCTTATGTTTCTGTCACTGTCATGAGAAAAATATTCCGTGTTTCCAGACTGAGTCCTAAAAGGAGACATGTGGAGAGGATTTGTTCTAGCCTACCCACCTATCAACACCTTGAAGCAGACCTGCCCAGGTTGACACCATCCTAGATCACTTGCAACCCATAAACATAATAATAAATGTAAGCCACTGTATTTGGGTATATTTGTTATTCAGTATTACAGCGATGGTAGCTGCTAAAAGAAAGTCTAAAAGACGCATCTATATTCAAAAATGAATGTAGGTGCGAAAAAAACCACTATAAAATTCTGAAAAATAGAGAAAAACATCCATGTACTTTGTACATGAGTGCTCTGCACTTACTTTGTTTATATAACAAGTCTACTGATCGCTTAAGAATCTGGTCTAGAAAATAGTCATAAGAAATAAGTTAGTCGATCAACTACGATAACTCTTTTGACAGAGAAAGCTATTTTAAATTCATTTTAAAAAGCATTTCTAATGTAAAAATATAGTCTTTCTTTTCTAATGCAATCAGTAGATATGATAATCTATTTATTCACAGATACAATATGTATTTAAAATACAGATTTCTTTCAATTCGAATTTCAGTTTTCAATTGATGTTAAACTCATTGATGGTAGTGATCTTCTGTATATCTCTATATAATTAAAAAGTACATTCTCTATTATCCTGTGATTAATTTTTTGTAAATCAATGATTTTTAAATTGTCATCTGTGAACTGATGTCATGGAGATCACCATGGATGATACCAGACCCCCATCCCAGATTACTGAATCAAGACCTCTGGGGTTGTATCTTGGCATCTGCTTATTTAGCAAGTTTTCCAAGTAGTTTTTAGGCACAGTAAAGTTTCAGAGCCACTGACCTAAATATTTCTTAATGATTCACTTGACACACTTTGCCTTTTTATCCCAAACATTTTCTCTTCCTATTCTTATACATTTATTTGGCATAGCAATACTTCCAAATCCATTCTCCACTTTAATATTGGCTCCAGCCCTATAAAATGGGTATCTGTATATGTGTTCCTATTACTAAATACCAATATCTATGTAGGGAGACTGACTCACAGAATTATGATTACTTGATGATTTCACTTATTCATTTTTACACTTTCATTTGTTTTGTTTTGTTTTGTTTTTGTTTTTGTTTAAATTCCAGTTAGCCAACAAACCGTGTAATACTAGTTTCTGGTGCACAATATAGTAATTCAACACTTCCATACAACACCCAGTGCTCATCCCAACAAGTACACTCCCTAATCCCAATCATCTATTTAATCCATCCCCCCACCCACCTCCCTTCTGGTAACCATCAGTTCTCTATAGTTAAGGGTCTGTTTCTTGGTTTGCTTTTCCCTCTCCCTCTTTTTCCCTTTGCTCATTTATTTTGCTTCTTAAATTCTACGTATGAGTGAAATCATATGGTATTTTCCTTTCTTTGACTGACTTATTTCACTTGGCAGAATACTCTCTAACTTCAACCATGTGGTTACAAATGGCAAGATTTCATTCTTTCTTATGGCTGAATAATATTCCATTGTATACATATACCACATCTTCTTGAACACTGGGGCTGTTTCCATAATTTAGCTATTGTAGATGATGCTGCTATAAATATCAGTGTGCATGTATCCCTTTGAGTTAGTATTTTTGTATCCTTTGGGTAAATACCTAGAAGTGCAATTGCTGGATCATAGGGTAGGTCTATTTTTAATTTTTTGAGGAACCTCTATATGCTTTTCCAAAGTGGCTGCACCAGTTTGCATTCCCACCAACAGTGTCCAAGGGTCCCTTTTTCTCCACATCCTCTCCAAATCTGTTGTTTCTTGTGTTTTTGATTTTAGACATTCTGACAGGTGTAAGATGATATTTTATTGTAGTTTTGATTTGCATTTCCCTGATGGTGAGTGATGTTGAGCATCTTTTCACGTGTCTGTTGGCTGTCTGTAGGTCTTCTTTGGAAAAATGTCTATTCATGTCTTCTGCCCATTTTTAAATTGGATTATTCATTTGTCTGTGTGTGAATGTGTTTTTATTTCTGTGGGATCAATGCACAGGAGTGCAATAATTGGGTCAATGATGATTCAATATTTAGCTTTTTAAGAAACTGCCAAGTTATTTTCCAAAGTGGCTGTACCATTTTACAATATTGACAGTGATGTATGAATGATCCACTTTCTCTCCATCTGCACTAGCCTTTGGTATTACCTCTGTTTTTCCTTTTGGTCATTCTAGTGGGCATTTAATGATATTTCATTATTGTTCTAATTTGTATTTTCCTGATGACTTGAGATGTTGAACACTTTTTCATGTGCTTTATTTACCATGTTCTTCAGTGAAGTAGCTATCCATGTCTTTTGCCCATGTTATAATTGCATTGTTTGCTTTTTACTAAGTTTTGAGAGTTTTTGCATACTATAGATAATATTCCTTTGTCATATACACAGTTTACAAATATTTTCTTAGATGTTCCCTAAGTTAATAATTAAGAGACAAAATACAATTATTGAATTTTAATTTTAAAATAAAATTAGTGGTGCACTTGGCTGGCTCAGTCGGTGAAGGGTCTAACTCTTGATTTCACCTCAGGTCATGATTTCGGGGTCATGAGACTAAGCCTCACATCTGGCTCTGTGCTGGGCATGCAGCCTGCTTAAGATTCTTTCTCTCCATCTCCCTCTGCCCCTCTATTTCCCACTTGCACACACGTGCTCTCTCTCTCTCTCTTTTTCTAAAAAAAATAAAATTAAAATTAAAAAATAAAAAATAAAATTAGTTAAGGGGGTGGGAGGATGGGTTGAATGGGAGATGGGAATTAATGAGTGTACTTGTCATGACAAACACTGGGTGATGTATGGAAGTGTTGAATCACTATGTTGTACACCTGAAACTAATATAATACTATATGTTAACTAATTGGAATTAAAATAAAAACTTAAAAAATAATAAACAAAATTAATTATGTAATAAAGAAAAAGAGTGAAGATAGAGAAAGAAACAGAAAGGATTAAAAAAGACACAGTACCAGAAATATAAAAATAAAATTTTCTTTTGCATCTTAGTGGCCTCCTAAGATTTTGCCTCTAGAATCCAGAAGTTAATATTTTTATAAGCATCAGATGAAGATGAAGTCAATATTATCTACATGAAATTGAAGAGAATTAGACAAGTCAGATACATTCCTTCATCTGTTTCTTTCACATTGTTCATTACAACACTTAATGACAGTTAAGGATGCATTAAATATCCAGAATCAGGAATAATCAGAGAACTTTGAGTTTGATATGTTATCCATGAATAATACACAGAATTTGGGGGGAAATTTTTTGTTTATTTTTTAAAAATCTTTACATAAGTCAAAAGAACTTGTAGAAAATTGAAAAGTTTCATTCTTAGTTACTATCTTTCCATTTTTTTAAACACTATTTAATTGGCAAATGTTCTGAAAATGTGTGTGTGTGTGTGTGTGTGTGTGTGTGTGTGTGTGTATTTTATCATCAAAGTGTTTTATAATGCTCCAGGGTTTTTTCCTGAAAATATTATTAAATTTATGATTACTTTTATAATCAGTGGTATCTAAGAACCAAGAAAATTCAGTGAATTTTTTCATAGTTTATAAGATGCCCCAATACTTCTCTATTTATTTTCTTATATTGAACATATCACTAGTTTGAAATGACTGTAATGCAGCTAAGATAAGAAGTATATTAACGTTTTATTTGGTCCTCTGCACCTAAGTTTTAGAAAACAAAAAGAAGCATAAAATATATTAAACATTTCATGAATGCACAAGTGCTACTAAACAAAATAAGGGATTTTATTAGATGATAAAAATAACATATTAAGAAAGGTGAAATGAATGAATACTATTTCAGAAGTCAATAGATTTATTGTAATTACAAGCAAGGGCTTTGTAGAGAGCAAAACAAAACAAAACAGGTATGAATCCCAGCTTTGTTACTTTGAGCAGTCTTCTTAATCTCCCTATATCTCAGTTTCTTATCTATAAAATCATATAATCCGTGTACAATAAATGGGAGACTATATTACTATAGGTAATAATATGGCTTAAGGAAGGGAAGTCAGAAGTGTCTTTTATTAAAGAGGGAGAATGTGAGCTGGGACTTGAGAGATCGTTAAGATAAAGATGAAATAAAGTGGCCACGGAAATCTTTTATAGAAAGTGGGAAGTAGGCTGTACCCTAAAACAAATGGGTAAGAAGTGGAAAAGGAGGAGAACCAGTGAAGGTATTTTAGACAGTGGAAGCCCCAAAGTCAAGTCCCAAAGAAAGATTGACAGGGACAGAAGATGGAGGCCCCCTAATGCCAGACAGTGGAGTTTTGATGCACCGGGTAGTGATGGGGTTCAGGACATGATACCCCAAAACAGGCACCACAGCATATTGAATATTTTAAGCTAAATGAATGATTTTGACAAAATGGCAGAAACAGGAAGGTCACTCTGACTTTCCCTCTCCCTCCCCTTCTTCCCTGACAGAGGTTATAAAACCCTCATGTGAGAAGTGCCCTCCCTTTATTCCAGGAAAGGGGGATCCTTATCTCTGAAGACAAAGGGATGCCAAGAAGAGTCTGAATGAACAAACAGGCATTGCTAATTTTCTGCAGCTCACTACTCCTGCTCATACTCTTTGCCCTATTATATTTCTCCAACACTGTCCACTGCTCATCAAACCTGGCATTAAAAGTACTCAGGTTTAACAGTTTCTTTAGACCTTGATATCCTTATGAAGGTTCCCATGTTATGAAAAATTATATTAAGTAGTTTTCTTTATGCTTTTTTTGTATTAATATGTCTCTATCATTTTAATTTTCTGACCTTACCAGGGACCCTAAGAGGGTTGAGGGAAATTTTTTCCTCCCCTACAGTAACGGATAAGTTCCCTCTAAAAGTTTTTGAATGGTGTGGTAGAAAGATAAATGCAATATTTTGGCGGTAGTGCCAATAATGGACTGAGAAAGGAGCCCGTTCTTAAAAAATCATCAGAAAATCAGAAAACATATGCTTAAATTCCAAGTCAAGGAAAACAAAAACAAAAACAAAAACTCATCCCCTAGCAAAAGGAAAATTCCTGCTAAGTACCTCAATGATCTTAAATATCCAAAAACAGCATCAATAAGCTCAAAATTTGACTGCTTGATTAAATGTATTTTGTATCTCAATGTTTAGCACTTTATTTACTTAACAGGGTCCAGGTCTTAAATAAATAGCAAAGGTAGTTCTACAGGATAAGCTATATTTACAGAAAATAGGCTTTTCTTGAAAGAAGAAAAGTTGGGAGTCAGGTCAGACTACAAGGACATACCATTACAGTGTAAGAATTTCAACAGAAAATGGAAAGGAAAATCCCCTGAAATATATTTATCAGCAAATGACCTGATCAGCTATGATCCATCACTGGCAGATCATGGCTCGGTAAATCAGTATATCCCAGGAAGCAAGTTTAAATGGATTTGAGATTATTGACACTTTTTATTAAAGTTCCCTCATAACTCAGGGAAAGAAAATATAATGCCCAAAATGTTGCACCTTTTAAAACTTCATAGGTTATCTATTTAAAACAGAAAACTTTCTTATTTTAGGATCCTTTATAAACAGCTTAAGCCACTAAGGTTTAAAAGCAGAGCTGACAATTTTAGACTCTCTTTGGGGTTGTATGCCATTTTTAGAGCACTGAATGCCTCCTATCAGGGACTTGATCAGTCCAAGGCAGCTCACTTAGGCTCCTCAGCTACCAGACAGAATGATGTAACATGCCATCTCAAGACAAGAGGGAGTCAATGAGATTAGCAGCCCCAGGCATACTAAAAATATTTAGGGGGTTCCTACTTTAACATTGGGGAAGTAGACATTTGTTTTTACAGAGTCACCATCTTGGAAGCCTTTGCTTGTTAGGCAAAGCACTTTGAAAATGATCTCTGCTTTGGGAGAAATACCCTGCTGGAGTCAGATTTCCTAATTTGCAAAACTTGGTTGACCACAGTTCTTTGAATGACCTTAAATGTGAATCTTGAATACATTGTTTTCAGTTGTACTAACTGGTTTTACATACTTACGTGGTATATGCAAATTTCTGTAAATCAAATTTGTGGGTTTTTTTTTTTTTAATGTAAAGCCCTATAAATATGCATGCCCTAGATTCCTTGAAAGAGATAGGGTTTCAAGATTCTTTATTTTAGAGTTTTCCTTTAGTTTTCCAATACTACTGGGAAAGAATCTCCTTTGATATTTTAAGTAACCCTGTAACAATAATTCTAAGCCCTCCAACTAACTTTCATAAGAGGCACATTCAGTTTTTCTTTTCTCAATTTTAGGATAGAACCTGATGCTCTGCTTTTGTTAATTGACTTTGATAGCCTCTCTTGCTAGATTTCCAGCAGACAGGATAAACATATCAGAAAGTTCAACTAAGATCATGAAATGTAAAGATACTAATATTTCTTTATTATTAGGGGCCCCCAGGGTTCTTTTTATCTCTTTGCATAGAGTCAATCAACCTTTATTTGTATTACAGTCTATTAAGCAAAATCTCTTCAAGTAGTTAAGACAAATAAGCTCAATAAAAATGTATAAGGAAGTATTTCACTAGGCTAATCCTGATTTAAGCCTACTATTTGAAAATAGTGGTTTATGTAAATTATGGGAAAACTTTTTTAAACAAATGTTTTACACTTATATGGCCCACCGAGCACAGTGCAAATTTTTTAGTTTATCATTCTTCGTATGCAGAACTCAGTGTGGTCACCTGAATCTTGATTGTAATTGGGAATTAGTTTATCACTTTATCTATAACTGGAGACATTTATCATGTTCTGATTACAGCAGAAAAATGTGTAAAACATACATAAACACACAAAATGTGGAATGACCTATGGGAATATACTATATAATTAATTTTGATGTGAAAATATGTAAATTAAAAATAACATACGGAATAGATTCAAAAACAATAAATAAAATAATAAATCTCATTCACTGGGAATAAAGAGGTACGTGTAGCTAATGGCAATCTCTTCTGGTCTTACTGAAAGCTTTTATCTCTTTCTGTTATGACCTTGTTGGCATTTGAGTGGATATTTCCTAGTATCAGGCCTTACACATCAACTGCAATGAATTTTGATTTTCTCTTTCTACAATTAATAATATTTTTCATATTGATACATCTCCATCATCTGTATTTGGATACTTCTATCATGAAATTTTCCTGAAATTAATCACATTTCCCTAATACAGGATTAAAATAATGTCTGTTTCAACCATCATTATTAATGGTGCCATGTCTTACTGTTTTTCTTTACTTCATTAAGAACTTATACAATATTGGAAATAAGCAAAAAGAGGGTGGTACAAACTTTTAATGTTATACTGGTTTATTGTTTTACAAGCACACCTAAGAATTGTTTAATTCTCCTAGTGAGCATATTTGTGTTTGGTTTTGCTCTTTGACTGGAGTTACATGTTATTTGTAGATTTCTATCCAGTAGAAAATATAATTCCAAAAGTTGTGGTTTTAATTAGTGCCTTAAAGGATATTTTAACAATTTTATTTTAATATCCATATTAAAAATATATATTTTTCTGATGGTTTTTATTTTTTTATTATTTTTTAAAGATTTTATTTATTTATTTGACAGAGAGAGACACAGTGAGAGAGGGAACACAAGCAGGGGGAGTGGGAGAGGGAGAAGCAGGCTTCCTGCTGAGCAGGGAGCCCAATGTGGGGCTCGATCCCAGGACCCTGGGATTATGACCAGAGCCGAAGGCAGACGCTTAACGACTGAGCCACCCAGGTGCCCCTTTCTCAATTAGCAATAATCGCGCCTCCGATAAACCTCATTGGCTACGATACTGCCACTGCACAAAGCTCAGGTGCCCCTTTCTGATGGTTATATAAACCTCAATCCTCAAAGTATTTTTCATATTACTTTTTTTATTAATTAATGAGTTTGATAAAATAGCTGACATGTCCATTCTATATTTGTAGGAGAGTCATGTTTTTAATCTTTGAAACTATACCTTGACAATCCAGTGTTCTATTTCCTTCTACACTGTGAATGCCTCATTCATATGAGAATGAATTCTCCTTTAAAAAAATGAAATATTCTATGAAAAACAAACTGAGGGTTCTAGAGGGGAGGGGGTTGGGAGGATGGGTTAGCCTGGTGATGGGTATTGAGGAGGGCACGTTCTGCATGGAGCACTGGGTGTTATGCACAAACAATGAATCATGGAACACTATATCTAAAACTAATGATGTAATGTATGGGGATTAACATAACAATAAAAAAAATTAAAAAAAAAAAAATGAAATATTCTAGATAAGCCTAAATCTAAATAAAGCCTAAATCCTTCCCTCCCCCGCCCCCCCGACTCTGCTCTAAATCTACCTTATGCCGCTATACCAGATCACTTCCCAAATGTAACTACTGTTACTAGTTTGGTGTTTATCCACTGTAACATTTTTCATGCATTTACACATATCCATATGTGCCTATGTTAACTTAAACAGTGGTAAACTATGTGAAACAGACTGCTCTATATGTCATGAAGACCTTTCCATTTTACTCCTCATTCTTAACTGCTACAGAGTGTTCTATGATAAGAAAATGCCATAACTTGTATAAGCATTCATCTATTAAAAGACATTTAGGCTTCTTCCAATTTTTCATTACAAACAATGCTAGAATGATCTTTCTTATAAATATTTCCCTTTCTTCCTATTTATGAACATATATCTAGGGTAAAGATCAAGAATTGGAATTGCTCGATCATGCAGGTAAATAAGAAAATATATATTTTAATTGCCTTCTAAAGGAGCTCTAGTTTCTACCCACATAAACAGTTAACCTCATTGGTAAATATTGAAAACAAATATAATATTTTGCCATCTTTCGAGGGTTAAATTCTAAAGTCATCAAGAAAGAGGAATATAGTGTAAAGAAGAAAATTTACCTCTAAAAATACATTGGTTTCTCTATATACAATACCATAGAAATTTTTATCAGTGTTTCTAAGTTATCTTTAAGTATTGTTTACCTGTTCTTAGTTTTTTGCTTTTTTTTTTTAACAATTTATTTATTTATTTGACAGAGAGAGAGACCACAAGCAGGGGGAACGACAGGCCGAGGGAAAGGGAGAAGCAGACTCCCCACTGAGCAGGGAGCCACCCTCCCCACCATGTGGGGCTGGATCCCAGGACCCTGAGATCATGGATCATGACCTGAGCTGAAGGCAGACACTTAACCAACTGAGCCACCCAGGCGCCCCTTGTCTTTAGTTATTAATGAGAAATCAAGGACAGCACATTTTTTTCATTTTTTTTTTTTTCTTTCTTTCTTCCAATAAGTCTGTCAGAAGCCTTTATCTCTTGCCTGAGATACAAGCTAACTGAGCTAAGGGATAGGCACTAAATTTTCTAGTCTTCTATTTTATATAAACAATTAAAAAAATTTGTGGAGCTCTTATAAGTTAAAATTGTGTTTATGATCTACTGCAGCAGATTGATCCTTTTGAAATGTAAAGTAGGTCACATTTTCCCAATCTTTTTACCCTGGCATTTGTCATGTTCTTACAACTTAGTTTCCCCAGAAAGAGAACAGAGTGTGGCACTTAGAACATACCTGGTAACTATCTGTCAAATGAATAGATTGTTGTTAATTGAAAAGAATCAACAAATAGTTTATCAATGTTCTCTGATGCTTTTAAAAAGTGTGAAATTTCTTTTTGTTTTGAAATAACACATATCCACTTACTAGGGTAAACACCCGAATTGTTTTATTGAAATATTTGATATGCTGCTTCTTTATTATTCTCTTTGATCTATTGATTTCTGAGAAAGATGCAATAAAATACCTCGCTAAAGATTTGAATTTTTCAAAAGTTGTCACTTTTTAAACTTTAAGGTAATTTTAAAGAATTTTTTCCTTAGGGGCATGAATATTTGTGACTATTGCATTGTCTTAATATATTGCTATTTATATCAATATAAATTATATGTCTTTACAGATTTAAGCCATTTTGCCTTGAATTTGGTTGTGGATTTTGTTTGTTTGTTTGTTTGTTTTTATTTAATCTGAGAAATGCTGGTTTTAAACCATTAATAGTAGTAATGAATACTGATAATATATCTTTATCCCAACTGATACCTACTTTGTGTTTCCTGTTTGCCATGTCTCATTGTTATTGGCTTAGCTTCCTTCCTACCTTTTGTTGAGTGCTGAGTGCTCTTTGAATTGATTTTTCACTCAAATACTTTGAATGGCATCCCTTCTTCTAAACTCTTATTTTATATCCCTAAATACATAACACACTTACTTCAACTTGTATGTTTCAACATCAAATGTTAATGAGTATCTATAGCTGTCTCTTACCAAGCCAAGTTTTGTGGAATGTTTTCACTTACTTTGGCTTTTTGCCCTACCCAACCCACAAACCACTGTACATATTACCTGGGGATTTCACTTTATATCATTAGAAATTTTGTGTACTATCAACACGGATTTACTTCAGATCTCTGGGCCTCAATTTTCTTATGACACTTTGCTAGTCCCACTGTGTCCACAGAAGCATATAAACTCAGTGAGCTAAATCATAGGCATTAGTTTGTTATCTTCTCTCCTGTTTTTATGAATACATTTCTTTGAAGATTTTCAGTTACCTTGGGTTTAATGAGTTCGCATTTTTTCAAACCCAAAGAAAACAAGGCGTAAGTGACTATGTGAAGCACTTCCTCTAAAAAGGAATGGCCAGGGCGCCTGGGTGGCTCAGTTGGTTAAGCGACTGCCTTCGGCTCAGGTCATGATCCTGGAGTCCCGGGATCGAGTCCCACATCGGGCTCCCTGCTCGGCAGGGAGTCTGCTTCTCCCTCTGACCCTCCCCCCTCTCATGTGCTGTCTCTCTCATTCTCTCTCTCTCAAATAAATAAATAAAATCTTAAAAAAAAAAAAAAAAAAAAAAGGAATGGCCAGAGATGTAGGACCACAAACTACTAAATCACAAACTCAACAGTTGAGCATTACAATCTCTGTTTAACACAGTTCTGAAGTGCGGTTCTAGTCTAATTGCTAGGAAAACCAGAATGGCTTCTTCTTCCAAAACATGTCTCAACTTTTTTACCTGCATGGATTTTGCTTTTGTTGTTTTTTTTTTTGTTGTTGTTGTTGTTTTGTTTTGCTTTGCTTTTCCCTAACTCTATCACTGAGTGTTCCACCAGTAAAACAGGAATCTGCTTAAGCATTTCAAACAGAAAGAGAACTAGGATATAAAACTGTAGGAAAGAGTAACAAGGTGGAGCGGCATTACTCAGATCAGGAGCTATAGGAAGCTATGAGGGCCGCCACCTGCCTCCACATTCCTCGGTGGCTGCCATGTTAGGGATGCACACTTAGCAGCTAAGGGAGCCTAGTTTGTATGGTCTTATTGCTGTGTAAGTACAAACTGGGCCTGCCTATTGCAGCCACTGGTACTAACGTGGGGGAAAAAGTACCTTCTGCATTCTAATTGCATGCCATGGTCTCCCGTTGTTAGAATTTAAACCAGAACTTCGGTGGCAGGGAGATCTGAGAAATTCAGTTTCTCACATTCTGAAATACAGGAGAAATGTAGAAAATGTCAGAAATGATGCAAAGATACCAAAAGAAAATTTAGCTCACCCAAATGATATGGAATAGCTTTTTTCTTATCTCTTCCACTTCACACTTTATTTCTTCTTTATACTTATATTGAAGGTCACTTCTTCCATGAAGTTGAATCCTGAACCTCTAATATAATGCAAACTCAATGTTGTTTAAACTCCCTATAGTACCATATGCATCTCTTACTGTATTTAACATATTCCTCTTTGTATTACAGTAGTTTTTGAAAGTCTTATCTCTTTTCACTAGTCTGTAGATTTCTGGAAGGGAGTCAACTAGTATAAACCACAAACATTAGGGATTAAATATGTGTTTTTCAATATTAGCTAGGAAATTAACATTCAAATGTTACTACTTGCCGAGCTTGTCTTTGTCCTTTATTGTGATATTAACCTGGATTATAGTAGAAATCTGTCTCCATCAGCAAGGATCTAGGTGATTTGGTATAGAAAACCTTATACTAGAGCTAGTCTATGATTTAAAATTAAGGTAAGTATGGATTCAAACTCTTTGTTTTCTACTGTTCTGAAATAGGTTTACATAAATTCATTGATGAATGCTCAGCTGGAGGAAAATGATTTTGTTATTCTCTCTGTTTCAAAACACAACTGAGTTGTTTTATTGACTAGACAACATCAAGTGAAATAGAACTACTAGGCTTCTTGCTTCTCCCTCTCCTGCTCCCCCTGCTTGTGTTCCCTCTCTCGCCGTCTCTCTCTCTCTGTCAAATAAATAAAATCTTTAAAAAAAAAAAAAAAGAACTACTAGGCTTCTGTTTCTCAAATCATGACATTTTGCCATCATGTCTATTATTGATAAAATCTGTAAAGGAAAAATAAACCAGAAGTCTTCATTCAAATGAAAATAATTTAGTAGCATGCTTGTTTTTTTGAGTAGTTCATGAGGGGAAGTGTTACATAAGAAGAACATAATGATGTAAGTTTTGAAGTCAGAGAAATGAATTACCAAACATCAAACTTAGCAGTTCACTGTAGCTCTGTAAGATCTCTTTCCTATATAATAATTAATTAATTGAGAATTAACTGAAATAATATACATGATATACATGTGCAAATTTTTCACAACTCTTTAGTTATTCATTCCCCTTTCTATGCTAGTCACAGACAGAAACGTTTTACCATCATTAACTCATTTAGTTTTGTTTTTTTTTTTTTTAAAGATTTTATTTATTTATTTGAGAGAGAGAGAATGAGAGAGAGCAAGCACATGAGAGGGGGGAGGGTCAGAGGGAGAAGCAGACTCCCTGCTGAGCAGGGAGCCCGATGCGGGACTCGATCCAGGGACTCCAGGATCATGACCTGAGCCGAAGGCAGTCGCTTAACCAACTGAGCCACCCAGGCGCCCCTAACTCATTTAGTTTTTATAACAATCCTAACACATAAATTTTATTAAGATTCCTATTTTATGGGTAAAGAAACAAAAGTTTGGAAACAAAACCTTCCCAAAATGCCACAGGGCCTTGGTGAAAGAGCCATGGTACAATCACCACTCTTTGGAAGAGATATGCTTCATCATTATCCCGTACATCTGAGTAAAAGTGCTTTATCTGGTAGTAGCATGGGGAATAAACAGCAAATTAATTGAAATATGGGTTAAAATGCAGAATCATAAACAAAAATTCACTTTGCTAAATCTAAAATATATACATATATACTTTCCCAATCTTTCAGAGTTATGAATCATTTCTTGCCTAAAACACAAAAGATATTATTCATCTACAATTTTTGGTTTTGATCTCTTTCATTTGGAGCAAGGAATTAGACAATTGCAGATTTATCTGAATGTAGTCTCCCTTAGGTGCTGTCCAATAGAACTTTCTGTGGTAATGGAAATATGTCTGTGCTGTTCAATTTGGTAACCACAAGCTGCATGTGGCTATTGAACACATAGCAACAGAAGAACTCAATTTTTAATTTTATTTCATTCTAATTCATTTGAATTTGAATATGAAGAGTTCGATGTGGCTAGTGGCTATTTTATTGATTTATACATTTCCAACTCCCCTCCCCTCCACATCAAATAGTCTATTATTTCATTGTTCACACCTAAATTAAATAGCATTTGGGACAGTTGTATGAATGGCTAGGCTACTGCAAAACACTTGGGTTTTTAATGGGCAAAAATAGCAAATATTTCACACTCTTTTTTTTTTTTTCTTTTAAGTTCATGCAGTAGTTACTGTGTTTACCTAATTGTGATAGAAAGTTCCAATAGTATAAATGGTTTGAAACAATGCTTCTAACTCCTGGAAAACATACAACTCAACTGGTAGAAGCCCAATCACAGACATATTAGAGGCAGTGAAATGGCTGCAGAGATCCAGTGTGTTGTGAGCACCTGGACTTATGCTTGACAGAGGAAAGAAATGTGCCTGATCTTGGGGGGAACAGATCAAATGAAGGCCGGGTAAAATTAGCCCTATTACATCATGAGTGTTATGGTCGATCATGCACCAACAGCACAAGTCAAGTCAGTCAATAAATGGATGAAGTAAAGTACCATAAAATAATATGGTAATATAAACGTCATTTACACACAAAAAAAACTAACATGCACATTTACATATAACAGTGTTAATAAAAAGGGGGTAAAAGAAAGTCAAAATGTTACACAAAAGAAAAAAATAATAATTCTTCCAAAATACCTGTTTTCATTTGAAAAACACATCAGAGGAGACGTTCTCCCTCTAAATGAAGCCACACTGATATGAAAGAGAAAAATTCTACTAATGTGCTTCATGAGAAATTTCCAGAAGCTGCCCGCTGGGCTGCATTGAGGAAATGGCTAGCTCAAAATGAATCCCAGGTAGTCCTTTCCCTCCATCCTGAAAATGACCTCTCTCCGTTACTACACCTGCAGAAACAGGTGTAGCCAGGTTATAAAAGGCAGCTTGATTGGTTATGTGCCAGATCAAAGTAAAGCGTGTATTTGAAAATAGAAAAATGTCTGGAAAACAGGAGGCTTAAATGAATGTGGCCCTGGGGGCAGTAACAACAGATGTGCTGACAATTTATGAATATTTTCCTGTAAATGCTCTCTATTCTTCTGTTAAATAAGGAATTACGTAGTGCCAGACTCCACGCCACAATGCCTGATGCTTACTTAGAATAACTTGCAAAAAATGAAATTCTCTGAAAAATAAGACGTGGGAATATGTGCATTTGACTTCCGTGTGTTTCAGTAAGGAATGCTGATGTGTCCACACACAGGATACACACACATCTCCAGCACAGATACATTTAAACAGGAAATAATAAATATAAACCCATTCACATGGCACACATACCCATTCCCAATTACAGAGTGGGGAAGTTGTTTTTGGTGGTCCACTGCTTCTATTTTTTTTTTTTTTTTTTTTGCATTTAATACATTTGATGAAGAGTTAAGTTCCACAGCTCTTGGGAGAAGTTGCTAACATTTGCTAGGGGCACAGTACAGGCCAGTGGTCTTTCAGCTTCTCCAAATAGCTGCACTAATTAGGTTGAGCTTTAAATCTAGAACTGCATACAAATAGGCCATATCAGGAGAAAGTCCTGAAACATTTCCATACCTAATAGCAGGGTCAATTTATTCTCGTCTTTTCCATCCGTACAAATCAAATCTGAATATGAAATCTGAATAACCGAAGAGTGTTATTTATTTGAATTAAAAGTGGCTGTACAGTTTAGTGTTTGGATTTGTCAGGTGTTTGCTGGGCTGATTCCAAAGAATGGAAGGTCAAGAAAATAGTCTTTCCAGAACACTCATGCCATAGATCATAGTGGATTTGAAGAAAATATCATGGGCCATTAAGTTCTTAAAATGAGCAGGCTCACCAAAACATCTTAAATGACTATGAGGGGGCCTTTGGCTATTACAGGAGCTTCCATAATTAGAATGTGATTTAAATAAAAGACTAATACATTTAGTAAAGAGCTTCCAGATCCACAAATATTAGTTTATTTGTGCTTTTCTTGAAGGAGAGCAAAGATTGAATTATTGAGAAGTGAGAAATCAATTCTCCAAGGCTGATAATATCCAACTGACACTTTACCAAGAGTCCTAGCTTTCCATTTTGACTATTTAGAAAAGCAAGGGAATTCGTAAAGATAAGGGCAACATTTTGATATTAAAGCTAGAACTCGAATAAAAAAAAAAAAGAACAAAACTGAGCTTGGAACCCTACCCTTCCACTGAATCCTCACACTACAGTGACATGATCCAAATTCAGAGTCACCCTTGTTGGTCTGAATGATTTAAAAGATTTTTTTTTAAGCTGTGATTATTTAACCAGAAGATAGACTACATAGCGCAGAGGAATAAACACCATCAGGGAAGTACTTGGTGTGGTAAACATTAATATAAGCTGTAGAAAATAATCCTTTCAAAATCAGCTAAATTTCCTTCTGTTTCAAATCCTATGCCAATCTCGCCTTAGCATTCTGAAGTATTAAGGATTAATTCAAAGGTTTATGAAAAATTCAGTATTTTTAAAGGATTTACCAAAGAAATACATGGTCAAAAGCTGATTTCCACTACATTTAGTGAAAATAATGCAACTCTTTCCAATTACTGCTTTTCAATTATTTAACTAAAAAACAAAAAGGTTAAATTATATAGGTCAGCTTTACAGTTTATATCAACAACAACAAAAACACCCAAATTCACATTTTGTTCAAAGAAATTTCCCCAAGATTGCAGTCTTATTATTCATTTTTTGTGTTTTTTTTTAAATTTTTGTCTTGTTTTGTTTACAATAGTAGAAGTCTCACAGCTTGATAAATTACATGTCAAAATAAGTTCCTGCTTATTGTTCAGGGGCTTGGAGGTTTATTTAAAAAGTGTGGGGTTTTCTGTGTTGTTGTTTTTTAACATCACTGGTATATGCTGACAAAAAAGCAAATAAATGCAAGTATGTATTTTGGTCAATTTCTGATATCTATATTACATCATTACTTAAAAACCTAACAGTACCTCCTAGATTACTATATATTATTATACAGTGATACCAAAGAAACATCTGTTAACCTTCTCTTTAAGGAATAAAATAGATTCTCCATTAGAAATAATTTTCTATGTACTACAAATCACGAATATGCAAGGCCCTGAAGGTAAATATTATTTTGTAAACAAACAAGTTAAAAGTCAACAAAGATGTAGCACTAAACTCAACACCAGCTTTACTCTTTTTCTTTAATCTTTTAAGTCAATTAAACTATACTGTTAACAGTTTTAAACTTTCCTCCCTATATTGTTTTTTAAAATAGAATCAGTAGGGGTGCCTGGGTGACTCAGTTGGTTAAGCAGCTGCCTTCATGATCCCAGGGTCCTGGGATCAAGCCCCATGTCAGGCTCCCTGCTAGGCGGGGACCCTGCTTCTCCCTCTCCCTCTGCCTCTCCCCCTACTTGTACTCTCTATCTCTCTGTCAAATAAATAAACAAATAAATAAAATCTAAAAAAAATAAAAAATAAAATATAATCAATAAACATATCAAACTGTATCATAACTGTGTGTCTGAGGAGGAGGAGGGCACATTACATAGGAACTATGAGCTGACAATTCTCCTGTAATAAGGGACCCGTGAATAATGGATTTGCTAATCTGGGAGGTTAACAAAAACAAAAGAATGCAAAGCAACATATTTTTAAAAGGAAGCTTGTTTGAAAAGAAATAATTTTTTATGTAAAAAAATATTAATTAGTTACAGGAATGGTTGAACTTGTCTAACATAATTGTTGTAGAGACCAGCAGCGTTATGATAATAACTACCACTAAAATAGTGGAAAATACAGAAGTGAGTGATTTAGTAGGAAACAAACTGATTTATAGCTCAACCAAAATGAAGCTAATATAAAGTTTTGATGATGATTATTGAATTACAGGCCATTTATGAAATTGCTGAAATATGTTTCAGAACCTATACAGTGTACTTCTTATTCTAGCCACATATATGATGATCCCACTTTGTCCTCTATAGCTTTCATTTTGAAGCCCTAAGGGAAAGTGACAGGACGGGAACCAGATAACCTCATTGACATTACAGAGTAGGTAAATCGTAGCTCCCAGCAATAGTTATGGCTGGACTTCTGAGGTTATCATTTTATTCTCTTTTACTTTATTTTATTTTTAAGGGTTTATTTATTTTGGCGGAGGGGCAAAGGGAGAGAGACAGAGTCTTAAGCAGACTCCCTGCTGAGCATGGAGCCTGAAGTAGCTCTTGATGACCCTGAGATCATGACCTGAGTTGAAATCAAGAGCCAGATGCTTAACCCACTGAGCCACCCAGGCGCCCCGTGACTGTCATTTTAATTCAACAAATAGTAGACTGTTTTTTGTTTTGTTTTGTTTTGTTTTGTTTTGTTTTGTTTTGTTTTTTAAGTGCCCAGTACTGTGTAGGGCAAATTCAATTAGAGCAGAAAAAGAAACTCTGTAAATATTAGATATACACACGCAACTGCTAGGCTGCTATTCGGATCACAAAGTCTAGTTTGGTGTTAGGATTTTTCTCATCATGAAATAGGCCGCTTTGGTTTCTATTACTATTGTTTCACAGTGGTTGGGTTTGAAATAGCAGGAGATAGTGGCTCAGTTTGATTTTCAGACACTTCATACCTACAGTCTGCTTTTCAAGACTTTGACTAATAATAGATTGATTTCTTACTTATAACTACATCTACTATTATTAATTCAAACGCTCATTCAACAGATATTTATCTTGACTGTGTGAAAGGGACCAGACTAGGCGCTGAGGGTGAGTTTTCAATGAAATGGCCAAGATATAGCTGAGAGCTACATACCTGCAACATGATGGGTCCACATTTAAAAAGAAAAAGCCCTTCTAATTGGTTAAATGTATATCCCTTTAAAATTCCATCCATTTAAACACATAAACTATAGGTAAGGAAGTTTAAGCCAGAAGACTTTCAATTCTAAGATAACTAGGATCTAAATTTTATATTATTCAACCCACAGCATTTGAGCACACTCATCCATACAACGCATGTATTAGATATTGTGGAAAACAAAATAATAAAGTGATTCTTTTCAGTTTACAAAGCTTCATTTAATCCCAGTAACAATTTGAAGTTTATAGATGTAACTATTGAGTCTAATAGCAATTTGAATTAAACCTATAATTGCCATGTATAGAGGAAGCTGACAACATTTGTTTTCATTTTCATTTTCTTCTTTCTTTCTTTCTTTCTTTCTTTCTTTCTTTCTTTCTTTCTTTCTTTTCATTGCTAGCCTCCAGTCAAGGTCTCTTTTAGTCCCCTTTTTCCGCAACTCCTTTCTTTCAGCCAGTCCCCGATACTGACATCCAGCACACGTGGTCTTGTTGGAATGTAAGAGCGTGTGCTTGTATGTCTGAGGCTTCCGTCTGTCCATCAGCCCTGGATAGTGTTTAAGCACTTCTTGGCTCACTGCTTTGTGTACTCCTCTTGAATTGAACGTCAATGTTCTAAAACTAGTACACAGTCCTGGGGAAAGAATTTTTTCCTGTCCCATGAAAGGAAACTGGACATTTATTCCTGCCGCATGAAGGGAAAATGGTTCTCTGTGCTCTTGCATTTTAGTGATACTCAGGTCTGTGCTAGTGACCCCGATACAGGATGACAAGTGGGTGCCAGTCTCTATGATAGATATCGTACCTGTATGGTACCTATATTTGTACCTATATTTGCTAGAGACTTTAAAGACTCTTATGGATTCTTTTAAATGTTTTTACATTCAAAAGTACACTTTAGCCTATACTTTGTGGTACTCCCTTTTAAATGGATTACCATATCTACTGCTCAGTGAGTTAGCCGAACAGCTATCCAGGCTCCATGTCCTATTCTCATTTCGGCTATGCTAACAAAGAATGTCCAAAATATGCTTTGTGCTGGATGAAGCCTTTATTGCCCGTAGCATATATTTAAAAGAAATAACCACTGCAGTCTCCTAACTTAAGGACATGAAATTTAGATTGTTTACTGAGATTTAGAGAAATAAGAATTACAAAACAGGTAAGTTACACGTGGGAAAACATCTGCTTATAAAAGATAAACAGTGGATGCTAATATTGTGACAATGTTAAGTAGGTCTTACTTAAAAACTTGAGACAAATTTCAGTAAGTAGCAAAATATTCGTTTTTGCCCTCAAAATGTATTTATGCCTTCTATCTGTCAAGAACTAAGTCTGCAGCGTTGTGGGTACAGGGATGAATAAATTCAAATTCCTGCCCTCTGAGAGCTCTGAGTCTAGTGGGAGAATCCGTCATACACGTAGCATTTTATGTGTACTTGCTTTTAAAGAGGCCCTGGGAACACTGATTTGGTCCTACTATCTCAGCCCGGGGCCTTTGGTTAGTAAGTCAACATCTGTTGTTTTTGACTGCATGGCATCGCTTCTCTTCTTTAAGAACACTGTATCAATTTTCTACTGGGTAATTAATTCCCTTCACCTACTACATGCATCTGTGCGGAATATCTATCGGGTTTTTTTGGCCTTGTTTGGTCAAGAGGTAAAATGTATGTATTAGACAAACATATGGTAAAAAAAAAATAGAGAACTGATGTATTATGTTTTCTTGTCAATGAACAAAGCATCTTTGGAAAGCATGGCGCCTTCCGTCAGTGATTGTTTCAAAAGGAGAACGTGGTGACTAGAGACCAGTGATGAGTGAGGGACTTAATTTTTCCTGTACAGTGTTGTTTTGATCCTTTTACTTTTTTCTAAAATATGTATATGAAACCTATCCAGAAAAGAAAAAAAAAAAAAAAACACACTACACAGATATCAAAGCCGAAACAAAAAACAAAATGTAAACATCATGAAAGCAGGAGAGAAGATGACAGCTTCAAGCCTCTGTGAGAATTAGATGGAACCATATGGAATTGCTGATACTCGACCAGTTGCTCTTTAAAACTTTGCAGCTCCATATGGTAGCAAACACTTTACTTTTATTTGAATTGCAGGCTTACGTGAAAATATGCAAGGAGAGAGAATATAGTTAAGCCAATAATGGGCAGTTATTCTTACCAATCACCCAAAGCCCTCGTTATTTTGTGTTGTTTTTTGTTTTGTGGTCCATATTTCATCTCTGTTGAACTATCTGGGCTTTCTATCTTCAGGTAAAATAAGACGGTTGGCTTCCGTAAGTAATACAACTAGTTAAAGAGGCAGAACCGGATCCCAAACCCAGGTATTTCTGATTTGAAGCCCATGCTTGTTCTATTAGGCCACCCTGCCTAGAAACCGAGATTGGAATGGCAGATGATTGGGATTCCAGATCCCATAAGCCATTTCCCTCTTCTTTGACAAGTCTCTTCATCTCACGTCTACCTCAGTTTCCTTAGCCTTAAGATGTAGACACTATTCCTTAATTTGCCCACCTCACGGTGCTTATAAAACTGAAATAAGAGCAGGTATGTGGAGGACTTTGTAAGCTGTAAGCCTTATCGAAATACACCTGATTATTACTGGTTGTTAGCGTTGTGCTTCAGACCAAGAAGAGTAGTGGCCAGTGAGAAGAAACAACAGTGTGGATAAAGGGAGAATCATAAGTTAAAATGAGATGATGCGTTTTAATTTTCTACGGACAACAATAAATACCAGAGAAGGAAATACATCAAACATCTACCATGCATTCCCAAACAAACAAGCCAATAACTACTCCGAGGCACTGAAAGAAATTGAGAATAATATTTTGTCAGTTCAAAACAACATGCCTTTATTTTATGCAAAGCACTGAATAAAAATGAACTCTGAGTGCAATCAAAGGCTTCACAAAGTTTATAAAGTTAATTTGCTAGAAACAAATTTTGATGAAAGAACGTTAACAAAAGGCTTTTCACTTTTTCCCTGACTCCACATTTGGAATGATGACAGCGTTCGAATGTAAGCACAACCGTTTTAAGATGAAATAAAACTTCTGTCAGCAAAAGAAATGGCTAGTCATTACACTCCCTCCCGGGCTCTTTCAAGCACGGTGCCCAAAGGACCAGAGAGCCCTGGGCCCCGAGGCCCAGAGTCTGGTGCCGGCCTGGACCTGGAGCGGCCCCAGCTGCAGCCGTGCCCTCAGGCTGGGAGGCCCAGGAGTTAGCTGTAACGTGTGCAGCTGCAACACTTGGGGCTATCGACTCAGCTACGAAACCCTTGCGAGAAGCTTGCCTCTGTCTGGCCTTGGGCTCAAAAGTAGCTCTCTCGGTATTAGTCACCCCGCAAGACAAGGCAGCCTCAGCTGTAGAGGAGAAGGTGGCAACAGGGAGCAGACCGACGCCGTGACTCAAATGCGTATTTTCCTGCGGGGTTTCCGCGGGTCCATCACGCGGCTGCGACCACCTCTGTCTGCTGTACCCATCATTACCGGGATGACATCAGCTGCTAATCAGAATTCTTCCCTGGAGTAGAGTGGAAGTTTCTCCTAAATCTGGGTGATAACTTTAGTTATTAGTGCTTCATTTGAATTCCCTAAATCATCAGGAGCAGTGGTGATAGAAACTTTCTGGTTTTGCGGAATATCCGTTTGGGTGTTGTCCTTATAATGCCTAGCATTCTCGGAGCGTTTTCTCTATACCAGACTCTTTTCTAAATCCTTTGCCTGCACGATTCATTTAACCATAAGACACCCTCTAAAGTAGGTAGATTACTATTCCCATTTTTCAGATGAAGAAACTGAATAAGGCACAAGGCTGTGCAGCTAGTAAATTGAGGAACAAAGTTTTACATTTTTTTTTATCTGCCTACCGAGTTTGCAGTCTTAACCACTATACCCTAGTGTCACTCTTTGTAATTGAAAACCGGTTAATGGTAAGAAAATCACAGCTGCTATATCGACAATGCAAAAGTGATGGGAAACATATGAGATGCATGTGTCTCTTTGTGTTGCTCATTCTACATTATCTTTCTTTATCGAAGGCCTACTGAGCAGGTTGGCTAAGTACTTGCTGAGGGCCTCTGCCAAAAATAGTCAACAAAGCACAAATTTTTGAAAGAATACGTTATTTGAGAGATATATATGTGATAGCATATATATTTATCATATATATTTAAAATTAAAATTAAAAGTATATGTGTGTGTGTGTGTGTGAAGCAGTAGGCATAATCGTTTTTTCCTCCTTTAAATATAATCGTATCAGTTTCAGAAGGATACTAGTTTCCTCTGCTTCAGAATTATCAGGAAAGGAATTTCTGTTGTGTACCATTTGTCAACTTCAAGGAAAAAAATAACATGAGGTGAAAATTAACTCCATGTTATATATTATTACATCCTTACTGTTTGTGATTTTCCCCAATATAGAAACTTAATTAAGTACAAATAATGAACACGGAGGGCAATTTCAGGGTTATAATGACTGCTTGGGAAAATCTGAGGGTTTTGCAAAAGCTGAATCCAATAAAGCTGTAGCAGTCAGTAATCCCCAGGAAATGTCCTTCACTGAAGTCATTACTGCTACTCAGAAAAATGTCTGCTTTTGGATTTATTTCAAAATTATGGATTTGTTTTTATGGCTGATGCCATTTTAATTGCTACTGCAGAATATTTGTAGAGAATGAATGTCAAATACATTGGTCAATCACATTGATCAAGTTGCCTTCCAAATTCCTTTGACTTATAATCATTTACTAGAATTCTTCATTAAAATTCCAAAGAAGGCAAAGAGTAATTAGATACGCTATTTGTTATCATTCAACCGTCAAAGAATCTATCATTTTCTATTGGGAGAATGGAGCCCATTTAGTTGAAATCTACATTCCATGGACCTAAAAACTACTGGAAAGAACTTTTTTTATGTTTTTGTTTTTATTTTTTTCAATTGGCCCTATTGTTTTAAAACCTAATCTAGAAGTTGAAAATCTGTTGTAAGATCTTGGAAATCCATTTCAAATTATCTGACATGTTAAAAATGATTAACAATCCTTTCATTGTTATGAAGTTTTAAAATATTTTCTGTCAATCACTGATCAATTTGTTAGAACATTTATTAAAGTACATCTGATGGTGACAATTATTAGGTTATAGAACAACGCATAATTCTGTTAAAAATTCAACTTGTTATTCCTTAAAGGTCACTTGGAATAGAAAACCAATACTCTGCTCACACCTTCTCTGACTGCTCCAACCTATGGCACTCCTTGCCTCATTGTTCACATGGCGGTTCTCATATACGCCTTGATTTTGGTAAGCTTTTAGGTTTGTATGTTTGTAAAATGAAAGATAAAGGTTGAATATTTTGTTTATTTGCTTAATGTGGACTCAGTACCCAATACTGTTGTACCTTGGGCATAAGATATCTCTAAAATAGATTCTGTTAAGAGAAGTTCACCCTCCAGCTTTTACTATATCTGTTATACTATGTTAATTCTTTCAGAGTGCTCTTTAGATTTGGGATAGATTATTAAAATAAGTTGACAAGGCTTTGCAAAATCCTTCTAATGATGTCAGATCTTCCCCTACCCCGGTCATCTCAGGTTAGAATCCTATTTCTGTATTTTACAGAGCCTCTCGGCTGCTGCTAGGCATGCGGGAAAAAGAAACGGAGGGTGTTTTTGTCTAAGTCTGGATCGGTTGCAGTGAGCATTAATGTGTAGATATTGGTGAGCCCCTACACCTGGCAGCTGTGGAACTAGGATTTTCTACTAAATGTGACCCTAAAATTTTTATGCCCTTGTTGAATTTACATTTCATCTCTAGAGGAAATGGCATGCACATTAGGAAAAAGGAGGAATTTGCCAAAAATAGAATGGGCCACTTTAAGATTGTAAGAAACCCATTCAAGAAAACCTTCTTTGGAAAGGAATAAATCCAATTTTAAGATCCAAATGTCTTAGAGAATGGGTTACGTAATGATATGCTTTACATGGTTTTAAGAATCCTGGCTTGAGAAACATTTCAGATGGTTTCATAACATAGGTATTTGGTTTTTCCTGTAGTAGTATTTTTTGTGCGTACAGGAAAGGGGCTGTAGGGTCAGCGGGGGCAACCAGAGCAACGAGGGATTGAATGAGGAAGAAAACCAAAGTGTGAGAAACAGCTGGAACGTGCATTATGGTGGAGCAGCTCTCTGATGCTATCATGTGGCGAAGCCTATAGACCCTGAGAGGGAGAGAACAGTTTAAATGTATGTCGAAAATATATAGCTCATCTGTCTCCCATCTAGTTCTGCCATTGGCCATGTATATCATATACATGGTATGAAATTAGATGTATCCCAATGAATAAGAAGATCTTCAGTGATCATTTTCTCTTTAAATTAACTTACTTAAACTACTTCTTAGGACATTAAAGTAAGAATATCTTCATGAATGTATATAAATTGCATTATACCTCCCTAAAATATTTTGACATATTTATATTGCATTTATTAAAAGTTCTGTTATTTTAAATTTATTTCTAGCAACACAAAAAAGTATGAAATAATATATGATATGTGAATAAAACCAAGTCTCATGTAAAATTTAGTGAGAGCCATCTTACCAATCTTACCAAAAGAAGGAGATCGAAGGAAATGGAAAGAGGGAGGGAGGCAGGAAGGGAAGGAGGAAAAAGATGAAGCCTTTCATGACAACGTTCCATCCTGGTATATAAATTTTGGCCCTAACTATTATATTTTTAATGATAAGCAATATGTAAACTCTCTATGTGGTCATTCATTTATTAGTAAGTACATATATTTTTGATATTGATGTTTACTCCTGATACTCTATAATTCATAATGTCTATCCACTATTTTTTTTTTCTCAATTGCATGGCTGCATAGGGTTACAGAGAAATCTAGACATATACCAGTCATAGGATTCACAAAAGTGTAGTCAACTATTCAGTAGGGAATATGTAGCTATTTGATTCTTTTGAAGACCATGAGTACAGGGGCATAACTGGTATTATATATGTATAACATATACTATACCCAATACCTAATACAATATCTGGCATATAGAATAGACCCCAAATAATATATTTTCACATGGAGTAAAAGAATCGGTTTGTATGTATTAGAATTATTAGCCAGCTCCATTGAATCTGTACCACATTGTTACTTCAACTCTGGGCTCACATCTGCTCCCATGCTTTCAAGAGGACGTTAAAAAACAAAACAAAAAATTACCTGGAAGATTTTTTGGAGCATCAAATGAATTTGTAAATGTCAGCATAATGATAGGAAAAGATTTTACTAATGAGAGGTGCTGTCAAAATTTTTTGAGTGATTATCCTTCTGTGACTCACCAGCCCTCTAAGCTAATTATCAAAGGGGTGGGTGTGAACTCTCTGCTGATTTTGCTTTAGCAGTACTGAGAATGAATGAAGAGAGAGCTTGTTCTTAATATGACCTTCTTTGTCTAGAGTCTTTGTTTATCTAGTTGCGTTTCAAAGCTGCATTTTTGTTAAGTTGCCACTGGCCGTGGTCACAGAATTCTCTGCTTTCGTCAAAGGTGATCCCATTGTAAAAAGTGCCATTTCTTTAGGACTACACAATTAGAACCCTTCCAGTGGTTAGTGTTAGGAAGCCCAACCCCTCTGACAGCTACCATTCATGGATCCATTTTCTGCAAATGGAAAGTGTGAAACTTAAGAGACAATGCAGCCCTTATTATTTGTATTTAATTATGCTCTAGTGGGAAATAATGGCTGTAGACTCTTTCCCTTTAATGGCCAATTTTAAGCATTTTGTAGCATACTACCTCCTCAGATCGGCTTCCTGACAAAGTCCAATTTTGCTGCCTCAGGGTAAATGCTCAATTTTCCTAATATTAATTTAGACAGTTGCAGTTTCCCATCTAAATAATTAGTCTCTATATGAAACTTGGGTAATAAATGAAATTTAAAATAAATAATGAATGAATCTCTTAAGTCAATAACATTGATCTAGTACTCTCTTAAAATCAAATTGTGAAACAGCAATTTCTTTTGATTGGAATTATAGCATAGAGCTAGAAAACATGATTGACATTTTACTTTTTTGGTCAGTTATTGAATATAAAACTAATTTTAAGGTTCTGAGTGGTTTCTACATTTGCTTTAATTGTATTTAAAGAGTATATAAAATGTGTACACATTCATGCATTTCAGCAAATGCACAATGAATGTGCAAGAATCTATGTAAATGGACATCCTTAAAACACCGTAACTGCATTTTATGAGGATGTAAATTTTAAAATATCTTTTTGAAAAATAATTCACTTTAACTCTCCAGAGACCGAAACTTTCATTAGATTAGAGAAAGTGAGGACGTGTTTTCTGTGGTTAGCATCTGTGGTCAAAATAGCTTAAGCTTCCAGTTGAAATAACAGCACAAGGGTCATTTTCCCCTTTTTTCTTTTACTTGAAGGCAACGTTATAACTTTTCTACTTTGTAGAATTGTTTCCTGTGCAAAATGATATTAAAATGGGGTCTAGGGTTACCTTCCTGGATCTGATATCGCTCATTCTTTCAGTAACCTGAATCCTTTCTTTTATAACTTTTCTGAGATTTATGACAGCAGAATTGTGTTTATTAGCATTAAAATGGAGCTTTATGTCTCTATTACTGAGGCCATTTCTGAGATTCAGAACTGTCAAGCCATCTTATCTGATATCAGCCCTGATTAATATACCTCAAAGAGTAACCCCCAGGGCAGCTTGGCTTCAAATATGATCGGTGGCAGATGATCAGTAAAGAACAGTTTGCTAAAGGACACTGAAAATCTTGTACTATGGGGAAGCTTAAGGAACACATAGGTCACTGTGAATGTCTGGAAATCTAATTCATCTCTTTTCGTAATTCTTATGAATATGCAAATGGATGTAATCTATCCAGCCCTTGGGTATACCCTCCGGAGCTTCTATGCACCATATGACTCTCCACCATCCCAGCCTCCTGGAAGCTATTGTCCAAAGTCTCCTACTAATCTTTTTGTCTTTATTTTTTTTTTCCCCTTTTCCTCCTCAGACTCCTCCACTCTTAAATGTAAGTAACAGCCTTTATCTTTTTTCCCCTCTATTTAAAACATCTTCTGTTCCTTGATCTATGAAATCAGGATAAACTCTTTAAAATGTTTAGCAAGTCCTGTAGGATCTTTTGTTTCTTTCTTTCCTTTTTTTTTTTTTTTTTTTGTTGTTGTCCTGAAGACATCCACTCACTACTATCATCTCATAGTTCCAACCCTGTTCTATTTATGCCTCTCTTTCTGGTTCTAATTTTCTTTTTAGGTCTCACTTAACCTTGAGCTCTGATTTACATGCCCATTACTATCCGAGTCTCATGTGCTCTGTCCTTCTTCTAAACTCCTAAAGCTTTTATTATTTGTAGCAATAAATGGTTCTTAGTTTTTACTATCTTAAATTATTCATAAACCCATCTTATCTTTCTTACTAAATTGAAACATCTCTGAGGGAAGGAAATATGCCAAATGAATGATCCCTCCTTGTATAGCACAGGACACAGTGACTCTCTGAGTCAGCGCAGCTGTTTTTGAAAGGTCAGCTGTTGGAATTTGTATTTGCAGTGTACTTTGTTACTTTCTTTGTTGAAGTTTTGGTTCTCTGTCTCAGTTACAAGGTCTTGTAGGATAGGGACCGGGTATGTCTGTCACAAAAGGAAAAAGTGAACTTACTTGGCATTCACTGTTTCTTCCTCATTTGTACTTTTCCTGTGCTCAGTGTCTTAATACTCTTCTAGGCCATTAAGATCTGATCCCACAGGAGTCTTTTTTTGCAGTATTAGGCACTTCCACTTGTATGCTATTTTGACCAGTTCTCTTGACTTTTTCATTACTTTAGCCTCAGAACTTTTTCCTTTCATTTACATGTTTATTTGTTTCTGTGTTTGTTTAAAAAGCATATTACATTTGCTAGGGGTGTGAAGCCTGGAATCAGACTTTCTAAGTTAGAAGTCGGTTTTAGCTACCTGTAGCTGTGTGACATTTGGTAAATTATTTATTGCTAACATGTTTGTATAATGATCAGTAAAATTCAGCTGTTAACAATACCGGCTTGATAAGGCCACTGTGAGAACTAACTGACAAAATGTATGTGAATCTCTTAGCTGGGTGACGGACATATAGAAAGTGCACAATAAATGTTAGTCAGTGACTATTGAGAAAGGTACTACGTACAGATTCTAGGAAGATAATGGTGGCAGCGTGGATTCTCATTTCTGGAATTTTAAAGCCAATGCTCTTAGACAGCATTTATAATAAAACTAAGTGGCAGTGTGTCCCAGTGGATCTCAAAACACAAGAGAGTGAGGACAAATCACCCATAGCTGCATGACCTACATGCTGTTGATGTCATCTCCGGATGAAAAAGAAGAAAGTAGCAGGTGGCAACTGACTGTCCTGACAAGGGTAGAGTCCCAAAGAGCTAATATATATTTGCTGGAGATCACAGTAGTTCTACATGAAGAGTCGTCAAAATTAGGGGGAATTTTCCCCATGCTAAGTAGATGAGTACAAGGGCGGATAGTAAGAAAATCTGAAGGAGCTGAAGCAGCCTCAAAACTGAGGAGTCAAGGCTCATTTATGTTTCAAGGCTCCATACTTGAGGAGAAACTCTGAGAGTGGAATCAAAACTGTAGAAGACAGGGACAACAAAGATGAGGAAAAGGGAGCTCCAGACTAAAATGGGCAAGGAGAACTCAGAAAACCCAGGAGAAAAGTTCACCATATATTGGAACACTATTCAAAAGCAATAGATGAGAATGTTGTGAAATGGAAAAAAAAAAAAAGGAATAAAAAATCCTGAATATCAACTCCAAAAATTCAAGAAAAAGTAAATTAAAATGACACAAAAAAGGATAAGATAAACATAACAATAAAAATACCCCCAAAAGACATACCCACAAAATAAAATTGTAACCTAGTGGGGCTGCTATAACTAAGTACCACAAACAAGTGGCTTAAAACAACCCAATTTATTCTCACCATTTTGAAGACTAATAAGTCTAATGTTAATGTATTAGTAGGTTTATGATCCCTCTGAAGGCTCTAGGGAAGAACTCTTCCTTGACTCTTCTAGGTTCTGATGGTTGCTCACTATCTTTGGCTTGTAGACCCATCACTGTAATCTCTGCCTGATCTTCACATCACCTTTTCTGTGTCTCTATCTCTGCGTCTTCACATGGCATTCTCTGCTCTGTGAGTCTCTGTCCAAATTCTCACCTTATAAGGACACCAGTGATTGGATTTGGGCCCGCTCTAATCCAGTATGATCTGATCTTAACTTGATTAAATCTGCAAAGATACTAGTGCCAGTTAAAATCCTATTCACAGGTATCAGGGGTTAGGATTCAAAACATCTTTAGGAGATACAATTCAAACCAAAACAGGGATATAAGACACGAGTAAATGGAGATAATTACATAATTATCATAATTATAATTCAGGAAATAATTAGAAATAAAGGGAAATTATTTTGGAAATGAAGACAAAATTAGAAGGAAAAACCAAAGGAATAAACAACATAGATTATAACTTATGAGATATATCAGATAAAAATTTAAAATGAAGGAAAAATGAATAGAAAGAAAAACAAAACTGAAGGAAAAATTTTGCAAGCTTGAAAGTAACAGGCAAATGCTAAAGACAGGCAAAAGAAGATCCAAAATACTGATAAAAGGAGTCACTGAAAAAGAAAATAAACCAGGGAAGTAAAAGAAATTCTAAAAACTATACCTAAAATATACTTTTAAAAAATTAAAAAAAAAAAAACCCTACACATGAAAGAACATACTAGACCTAAGAATGTGACCCCAAATGAACAAAACCAAGACACATTCTGGTAGAGTCAGTGTACCTTAAAGGAAAAAAAAAATTTATTTGGGCATCAAAAACAAAAAAAATCACATGACTACAAAGCAAAGAAAATTAGATTATCTTCCATTTCTAGACAGCTCTGGAATAAAATGAGTAACGTATTAAAATTTCTAAGGAAAGAATCTGTGAGCCATGTTTAAAAGGGCAGAGATAAACTGTTATAACATGCAAGAACTCAGAATATTTTATTTCCTTCCTGAAAAATCTACTAGAGAATGGTATTCATAAAAGTGAAATGACTACAGACATATACAAAAGGACAGGTGGTGAGCATTAACTATGTAGTTCCCTGTAGAATATAAATAAGCAAGTGTTAAGAGAGAAATAGTACAGTGCATACTTACCATGTATGAGTACAGTGCATAATGATTATACTCTAACTATATAGAGAGTACAGTATAAAAAAGGGGAGTGAGAATGGAGAAAACAGGCATTTTTTTTTAACATTTCCAGTAATAATATTGATGGTAGTGTTTGTAGGGTTATTTTGAGACTATATTCTGCTGTTGGAAGAAGGAGATACAGATATTATCTGTATGTTAAAGAATAGATTAAGTAAAAACTCTATTTGAAATGGAGGTGTCAATAGGAGCTCATGAAGGATTCCATCTTAAATGTATATCAGGGGCGCCTGGGTGGCTCAGTCCTTAAGCATCTGCCTTTGGCTCAGGTCATGGTCCCAGGGTCCTGGGATCGAACCCAGCATCTGGCTCCCTGCTCAGTGGGAAGCCTGTTCTCCTTCTCCCACTCCCCCTGCTTGTGTTCCCTCTCTTGCTGTCTCTCTGTCGAATAAATAAAAATAAAAAAATAAATCTAAAAAAAAAGATTTAAATGTTTATCAACTTTTGTTCTACTTACTGAGAAAGTCTAGACCCAGTGACCAGCTTAGTAACGGGGAACACCCCTAGTGAGCAGATTGTGATCTTAAAATATCATATTGCACTAAAAGTAATTATAGCTTCTTAGAGAAATTGTTGGCTCTAGATCTGGGGCAGGAGATGCACTAACTAAGCCTGGAGAAGGTTGTGTGATAGTAGACAATAAGGAAAGTTTCAAATGCCATTAAGGTCATGTCAGAAGAATTCAAGACAACTTGAAGCTCCACTGGCCAATGAGAGGACAATTTGCACCTTTTTAATGATAAAGGCTAAGCTATAGTGTCCAAGCAAGAAGTTTTGGGTAATAAAGCTATAAAGTAATGTAAGAAGGTCATTGCTATAAATGGTGATCACTTAGGGAGAGGGGAGATTAAGGCACTTTGCAATTGGAACCAGGTACTTGCAAGAGGCTTCTGGAATGATTGGCAAAATTCTATTTCTTGATCTGGATAGTAAATAAAAAGGTATAATAATAATTCATTAAACTGCACACTTAATTTTGTGTTTTCTGCATTTTATTTTGCAATTTTAAAAAGCATTAGAGGTAGCAGCAAGTAAAAGGGAGAAGGTCCAATGGCTATTTCCCCCCAAATCCCAAATAAATGATTACACATTTTTTTCTTAAGCATCACTGTTCTGTGCCCACTTCTAACAGCAAATTAGGCAGAACTAATAGTATCCTGAGACTTCTGAAATACTCTACTCTCATCCTTTTATGAAATGACTTATATTACAATATTCAAGGTTTTCTCATCCAGCTACTAGGAACCAAGTAGTATGATTTTAGATTATCTAAATTTTTTTCATCAAGATGGCCAATTAAAAAAATCTCATCAATATCAAATGACTTTAATTAGCATAGTTTACATGAACATCTATAAGTTTATAGAATAATGATATGCTTAGATCTTGCTAGAAATCCCTTTAGGCTCATATGATGCATTAAATTAACTTAAAAATGAGGGAACATAAATCTATATACCCATCTAGTCTAATTTCCTGAAAGTTTTTGTTAACTTCCCAGAGACTGGGTTCACTAGATGTAAGATAATTAAATTAAAAGAAAAAAAAAAACACAGAAAAACTTAAGATATATAAGATGCTGGGATGGGGCCTAAGAATTTGTATTTGCCCACATACATCAAGTGACCTTTTAAGAGTTATAGTGAATTCTCTTCTCATTCCTTAACTCATTCCCTCTCTCTCTTCCTCTTTCTCTCTCTGAATATATATATATATATATATATATCTCAAATTGTTTAGCACATAATCTTTGAGAAACTCAGAAAGAAATTGAGAAACTAAGCACAAGCTATAATTCTAAAGGATGATTATATCTAGGAATATACAATGAGAGAAGATTCCTGTTTCATTTCTTCCTGAAGCCATAGTATTAACTGGTTTACTTGAGACATCCTGAATTTTAAAAATTTCTTTTTACTTTAACCAGGATTTTTATAAAACATCTCCTCATTTACTACAATATTTTTTGTTCCTGTGTAAAGTTGTGTGGTTTCCATTATTCTTGTAATATACCATTTTTTATTAATTTTATTCTAATTTGTTATACATACTTGAATTACGGAAATTGGATTTTTGAGGTTTTTGCTATATTTATTAGCGGGTTATTCTTGATATAGATGAAAACTATTGAATATGATTTGTTTTGTAATCAGTTATCTTACAAAGCAATCATATATCTTATATTTAAGATGTTATACCTTTTAAAGTGCATTATTGGTTTGATAACTACTTTTATGAGAAACATTTAAAAATGAAGAAAGAAAAAATCTATTGCATCATAATTACACATAAATTTTAAGGCACATTCCAATTGTGGAATCATTTGGAATATTTCCAATTTTGAAAGCATTAATGTATAAAAAAACTTTGCATCTTGGAATTGAGGACAATTCTGTATATTATAATTGTTTCAAGGGGAATTTCATGGTTAGTTTTAAGAAGCGAGTATATCATCAGCAAATAATTATTTATCCTCTTTCTTCAGTTTTTTTTTTCCAATTTCCTTTGCAAAGTACATCATCAAGAACTTTCAAAAACGTGTTAAGTGATCTAATTGATAGTGGGTAGTTTTGTCTTGTTTCTGAATTTTGTGAAAATATATCTAAGATTTTCTCTTAGATTTGATGTAGTTTCTTAGTGTATGTATGTATACACATCAAATACATGTGTTTATGTATATGTATATATGTATGTAACATATATATGTGTATATTTAAATGTAGTATATGCATGTTTTTGGATTATGTACAGTAATGACCATTTCATTTTTGCATTTTGACTCTATGCAATTACTATCATTAGTAGTTCTTTTAATCCATTCATTCAACAAATCTATATTGAGTGATTCTTATGTGTCAAAAATCATAGTCATTTGTAAGGGATATAATGTGATTCTTATCTTATAGAACTTACATACCTATTTAGAGAGGGAGATGTTGATCAGATAATCACAGTAATGAATGTGAAAGCAAATAAGAGCTAATATAAATATATCAAACTTATTGTGTGTCAGACACTTTCTTTTTTTTTTTTTTTTTTTTTAAGATTTTATTTATTTATTTGAGAGAGAGAGAATGAGAGAGAGCACATGAGAGGGGGGAGGGTCAGAGGGAGAAGCAGACACCCCGCCGAGCAGGGAGCCTGATGCGGGACTCGATCCAGGGACTCCAGGATCATGACCTGAGCCGAAGGCAGTCGCTTAACCAACTGAGCCACCCAGGCGCCCCAGACACTTTCATAAGTGTTTTAAATATATTATTTTGTTTAATCCCTAAAACATGGTGGTGAAAAAGATGTTATTATCATTATCTATTTTAGAACAGAGAAAACATAGGGAAAAAGAGGTTAAGTAACTTGCTCATGATCACGCAGTAAATCAAGGACAGAGCCAGGATCCAATACAATCAGGCAAACTGAAATAATGGCCTTAGGAAAAGGAACATAGCTCTCTGAGAATATTTAACAAAGAAACTCATTCTAGAGTGTGCCTTAAGGAAGAGTCATCTGTAGGAAAAATTTAACCAGAGAAAGAAAATTATGAAAGGCATTCAGAACACAGTGAGTGGTAGATCCAAAGGCCCTGCAGTGAGAAGAAATAGGGCCTCCCCCATGTGGTGATAGATGCTCAGGGGGATAACAGATAAGGAAAGGAAGTGTGTTGTGAGATGACACTGAAGACAGAAATAAGGACCAAACTCTGCTTCATGGGTTGGGTTAACGATTTTGATCTTTATCCAAAGATCATCAGAAAGTAACCAGCAAATTTTAATTCTCTGTGGAGAGTGAGGGACAGTGTAAATACAAGGAAATGACACACGTTCAGAATGCTTTATAGAAAGCTTACTTTGTCTAAAATGGGAAAGGGTTTGGAAGATGGGATATGGGGAGATCACATGGTACAGCATTACAGTAGTCATAATGAGAGATAATGGTAGTGTTTATTAAGGTGGTCATGCTGAAGATAGGGGAAAGTGGTCAATTTAGAGATATTCTAATATTTAGCGATATTCCATTTTAGGATTTGGAGATGAATTAGAAATGAGAGTGAGGGAGAGTTAGGTGATAAGAAAGGCTCATATATTTCTTTTTTAAAAGTTTTTATTGTACTTCCAGTTAGTTGACGTATAGTGTTATATTAGATTCTGATATGCAATATAGTGATTCAGCACTTTCATACAACACCCAGTGCTCATCACAAGTGCACTCCTTAATCCCCATCACCTATTTCACCTATTCTCCCACCCAACTCCCCTCTGGTAACCATCAGTACATTCTCTACAGTTAAGAGTCTGTTTCTTGGTTTGCCTCTGTTTCTTTTTTTCCATATGCTCATTAGTTTTGTTTCTTAAATTCCACACATGAGTGAAGTAATATGGTATTTGTCTTCCTCTGACTCACTTTTTTTGTTTAGGATGATACTCTCTAGCTCCATCCATGCTTTGCAAATGACAAGATTTCATTCTTTTTTATGGCTGAGTAATATTCCTGTGTGTGTGTGTGTGTGTGTGTGTGTGTGTGTGTGTGTGTGTACATACCTACATCATCTTTATCCATTCATCTCTCAATGGACACTTGGGCTGTTTCCATAATTTGGCTATTGTTGATAATGCTGCTATAAACACTGGGGTGTATGTATCCCTTTGAATTAGTATTTTTGTGTCCTTGGGTAAATACCCAGCAGTGCAATTGCTGGATCATAGGGTAATTTTATTTTTACCTTTTTGAAGAACCTCCATACTGTTTTCCAGAGTGGTTGCACTGGTTTGCATTCACACCGACAGCATAAGAGTGTTCCCCTCTCCCCGCATCCTTGCCAACATCTGTTGTTTCCTGTGTTGTTAATTTTAGCCATTTTGACTGGTATGAGGTGATATCTCATTGTAGTTTGGGTTTGTATTTTCCTGATGATGAGTAAGGTTGAACATCTTTTCATGTGTCTGTTGGTTCATAGATTTCTGAGTAAAAAACAACTGGATGAATGATGGTGCCATTTCCCAGGGTAAAAAATACAGGAAGATGACCAGTTTTGGTGTGGTATGATGGTGGGGGTAATAGTTCTTCTTGATCTACTGTTTGATTTGCCACTGAGTCATAGAATTGAGGGAGACAATGATGTTGATGAAAAACTAAAAGGACCTACCTCAGACTAAGACTTGAGGAACACCGCTATTTCAGCTGTTGGGAGAATATGGCAAAAATGCAAAGGAAATAGTATTAGCATTTAAAGAAGAGGAAAGAAAACCTGGATAGGGTGATGTGATAGAATCCAGGGGAAGACAATGTTTCAAGAAGTTGTACCAAAGGCTGCCAATATGCTGAGGCAGATGAGAGATGGTAAATGTCCTTGGGTTAAGTAACCTAGAAGTTCTTGGAAACTTTAGTTGAAGTTGTTTTGATGAAGTGTTAAGTGGAACTCAGATAATAGTATGTTGACTTGTAAATGGGACGCGAGGCAATGAAAATAATGAGGAATGAGAATCCATTTAAAATTTTGGCTATGAAGAGAAAAAATAGAATGTTAACTGGAGGTGCACATTCCTCTAGACTTTGCCAAATCATAATGAAATATCAAATAATAGAGTATTTATAGGTGTCATAACTTAACATGTAACACTGATAGGAATGATTTTAATAGGTAATTTTAATAATATTTAAATGTAAACAACAGGAGAATGAGGAATATCATTTTCAGTTTTGTATCCCCATTTTTGTCCAACAGAGTTAGCTGCAGCAAAGTAGGCACTAAACATTTGCGTGATTGAATGAAGCTCAGCATTCTGCTTATGTTTTAAAGAGTAGACAGAACATCTTAGAAGTTCCTGCCTTCCAGTAGTTTTGAATTACTTCTAATTAGAAATTATTTTATCACTATCCTATGTGCTTTTTTTAGAAAGTTCCCAAATGACTTCTAAAAACAAAATATAAATTATCCCTTAGCGATTCTTATTATTGTTATTTGAAAAGAGAAAATGTTCAAAGTGATCTCTGCAAAGTAGTTATCATAAATAAAATGTACAATGATTGGGGCAAAGAAATTTTCAAGAGTTTGGGGCTAAGTAACTAAATGAGTATTCATGTAATCCATAACATGCTTTAAAACATTCATAAATATATATTTTCCAATAAACTTGAACTGTACAAGTAAACAAAATGATTCTTTTAAAAACTTATAAATATGTATAGCCACCATAAAAATGTACAAATCTGTGTAATATATAAAAACTGCTTAAATAATCCACAGTATTTACTGGAGAGCCCAGAACAGCACCACAGTGGAATATACTTCACTAATACTACTATACAACATGGTGATAGTTTACAGGGCCAGTGCTGAACAAATCAAATATTCAGAGGCTCACTGAAGAAAATAAAATGGTCCCCAAGACTCGCTAAAGGCATAGTAAAGGGAATTATGGATAGGTAGATTAACATACAAACATAGTAATTAACATCTTTAGATCATCTTATAAAAATATAAAAAACAAAAGACCTAACGCAGCCCTCCATAGTGTAGCTCCTTCATACTCCCCAATTTTAGAATGAAATTTTGATAACCACTTGGGTGGAAATGCATGGTATTACCTTGTTCATGTTCAGAAAAATAATAATAACAGTTGTAATAATAACGATAATTCCCTGAGCTCTTCATTTTCCCCCCCTACTTCTTCACATCAAACACTGATACAGAGTTCCATGTCTGGGACAATGTGAATATTTAAAACACATTTTAAAGATGAACTAAAGCTAAATTTTAAAAGATATCAGATATGACATTTCTATGAAATACAACTCCAAAGGAAAAGGAGTTGTATTTTTGTTTGCAAATTTTACCCAGAAATAAAACTATACTTTTGGATTATAGTTAATACCTTTGTACATTATTTTACTCCAATATCTCTTAAGAGGCTTCAAATATTTTCTAATTAATCAATTAGTTAATATAGGGCCAGTAGATATCTTCCGGGTGTATGATGGCTAAAGATGCTGAAACGTTAAGCATTTGAAATCTGCTTGATGAGTCCTTTACTCAATTCAAGTATCATTTATTAAAAATCTTAACCTGTGCATGGCTATCTTTCTGAAGATTTGAAATATTCTTTTGAATGATACAAGTGGCACTTGCCCTCAAGGGTCATCCAAATTTCAGAATAGTAAAGACATGTGTAAAATTGGCTAATATGAGAAAACTATATTACGTACAATGAGGGAATAAAAGAAAGATTAATTCTTACCAATAAGTGTCGTATGAAAGAGCTATGATTATTGAACATGTACTCTATGCCAGAAGTAGGCAGTAGGTGTTCAATAGCATCCATTAGTCTCATTTGCTAGAAATTGGTGCATTAATAATACAGTTGAAGATATAGTTCCATATTTAACACTTTGTGAAATCCTTGATAAAATGTCTCAATAAATATTTGTATCAATGCATAGATATGTTATACTAACAATATTAAATAATGATTATTATTAAAAATATTTTTAATCAGAATGCAAATTTCCTATCTTGCGATATAAACGATACCACAAAAGCCTAACTTAACTGAACACAATAATGATTACTCTCTTTAATTTGGCTTACATATTACATAAAATTTACCTAGGTTAATTGGGATGAAAAATGAATATGATAAACATATATTATAAAATAGTTTATGGCTATTTTGTAGATTGCTTTTGACAAAGTCTTAGGGTTTTTTTTTTTTTTTTTTTATGGAGAAGATGGGTTTGTAGAAAGGACCTGATATATTCAAAATGTAATTGAATGTCATCACAGTTAATCATTTCAGGTATATTAGGAAGGAGGAAGATCACCAAAGGGTAGAATCACTGTTTAGGTTGTGTTCACAGAGTCGACCATCAATGACCTCTCTTCCTCTATTCCTCCTAAGACAGGAACTGTCTCCAGGTCTCCTTTGACCTCAATAAGATTTCAAAGGAGTGGAAGGGGCACCGCGAGGGAGATCAAAGAAATGAGTGTGCATAAATTCCAACCGTACTGTAATGGAAATGCATGTGTGGATTTTGTTAGAGCTCTTCTCATGATCTCACTTTATTTTTCATAATTACTCTCACTCTTGTTTTATGTTTCCAGATCCCTTTGTGTGGTTATCTGTGTGTCCATTATTGTTTTATTTAATAAGTACATCTTAGGAGGCGGTATTCATAATAGGAATTTGTTGGATAATCACCCCTCTTCTTTATTAACTTCTGTACTTCATAATTCTCTTAATAACTCATCTCACATCCTGCTGCCCAGAAGGTCAAGAACTGCTTGCCATTTAGAAGTATCTTAACTCTTTCTGGTCACTAGAAAAAAGCAATTTATTAAACGGATTCTGGGTACTTGACATGAGTTAATGCAGTTTGAAAGAAGAGATTTGTTTCTATCTCACTCAAAGGATCAGGTCAAATAGCCTTTCTCCCTTCCATTTCCTACAATTGCTGAAGATATAATTTGGACTCCATTTTAGACGAAATCCTTGGATGGGGAGGGATGGGAGTCTGTCCAAGCCCAGCTAGCACTACATTTAGTGCTTATGTTTTATGAGGCACAGGGTTATAACATCTTGCTCCTAAGGTTAAGCTCTCAAGATGGGGGAAAGCTTTCTCTATCAGAGACCTGAGACTTTAAACTCTTTCCCCACTCAGAGGCACCTCATCCTCAATATGAAAGCATTTAGAAGGAAATGCAGAAGTTATTTTCACACTTAAGAACTCCTCAGTCAGACAAAGAGGCTAGTCGAAAGTCACTCTTTTTGCTTCGCTCTTTTTAGAATTTCCCATATGTGAAATGGTCAGAAATTTATCCCCTTCCTCTCTTGTTTTCTTACTTTAATAGATCTCTGGGTTTTTTAGTGACATTTCTAAGTACCAATATCTCCACCAAGCAAAAATTGAATTCCTATGTAATTATACTGCTATGCAATTATAAATTCCATAGTAACCACCAATACAAATTTTTTTTATCTTGTAAATGTCTAAATCATTTATGTTGTTTACACTCACTTTCTTTCCCTACGTCCTTTCTGTGATTTCTTGGTTTGTCCATTAATTAAATTATTCATCCTCAATTCTCGTATATGATAGTGCAGGTGTCACGGCAAGGTAATGTTTGAAATTTTTGTCTAAGTCGCCTAAGATGGAGCAGGTGAGTTGCTCCAGCTCAGCATTACAGGAATGAAAAAGAGCAGGGGCTTGGACCCAACAGGGAAGTGAAGCAGAGGTGAGTTAACTGTAATCAGGACAAGCCAAAGAATTGCTCATGGTTTCAGGAATGGGCTCTTAAGCCAAAATCCTGTAGGGATCTCTGAGTCAGAGTGGAAAAAAAAAACATGATGTCTTGTGTCTCAGTTGTCAGCACTGAAGCAATGAATTTTGCCAAGTGAGAATTCTCCTCTCTTGTACCAGTCTTACACACAGTCGAAACCAAAAAATTCAGAGGAAAATAACAGTTGGAATGCAGGGCAACATGAAGTGGGAAGGAGGATTGGGCACATTATAGGAATAGCTTTAGGAATAGTTCGACTAGGCCTAACTTCATGTTACCAACATTGGGGGCTGCCTGCTGGAAACAGCTGTTTTCCTCTGCACATATTTCTGCCCTCCACCTGAGTCAGGTGTTCTCAATTACCAGTTCTGCCAGGCAGAGCACGCTGGGATTGCTTCTTGCATTCACAGACACGATCTTCAACCTTTGAGCTTGTGGCCAAAAAGAAAGTCAAGCAAACAGACAAAATCCTGTCTCAGTGATAAAGGTGCTTTCTTATGAAGGGACTGGATATCAGCCCCCTCACTCAACCAGCCTCCCTCAGTTCCTATGGGTCTGCATGACAGATCAATAAGGGTGAGAAATGGGACTGTAGCAAGATCGCGGGCTGCATTTGGGGTTTCAGTATCCATTTGATTGATTAAATCCAGGGATAATTATATGATGGCAAACTTCCATAATGATTACCTTGTGCTAATCTCTTCATTTATTTTATTTCAATTAATTTTCACAACAACCCTGGGTCACCTCAATTATATCCCTTTTTATATGGAGGGGAAAAAGTAAAGCACAGAGGGTTTAAGTGTGCAAAAAGTATTTCCCAAATACATGACTGAATACATTCAGTCAATATGAATATTTGTGGAACACCTTGAAGTAGTCTCTGTCTTCATGGAAATCGTGTCTTATTACATAGAAAGTAAAGATGGGTGGGAAGGAAGAAGTGAACATTGCATTCTGGAGGCTGACGCAGGACTCAAAGGAGAGCAGGTAACATTGCCCTAGGCAAATTTGAGTTGTGAAATCAGTTGCAGTGAGAACAAGCAAGATTCGAGTCTGGGGAAGTCAGAGGAAAAAGGGTGGGGGGCGCATTTTAAAGCATGAGATAGATGAGCTCTGGTTCTCTTGCATGGATGTTTGATCTCTGCCCTGTTTTATAACACCAACTGCCTGTGGGTGGCCCCAGGGTTTAGTGTGACCAGAAGGGGCCCTGAAGACTTTGAGTAAATTCTTTCTGGAAGAGAGGTCAGGACCAAAGATCTTGAGAATAATTCACGTACATGAGGTGGGGATTTTGTTATTGTTGCTGTTGTTGTTGTTTGTTTGCATTTGGAATAATCCACCTTGTCCTGAAGGTAGATTTTTCTGAAATTCATACCTTTCGGGTTCTTGTCTGTTTTTCACTTTGGCTTATTTATTTTTTTTCCTTACTCTCTTTTCATGTGCCAAGAACTGGCTTGTAAATTAGAACTTGTTTAGTTATTTTGCTAACTAGTGATGACTCCTAGATACTTATTTAAAATTAAAAAAAATTAAGAAAAGGAAAAGAAATTCCAGCCCTGTCTTGATGACTAGCCGCTGGGCCCTACCAATATTCACCTACCATTTTAAAATCATTGGACTGAAGAACATCTGCTATTTTCTCTAATTTTAGTCCTGACATTTATATTCTATTGTAGAATGATTTCTAGGATAACTTTTGTGATTTATATCCCATGTCTGCCTAATTCATTCACATCATTCAAGTAATTCAGTGCTTTTTAACACCTAGCATGTATGCAATGTAAAGAGACCCATTCTTTGGTTACCTGGAAAAAATGAAAGATAGAAATGGCTTCAATTACCCAGCACTGGCCATGCTTCCTTCTTTGATATAAGCGTTAAGATCCTCATGATCATAGGATTATTCTGCTCCAGGTCCACAAGGTCATGTGGGCCTGGAGTTGTTGACCCTGGAGAGCCTCAGATCTTCACATTTCTTGTCTCAGGGAGAGACAGACTTGTAGTTCTGTACCACAGGACATGAATCTAACATGACAAATGGAAATGAAACTACAGAGCTCAGATTTTTTTATGTTTTTCTCCTCTTCTCCTCCACTCCCACCTTCTATCCACCAAAGAAAACCTGCTCACACTACTATCAGATTAGAACTGGAATAGAGACTCCTAATTTACATTAGCTTAATTTCTTCCCATAGTTCTAGTAGAGTAAGGGGATTTCGCTATTGGCTCTAACTTACTACTTTGTCTTACTAAGGGAGACACAGTTATTCTACCTACAGTATAGTTATGTTTTGTTTCATGACATATTTTAGACAAATCATACGCAAACATAGCACCCTGATTAAATCAATGCAAATTTCTGCTTCTATATTGAAGACTAAAAATTCGTACTATTTGAGTGTTGACATTTTTCTTTTCAGTTTGCTCATCTTTAAAATGGGGGTCAAAATGGGACCTACTTCAAAAGGTTTTGGGGAGAATTCAATAAATTTATATATATACATCATTTAGAAAAGTCTGGCACATGGTAGGTTTTAGGTATTATTATTGTTGCTGTTGTTTCCTCATACCAATTCCCAAAGTTACAGATAAATGAAAAGATCTTTAAGAAAATACCCTGAACAGTTACTGGTATCTCCTTTATGCATTTCTGCATAGAATTTGTTTTTATAGCACAAATCTTGGACTCAGAAGAACCTGGGTTAGTGTCCCACCTCTGTTACTCACTAGGTGAGTGATCTTGGGTAGATTATTATCTGCTCTGAACTTCAGGATTTTTTGTATATAAAATGAATATATGTATCTGTAATTAAATGGCTTGTTGGAAAGAGTGCATGCAGCACTGAGTACAGGTAGTAAGTTGTGAATATATGGTAGCTGTTATTACCCCACAAAGATTCTTCAGGTAAAATTGAGTTATTCCCTGAATATTTCAACTGTCCAAGTCTAGAAAGGTTTAGTTAAATATACAAATCCCTAGGACTACAATGGAGCAGGCTCTGGTGTAAATGCAGACTTGAGATGATTTTTTTTTTTTTTCTTATTCAAATGGTAGTTGTTGCTTCCATGATATACCCTCAGTGTTATCACAACCTCAGGGATAACTCATAACCCTCATAGAGTCGGACCATCATAGATTCAGGATGTAAGCTTGGAGTGACAATGAAAAAGGTCAACTTACTTTGATATGGCATCTTTAAAATCCACCTACTAGCAAAGTAAAAAGGGTTCCCCTCTCCATTTGTCTGTCTCTCTTTCTTCTCTCTCATATGTGTATACATACATACTCAGTCACACGCGCACGCACACACACACACACACTTAGGTATGCTGTGCTTTTTCCACTATGATTTTTTAGAAATATTGGATAGCTTTGGATTCTTCTCTGCAAAATACATTAAGTTAAAATGTAAAGAAGGGATTCATTTAAAGACAGAGAAATATTAGGGATCTGCTGAGAATGACCTCTTTTGGAATAGAGATGGGAATGATCAATACTACTAGGAAATAGTTTCTTTCTGATTATGATGTATAAATGTGAATGCACGAAAAATTATGTAAATCTTTGGACATTTTAATAAGAAATGGTAATATTTTACAAACATTAGGAATAATAGTGACATTTTGCTCTCAATCATATTTAGAATAAGCCCTATTCCAGTAAATGTATGCTTCAGAGTTAGTCTAGGGCATCACTCTAAAAGGCTTTTTGCTTCACTTGAGGGAGGCAGAGTAAGTTGACTATTTACACATACATCATTGTATATGGCACATATTAATTTAAAACCATTGGTTTGAACACTCAGAAAAAATAATACAAAAATTAATCTCTGTTAATATTTTCCCCTCTCTTTTTGCTTTAAGAAGATTCAGTGTTTCCTCATGATTTTTAACCTCTAAGTTCATTTTCTTTAATTTGGGATTATAAATGAAAATCCACCCTCCCAGGTAAAAAGTGTGAACAATACAGTAGAAAGCATAGACAAAAACTCAGGTCCTCAAAGCCATTTACAATGCTTGAGTTAAACTCACTGTTCTCCCAGAAAAATCAGAGCAAGAGATGAATGTGCTGAGATGTGGAGGAATAAACATATTTTAACAGGGCAGAGAGGAGAAGGGTAGACGTGAGGGTTGTTTGTTGTTGTAGTAGTTGTTGTTGTTTGATGTTTATTACCTGAGGTACCTCTCATTTTGGAGCAAATAATAGTTTAATTTAAAGCAATTTAGGCATAAAGAATGTCACTTACCATGTCACATTGTCCCAAGTATATCTGTTTTCTAAACACAAAGAATGTGGAAAATACCATTCTAACTCTACAAAAAGGTAATTAGTGATCTGTTGATAATTTTAGAAATACCTCTATATTCAGTTTTCTATACTTATAAGACCCGAATAAAACAAATGATTTTGAATAAGAAGTATACTTTGGGTGACATTTTACCATCATTGGTTATCATAAGATTTGCATATTAGCTTACTCATTATATCCCGCTCCATTTGCTTATGCAAAATTTTCCTGTTTCTCTATTCTTCAAGTACTTGAATTTTTAGACATACACTGTTTCCTGTATATGGAATAGGAAAGCCATAAAAAAACACAAAACATGGGGAGTAACTCTTGAGTGTGTTAAAAAATATATTTTGTGTCTTTTATGTTCTTGACAGTTGATATTCATCATGGGGAAGCAAAGTTTAATTCCATAAATTTTTGTCATTCAAAGTGCGTCAAAATGAAAGAATGATAAATTTCTCATTGTTGAACTAATCCACTGGTTCTCAATGTTGACAAATTTGGCCCCTAGGGGACATTTGTCAATTCCGGAGACATTTTTGTTTGTCACAACTGGCAGAGGGGATGGGCAATGATACTGGTATCTAATTGGTAGAGACCAAAGATATGGCCCCCACACTGAAAAAATTAATTGGTTCAAAATGTCAGTAGTGCCAAGGATAAGAAACCTGATTCAGTCAAACCTAATTTAATCTGTAGGAGGAAAGAAGGAGAAAACTAAGTTGGACCCAGGAAAAAATGGCTAAAATCAGATCTAGGGGCATTTCTGGATACAATATAAAATCAAATCAATATATTGATTTCATTTTCTATAGTATACATCCAGCTCCTTATTATCTGCAATGGAAATTTTAATTATCTTTTGCATTTGAATTTCTTTTAGATTCTTTACATATCTGCCTCCACATTAATCTCTTTCCTTCTTGAATTTCTTTATAGAGAAATGCATTATATGTTTCATACCCCCTCCAAAGAAAACAGAGGATGTTTCTGAATTAGTATTACTTGTAGAGAAATGATAGTAAGTGACATTCTCAGAGTGTTCAAAGCATTAGACCAGTGGAAGGTAATAGAAAATAGATGTCTTGATCTCTGTTCTTGGCTTGGCACAAAACTCCTAAAACCCTTGTGGTTTCCTAAGTGATAAGGGCACTAGGGGCATCTTTTGTCCTAATGAGATGACTCTGGGTGGGCTCCTGGATGGCTCCTGGATGGGGCTTGTCACCAGAAAGCTCAAGCCATGATTAGAAGCTTGGAATATCTAGGCCCCTCCCCGCTTCTCCAGAGAGGGGAGAGGGCTAGAAATGGAATAAATAATTGATTGTGCCTATGTGAGAAGACCTCCAGAAAAATCCCAATGTTTGAGGTTTGGTAAACTTCCAGGTTGATGAACACATCCACATACTAGGAAGGTGACTTGCCCCAAATCCACAGGGGCAGAAGCTCCTACTTTTGGGACCCCAGACCTCGCCCTATGTATCTTTTAATTGGTCATTTTGTATATTTTTCCATATTCTGTAATAAACTGATAAATATAAGTGGTCCTCTGAGTTCTGTGAGCCTCTTTAGCAAATTAATAGAACCCAAGGAGGCACACATGGGAACGTGCAATTTGTAGCCAAATCAGACAGAATTGTGGGTAACCTGGGGATCTAGTACTTTCGATTGGCATCTGATGTGGGAGGTGGTTTTATGGGATTGAACGTTTAATTTGTGGGATCTGACACTATCTACAAGGTTTCTCCCCTAACAACTAGTGAGCATGTGCTTTGAAGCCAGACAGACCTCAAAGAAATGTTGTTCCTGCCATTTATAATTGCTTGGCTTTGGGGAAGCAATTTACCTTCCTCCTATCTGTAAAATGGGACTAATAACATCTACTTTATAGGATCACACAAGTTAAGGAATATAAAATGTATTACATATTGTTTAGAACATAAGCACCCAATAAATGGCTTTTTAAATTTTAGTGTATTTATATGTGTACTTATCCACCCCTCCCCACCACCATCCCATAGACATATTTACTCATCCTTAAATAAATATAGCCATAACTAAGCTTAGCAGTTGCCAGGGGATACTATATAGGTTAAGTGTACTTACTATATACTTAACTGTCCACTTGGGTCTTGACTGCTTCTTCTATCTCAGTTCTAAATCTCTGCTCCTTCTCTGCTAAAATAACATAGATTCTTACTTCAAAACACCACCAAATTGTATTTTTTTCTTTCTCAACCACTTCGCTGGTATGAATCAGTAAAATTCTCTGATGTGTTTTAGAAACATTTTAGCTGATAGCTATACATAAACTCAGATTGGGAATAAATTACCTTCAAATGGGAAAGGAATGGTATTTCCATTAAGATATTGGAGAATTATTTTTTCAAATACAGTTCTCCAAAAAGAGATGTTTACCACCTAAAATGTGTTTCAGAGTTAACAGATCAAATTATTTTTTTTCAATTTGAATCAGTAAGATTTCCTGAATGTAACATACATAATAAAAATCATGCATACATACATAATAAAACATACATGAACATACATTATAAAAATCAGAAAAAAATAAATGTATGAGAAAAATACGCTAATTATAAATAAAACTGACCCAGAGAAATGGAAATGTATATGTTTGCATTGCAGTTGTTTGTATTCATACAACCTAAATGGGATAATTAAGCAATCAACTTTAAATAACTTGACCATTTAACCACATTGTGCGGATATTGTGAGAGTCTCTTTGATTTAAAATGTTTAGATAATCAATTAAATTACATGTATAGAAAACAAAGCCAAAACAGTAATTAATTAATAATACTTAGGAATTCGCATTTGAATAAGAGTTCATTATATTGTTACTCACAGATATTTTTTTCATATAAGAAGAGTTTTTGATCATCATATTTTAAACTATTCCCAAATTCTTAATCCAATAAGTACCAGCGGAGAGATTTTTTTGTGATACTCATGGAACAGAGTGACACTTGAAATTTTACCAGTTGGTACCGTGTGGACACCAACCAATGAGTCAGTGGTACCGAATGTGGCTGTTACAAAGAATGGAGCAGAATGGACACCAGTGTTGGAAATCCAGTAGAACCACATTAGTGCATACAGGCTGCACATCAGCCCTGTTAATGGATTAAAAAAAAATAGGGCTATTAATATGCGTATTCATATTTTGCCTAGACTACCATTCTCAAAAATATTAGGAGTGTAATAAAGTTCATTAGTTTCTGTTAATACATGTTTCGTAGAGCCAGAAGAAAAAAAAAAGTTAAATGTCAAAGTAGTGAAGTTTATTGTATGTAGGAATGTAGTAAAATTTCAGAGCTTAACCAACACATTTTTTCTTATCTAATTATCATTATTCTGTTTTAATTGGAAGTTACACAAATGTCAGACATTAAATCTAAGACAAATGTCAAATGGAATCCCACACCTGCACAGTAACATCCCAGGCACCTACATGTATTTTCGCTGATCATTAGCAATTAGTAGCATTTCTCTGTCCATGCAATTGTTCTACTGATCTTTGTTTTTTTTGGGGGGGGGACTTTTCTTTTCTTTCTTTTTTTTTTTTTTATCATGTTATGTTAACACCATACATTACATCATTAGTTTTTGATGTAGTGTTCCATGATTCATTGTTTGTGCATAACACCCAGTGCTCCATGCAGAACGTGCCCTCTTTAATACCCATCCCCAGGCTAACCCATCCCCCCACCCCCCTCCCCTCTAGAACCCTCAGTTTGTTTCTCAGAGTCCATAGTCTCTCATGGTTCGTCTCCGCCTGATCTTTCCCAGGTGATTTTTCAGTACCCTCGATGCATTGGCTTGGAGTTAAAATGCTATTGGCTTTTCATCTTGCAACCATTACATTAGGGTTTAGCCTGACTGAGCTCATTAAAATCGCCGCTGCACACTTGGGCTGTGTTTACCCATGTGAGTAAAGTGGAGCACAGAGCAGCCACTCATAATTCAGGCCCATGACACTCTTCTGCCTGAAATATTTAAATAGTTGAGACTAAGTGTTTTCTCTGCTTGAATTATAAGGATTACTTTAGTTTTCCACTTGAGTTTAAGTGAAGCAGTCTGAGCCCATCTGATCATGTTGGATGATCTATCTGAGTGGGAATCATTTCCTAAGGCTGTCACCAAAGAAGGAAACCAGGTAGTTCTTTCTTAGTTCTTAGCACATCGCTGTATTGAATCCCCCTTGACCATCAGTCAGATAAGGAAAAGGAGTCTTACCTAGGTTCAGTACTTCACCCTATTAGGATGACAGAGGGGAGCCTGGAATTCTAACCTAAGGCCTCCTGATCCCAGAGCGCATGGTCCCAAGAAGACCCTACATTGCTTTTAGGACCAATGCTAAAGAAGCCAGGAAGTTGAGATCGCTTAAGATCATAAGGTCCCCTCGCTCCCATTGGTCTATGATTGCAACAAAGGCATGTTTCCCAGGTATAGTGTGATCTAAGCACACAACCCGGCACAGAGCTTTTGCTACCATCTCCAGGAACAGACTCGGCCTGAAAATGTCATAATCAGTTACTTGTGATTAGTGCAATGTGTCACAGCAGTATAATGAAGTGCCCAACAGAGACAGATGTCTAGAACAAACGCTTTCAATAAATAGTACCCATAATTAAATTATCAGACAAAATCGATGATATAAAAATGTCTTTAAAACATAATTGCATTCCCTTCTATTTGCATTCTACCTGGACTGCCGAGCCCACAGCCATGTCCACGCATGCCCGTCTCACTGTGGCTTATACTTGCCAACACCTCTCAAATAGACGCTTTGGAGGTGTAACTATTTTGGCACCAACAAAGTGTAATAGCAATGTGTATATTTAAGTGGTAAAATATTAAATTAGTTTTTTTTTCCTTTTCTCAAGACTTTTATACATGCTGGAGAGTAGGTGATTTTTCACCTCATTATCAAGTGTGTGTAGGTGTGTATGTGTATGTATGTTTTTCTCCTAGTATAGATTTTAATAATGATAATTAACTTTAATAAAGCCCATTACATGCCAGGCGCTGAGTCTAAACACCTCAGATATAATAACCATGTATCCCTCATACAACTCTATGAGGTATTAATATCTACATTTTACAGCCAAGGAAACGAAGCTAGGAGAGGATAAGTAACATGCCCAAGGTCCCTCACCTAGGAAATGGCAGAGCCAGGACTGGAACTCAGATAATCTGGCTGCACATATATTGATTAAGAGTTTTACATGGTACTATTAAAATGTAGTTAGAGAAACTTAAATTTATCCTTCGAACTTAATCTTCATTGTCTACTTCTGATGGAATTTTAGTTTCCAAATGAACTTTAAGGAGAATGAAAAGACAAAAATTAATTTTGTCTAATTTCAGTTACAAGTGATTTTTTTAACTTCTGAAAAATGAGAAAATCCAAGTTATATCATTTATTAAAATGAAATGACTTTTAATAAACATTTGCCCATAATCGTATTAATGTTTACATATGTTTAAGGAATATGTTTAAAGAAGTTTACACGTAGCATCTAAATTCAGTTCATAAGATGATGCAAAAAAAAAAAAGAAAAAACTGTAAATAGCAGTTTTAGACTGTGTAAGCCACACATGATATGCCACCTATACTCTGGCTCCAGATCTTCTATGAAGATACTTGTTTGGCAGCAGTAAGATAGTTCCAGTCAGTCACTTAGTAAATCTATGGGAAGTTTAAAAATAAAATCTAGGATGTCATCTAACGATAGTTTTCAAATTTTCAGATATCCATAGATCAGTTACCAGAAAAAAGTTTTGTTTTTTTTTTTTTCTAAAATGTGAACTCCAGCAACCTTAACTGCCTAAGCCATTAATTTGGAAATGTTGTGGTTGTAATTACCTGTTTCACATCTGAATGTGGCCTCTATTTCCAAAAACTGAGGGAAGTGCTGTTGTGTCCTGTAATTCGGTCAAAGATGGGAGATTGTGGTATCTGTCTCTGCTCCTCCCTCTCGGGGATTTCTGATGGATCCGATATTCCTTCATGATGAACCTCAACGTCATGTGGGGCAGCTCTGCAGGCAGCTACTACTAATCAGCTAGAACTGGCATGTGACTCGGAGCCTACTTGTCATCCCTATATATTACAAAATAAAAATAAAATAATATAGTTAGATAATGGCCAAAAAAAAAAAAAAAAAAGGCTAGGCTCTAACAGTACCAGCAGATGAGTAACTGCTTGAAGCTGCAAGGTTCTTAATGTTTTGCTTTCTGAAAAGCTGAAAGTCCGGGTTTCTCATAGGAACTCAGCCATGTATTTGTCCCTAGGTAGGATAGCGATGCAATTAAATTTGATCATATATGAACACTTGCAAATGTCTGCTTTGAACTAGGATTTTCTGTTTGCTCAACTTAGATTGCTAATTGCAAGTCTCTTGGAGGCAGAGACCACGTTCTTCATAATTGTCCTCCTCTACATGTTATTATTTGCAATTAATAATTAAAAATAATTGAATAATTGATTCTCTAATCATTAATATATTCTTTATCAGTTTTAAAGTGTTTTATTTTCTATAAAGGTCTTTGCTGAGATCTGAATAAATATGTGTGCACATCTGGCTTACAAATGAACTAGTATCAATAGCAACTAAAGCCCCCTGAGCCTGACCTTCCCCACTAATGACATCTACAGCAGATGTCCAACTTTGCATATAAATTTAATCTATTACCAGACAGTCCCATTTTCAGTCTTTAGATAATCGAATCTAGTTTAATGTCAAAATTTCAATCTCTCATCTTTTTTTTTCCCCCCCCTGTGGCTTGATGGTGATTTCTATTTTTAATGGTGTAGCTAGTCAAGAAATCTATTACAGAGGAAGTTTGATAATCACTTTAATGACTGACATGTGATAGGGTAATAATTGATTGATTCAGGTAAAATATACTGAAACATGCTGTATATAACCCAAGAATTTATATTTTATTTTCAATATGTTACTACCATGTACTCCCATTTTTCTTGGCTCCTTTTGGTTTCGTTTTTTTCAAAAAATGTATTTTACAGAAGAAGCCCCTTTTACTAGCTCTAACAATTCAGCATCTAACTTCCACATTTCCATAACTTCAGTAACACCAGAGTCATACCTCAAAATTATTACTTTTATCTTTATTTTCTCTCTAAAGAATCTCTGAGAATCAGTTATCTGAAGCAGATGGGATATGACGAAGATCTCTTTGGTGACTGAGTTTGTTCTGTCAGCTTGCGACTTTTTCTTCTCTCTCCTTTTTCTTTTTTTTTTCTAATTTAATTTGGGAGGTTATTCTTCCTGGTCATTGAAACTATGATGAGAAGAAATGAGGAAATAACTCATTATGGTCATTATTGTAAACATTTGAGTTGGGTCCCCCTTCTATTTCCCCTGCATTGTTCTTCCAAATCTCTTTTCTTGACATGATTATGTATTCCTTCACAAAGCTCAAAATATAACAATTCTTTCTGGGAGAAAAAAAAAAATCCTTGTAGGGAAAAAATGGAGGAAAATTGATGGGTTTTTCTACCTTTTTGAGGTCAGTGTCCTCATAGTTCCGGCTACCCATTGATATTTTGCAATAAGGGAAGCCCTGCCTTACAGAATTGTCATGAATCACCGGACTCACTTCAGGTTTAAATTCTCCCTTCCTCCACAGCTCAACCTTCAACCCTTACCCAAACCCCCTATTCTTACAACTCAGGCCTCACCCAGATTAAGAAAAATACTAGTGGAGAAGGAAATTGCTTTTTTCCCTCTTCCTTCTCTCCCACCTCTCCTGATTGGGCATTTTCTTGGTCCAATAAGGGCAATCTTTTGCTGTGGGTGTTGCTGTAACCTGGAAATGCAACGCTTGGAATGGCCAATTCCCAAATGTTAGTGTTTTCCTCCACAGAAACTTTGATTCATTTTTTTTTTTCAAGGATCAGCCCTACTCTTCTCCTTTGGAGGGCTTCTCAACGCCTGCTCAGCTAAGTGACATAGTCCCTCGCTATATATCACGTCATCAGCCCTTTCTCTAACTATATGTATCACACAGACTCCTTATGCTGAGGACAGTTTTGTTGGTTGGGTCTTTTCAAGATTCCTCACTTGTGCCCATCTTCCTTGGTTTCTATAGTATCCTAGGAAACCTGTACCCTTTTTGTACATGTGCAGTTGACTTTCACTGCCAACCATCTGTCATCAGTGGTAAATATCACAATCTTCCCTCCCTTTGCTTTTGGCAGTCCTGTGTCAATCACTGGTCTCTGTGATACCCAAACTCTTGAAGTTCTCCTCCTATGACTCAAAGTGGGAAGTGGAGGAGTCTCTCTCCTCATACCACACAAGAACATGGAGATCCATGCAACTCTCTGTTGCATCTCTTCACTCTCAGTCTTCTCTTTCCTGATAAATCCGGTCTTCGTTTCATAAGGTGAAAGGGCATAAGACACTATGGTGACAAATTAGTTTGGGCTCTTTCTTAACATCATAGGACAATAAGAATTGTTTTTTTTTCTTTTTGAATATGCAGGCATTTGAAATTGATTGTTTTCAGTTTTGAGACCTGAGCTAAAATCCCAAATCAAGAAAAAGACCTGTTTGGCATCCTGTCATACAAGGAATAAAAGGAAGTCCAAAGAAGTGTAAAAACGTTAATACTAATGAGAGTGTCCTAGATTGGCACTACTTTTCTGGTTCCAGAAAGGAATCGGCAAACCATAGTCCAATCCTCATTCAAGTGGATAAGGAATTGGATAATAAGTTTTAAAAAAAGATAAGAAGTACGGATGGAAAATGAGAGACAACAAATATCTGATCCATGTTAATTCTCTAGATCAAACTTGTAACACCCATGGGTTTGCATTCACTTTATCCAGTCACACAAAGATGAAAACATTAGGTCTAAGATGGTTAAGTAAGTTGCCAAAATCTAACGAAATTTCTTTAGTAAGTAATCTAAAATCTAAATCAAAAATCTTCCTTTGTAACTTTTCTTCTACTCTAATATAGGTAGAATTCTAACCAGAATGAGCCTTACCTGACAATTATGTGCAACCTGATCATATTATTAATATGTTTGTTGTGGGAGCTGTAGTTAATTGTAGGAAGCATAATCATTTTTAATAATAAGGCATCAATGATGGAGTACCACAGTGTTTGCTGTGTGACTGGGATTGGTGACTAGTGTGCATCATGATGCGAGCCAATCGGGAAGGTGACGCCACAAAGAGAGAATAGGGACTTTAGTTTTGGGTGACATAATATCAAGAGCATTCCAAAATAGTGCCTTAGGATTTTGAGAATTTAAAGGCAAAGTGTTTTTCTGAGACATAAACACAGCAAGTTAGATATGTTGAAGAATACTTTTGTCATTACTGCATATGGATATAACATGCATGTTATTATATGTTTATTATATGTTTATATAATGTTGGTTTGGTTTTATTATGGGAAAAATTTATACATATATGTGTGTATATATATATATGTATAATTTTTAATTATGGAAAACTTAAGCATATATGCACTAAACAGAAGAGTATAACAAACCTTTATGTACTCATGACCCTGCTTTAATAAATTACCAATATCCTGCCGGTTTTGTTTCATCTATACCCCCTCCTACTGCCCACCTTCTCACTTGATTGCTTTTTAGGTAAAATGTATATACTTTGAAATACTACATACCTAAAAATGATACATTGATGTAACCCATGCCCTGAATTATGAGTGTTTTTATGAAGATATTTTGGGTATAAATAGTAGTTAATAAGCTTTAGACTGGCTTACAATTCCATTTCAACTTCTGCGGATAAATCAAGAAACTTATTTGACGCCTGGACAATAAATTTAATAAAACTTATTGTTTGCAGGCAATTTTGAGTGTTGACTGAGACTGTCAGAAGTAACAAATAATCTTCTTTATATAGCTCAGTGCTGAGTAGGCTTAAACAGCCTTGCCTCTAGAATGCAATATAATTATAAGACATGATTACAACTGATTATAATCAATCAGCATAGTCTTAAGTGTAATTTATATTGCTGCAGCTGTGGTTAGATTAAATCATCACATAAGATACAATTTCTACTAGATATGTGAAATTATTTGAACAAACCCAAATACAGTAAACTCGTAATACCATAAATGCATAGTAAATTTTGCCAATTGCATAATACTTTAGGACTCTATTTATCACAAAATAAGTTTCCCCCCTACAGAGTTTAGTCTTGATTTGAAAGACAAAGCTGTTGTTTCACCAAGTTTGGCAGATGTGACTTTTGGCTGTTGGTTTTGCCTGTGCTAGTGTTTTATGTGTAATATCTAGTGTGATCACTATTATATTTGAAAAGAATACTCTACCAAACTTTTGTAGCTCTTTCTTCCCCCCAGTTAAATATGAGACAGAAGAAGGTCTCTAACTTTCATTTTCAATTTCTATAACAAGGCCATTTCAATCTTGGCCTGAAAGTTGAAACTCTGATTCACCAAATGTGTATAGATGGAGATTAGAACTGATGTATCTGGTACAGTCCTTGCTCTCAATACACTTCGGGTGAAACTTTTAAAAAACAAAGAAAATAAAGTTAGCAGAAACATACTCATAAATACAGAGAACAAACCGGTGGTTGCCAGAGAGGAGGGGGTGTGGGATGGGCAAAGTGGGTGAAGAGGAGTGGGGGGTATAGGCTTCTGGTTAAGGGATGAATAAGTCATGAGAATAAAAGGTACAGCACTGCGAATATAGTCAATGGTATGCTAATGGCGCTGTATGGTGAAAGAGGGTGGCTACACTTGTGGTGAGGACAGCATAATGTATAGACTCGTAAGATCCCTATGTTATACACCTGAAACTAACGTAACTTTGTGTGTCAACTGTACTTCAATTTAAAAAAAAGAATATACATTAAACACTTGAAACCCACAGCAATTAGAAAAATGAAAGTAGCTTCTAGAGTACTGGGCAGAGAGCAGGGTAAAACTGGGGCCCATTTTGTCACTTACATTTGACTTTTGCTTATAAAGTTGATTTCTCTGAGGCTTAGTCACCTCATGGAGGAAAGAAGGGAAATACTTGCCTTTTTCCTAGTATATGGCTGCTGTGAGGGTCAATGATATAATTAATTAAAAAGTTCTTTAAAATCAATTAAAAAGTAGTAATGTCATTCTTATATAATCTATTGTTTTGTTATAACTGTTTTCATTTTGTTCCTTGAGCCAAATGTTGTAAAAATAACAATATATTAAAACCTCAACAAAGATTTTTTCTCTATGTAATTTCTCTTCTGAGAGTACTATAATTAACATTACCCTGTCCACTTTTTAATCACTCTGTGGAAAGTCTTTTATGTATATAGTAATTTAATAAAATAACCTGAAAGTGTGAAGAGTAACTCTGGCAGCCCATAGATGCAGCTGTTTGGCTGAAATACAAGTTCACTACCAAATAAAAAATACACTTTAATGACTTCAAATCTGAAAAAAAAATATTCAGGATTCAGAGTTAAAATTCTGCAATATTTTGTGTAGACTCACAAAGCATTACTAAATTCAAAATACATACTTAGCCATTTTTTTCTTTTAAAATTTTGTCATGGAAAAATTAACTTTGCCTTTCAAAAGATGTAAGAGGCTCTGTATAGAGTATTTATAGCAGCCAGATCGTCCTTCAGCATTAAGAGTTTCTTTCTTTTTTTTTTTTTAGATTTTATTTATTTATTTGACAGAGAGAGACACAGCGAGAGAGGGAACACAAGCAGGGGGAGTGGGAGAGGGAGAAGCAGGCTTCCCGCGGAGCAGGGAGCCTGATGCGTGGCTCGATCTCAGGACCCCGGGATCATGACCTGAGCCGAAGGCAGACGCTTAATGACTGAGCTACCCAGGCGCCCCACATTAATAGTTTCTAATGCATATTTAAGATGTTTGTGTTTTTTTAAAGCTTTAAAGGAATCATTTTTTTTTTTCTAGACTAATAAAGCATCAACTTTCTCTGAACATAAAAACTTAGCCTTTAAAAAGAATAGTGATATTGATTTGGGGTACTGATTACATTTTAAAAAGCAGAATAATAAGTCTCACTATGCCACAACACAGGAATTCTTATTTAAAATCAAACTCATAAACTATTGATATACCCCCAGGTAAACACTAAGTTTATATGGAATGAAGAAGATTGGTAGGAGCAAAGCACAGATAGTAAATACAGAATCTACAGAGGCCATCTGTCAGGAGATATTAAAAAATTACCTGCATTTTTATAAATATTTGATCTTTGCTCATTTCTTAGAACTATTATGTTTTCAAATAAAGAACACAAAATAATTCCACTCAAAGTCTAGACTATTTTATAAAAGAAGTACATATAAATTATTTTTCATAAATTTCTTGCCAAATCTTTTCCTTTGAAATGTGGGGGCGTAAAAAGTGCTGGTCCCTGCATCTTTCTTCCTGGGGATAGGTATCTCAGAGAAGCCCGCGGTGTGAAGGAATAAGCAGGAGGTGGACACAACAGGAGTAACGTCAGCCCTCAGCGGTAGTGGGGGCCATGTTTTCTCCAGGTAGGACTCCTTACCTCACCAGCAAGTTTGGTGAGAATAGAGGCCAGCGTGCAGATGCAGACACAGGTGGAAACAGGTGTTTCAGTTGAAAGCCAGCCTGTGGGTGCCCCCCTCCCCATCACGATCAGACCCTCACCTCCCCACCGAGTACTGCCTCAAGGAAGGCCAGGTGGGAAAGGGTAGAATCTGAAAGATTAAGCACTTTCTGGGAATAGCTTGAGTCATCCAAAAAGACAAGTTAAACTACAGGGAAAAAGCAAGACACCATGAGTTGTTAAATTTCTATTTAACAATTTAATTTCCATCACCTGGACAACACAAGAGGAAGTTGAGCTCAGTTATAGAAAATAATGGAGCAATATTTTTACACGTTCTTGACCACAAATTTTATACTTTCCTGAAATACTGTTATGTTTTGCTAACATGTTTATTTTTCCACTTCCAAAACAATGACTCTACACTATCTACCTCTTTTCTCTGATTTCCTTACTCCATCCTTTCCCTACCTGCTTCTCTGATTCTTCCTCTACCAGTTATCACCTGCCCCCCCATTCCATTCTGCCTTCTGCCACCTGACTTGTTGACTTTACTCTTAAATCTGGTTGCCAGATTTAGCCAATAAAAATACCAGAGGCTAGTTAAATTTGCATTTTATATAAAATAAGAAATAATTTTAGTATAAGTATATTCTGTTCTAAATATTGCATAGGGCGTACTTACAATAAATTTTTTTCATTGTTTATCTGCAGTTCATAGTTAACTGATTGCCTTGTACTTTATCTGGACTATTTATACTATTACCTTGTTTATGTAATTTGAGATTTTTTTTTCCCCCCGAATTATCCAAGCAAGTCAAAGAAACATTCTCCTTTATGGAATACACATCATTTTGCTTTCTTATTAAATTATCCTAATAACACAATATAAAAGGTCTTTAAATATGCCAACCTCTGGATTCAAACACACAAGCTGGGAACTTCTTCAATTCCTGTGAAATTAAGATTCACACTTTGATTTCCTATACAAAAGCTAGGTCAGTAGGCCTCCCTGTGGCTATTTTGCAAACATAATACTAGCTCAACTCCAATTAAGATAAAGAGAATTCTTTTGATAGAAATTCAGGCTAGATTTTAAAAGACTCAAAATCCATGATATGCTTCATCACTCTTACTTGAGGTGAACATAAAAGTCTCTCTCTCTCATGGCAACCCCAAAGCCCATTCCATTTCAGTTCTGCCTAATTATCATACTTGACATCAAACCCCAAGCTAAGTTAATGATACAGTGTTTTGGTTATCTATTCCTGTATAGCAAACTATCCTAAATTTTAGTGGTTTAAAAACCAAGTATTTTATTTGCTTACAATCCTACAATCTAGACTGTAGATTCTACAACCTAGAAGGGCTAGATTTAGCTGAGTGGCTGTTTTGCTGGCCAGCTTGTTAGAGATTTATTGAATGGATGTATTCAGATAGTGGGTTGGCTAGAGACTGGGGCTTAGCTAGGACCCTGGAAGAGCTGGGCTTCTATCTTTCTCTCCACATGGTTATGGACCTCTCCTTTGTATGACCCCTATATGTGCTTGCTCCATGTGTTCTCCCTAGCAGAACAGCTAGTCTTCTTGGTTTATCAGGGTTCTCAAGCATGCAGAACTAGAAGCTACCAGGCCTTCATAAGGCATAAGCCAAGAACTTTCACTTAGCTCAATGTCCCTTATGCCACATTCTGTTAGTTAGATAAATCACAGCCTCAGCCCAAATCAAAGGGAATTCATAGAGGTATGGTTTCTTTGGGATTGCCAGTGTAACAGACAACCACCTAGAGCTAAGTGTTGTCAAGAGGTGTATTAAATATATATATGTTAATTTAATCAATTGTTAATAAAATAGCTTATGTTATCTTTCATTTCTTTATTTCTTAGATATCTAAGAATCAGGGAAAGATGGGGAACCTTCAGTGTCTAGCACACAGAAGTTACTTTAATGTGGGTAAAACTCTAGTTTCTCATTGAATTTTTTAGATACTAGTTTGTTTATTTTTTATTGTGGTATAAGTGACATACAGGTAATCACACAAAGTTACACAAATTCATGAATTTATACATTTGTATACTATATTCTAAACACTATCCATAAGAAAATATAGTACTTTTTTTGCATTCCAGAGGCTTTTTCTGCCCTCCCTTTCAACTGCCCCTAAAGATAGCCACTATTAAGATTTTTGTCACCATAGATTAATGATTAACATGTTTTGCCTATGATATAGTTTATTTTGATAAATGTCCATGAGTACTTAAAAAGAACGTGCATTTATATAGGTCAATCAGCTAAAGTTAGTGAGTTGTGTTTTTCAATTTATCAATATCCTTATTAATTTACTGTTTTTTTCTTTTCATTCTATATGATATTTAGAGAGGTATATTAAAATGTCTAATAATTTTTGTGTATCCATCTGTCTCCATCAACTTTTACTTCATAAATGTTAAAGCTATGTTATTAGGTAAATACACGTGGTTTTGAGGGGATTTAGCTGCTTCTTCACTGAATGCTTTATTCACACTTTTAGGTGAGGACTACAACATAAGGTAAAGTGATCTAGAGAAAACAATTTTGTGTTGGCACAATAAACACAGTGATCACCTGGAGTATTTCATGCTATAAAATTATAATCATGGATCTTTCTCTATTTAGTTAAAGTGAATATAAAGTGACAAATACTGAACATAGTCTCCAAAATTCCAAAACTAAAAAATTATATTGCATTTTTTTTATTTTGGATGATTTTTATTTGTACACCTGTGGCTAAACTTATGCACCGATCACAGGTGTTCCATACCATCCTTTCTCCAAATGAGTACATGGTAGCCACTTCCAGTTTATTTAAAGGCCATTTTAAACACCCCTCAGTTTCCCTACATGAACAGATGCCTCAATTCCTCTACAGCGTTCAGTTCAACTGGAATAGATGCTCTTTTCAAGTAGAAAAGTTGTGTCCAATAGTGTGGTTTGCCTATTGACTTTTCTGTAAATATTCTAACCATAATGTTAATAAACCATCCCACCTGATTATCCTCTTTTTCCCTAAAGATTTATTTATTTTAGAGGTGGGGAGGGGCAGAGGGAGAGGGAAAGACAGAATCCCAAGCACACTTCCCACAGAGCAGGGAGCAGAGGTGGGGCTCTATCTCACAATCCTGAAATCATGACCTGAGCCAAAGTCAAGAGTAGGAGGCTTAACAAATTGAGCCACCCAGGAGACCCAATTATCCTCTTTAAAATAATAACACACACCCTACTGGAAGGACTTGAGCTTTTTTCCTGCCATTCATCTTAGCAAATGTTTTGGATGTTAATCCTTTTAGACATAAAACTACTGCTTTCAATAAAAATTTATAATTGACATTTTCTGATTCTTCTTCCCCATCTTCATTTCTGTTCTCCCAAGATTTTCTTACAAAGTATTTCACCAGAGATGTTGAATGAGATTTTTTGTGAAATGTCAACTTTCTGAGAAGCTCATTTAATCCACTCAAGATCAAGGAGAGGCTTGGATACATTTTGACAGAACCACTCATAAAATAATTTTTTCAATTCTTATTTGCTTAATTTTGGAAGATAGATAGATATAGATGCAGATATAGATATTTTTTTTTAAGATTTTATTTATTTATTTGACAGAGAGAGACACAGCGAGAGAGGGAACAGAAGTGGGGGCAGTGGGAGAGGGAGAAGCAGGCTTCCCGTGGAGCAGGGAGCCTGATGCGGGGCTCGATCCCAGGACCCTGGGATCATGACCTGAGCCGAAGGCAGACGCTTAATGACTGAGCCACCCAGGTGCCCCTAGATATAGATATTTGTATACACATACATACCCTGTGTAATGTTAATGCAATATCATCAAACAACTTATTTATGTGGATTTATACACTATATATATATATATGTATATATATATACACACACATATATATATATATGTAATTTCCATCAAGTCACATAGGATATATTTTCTTAGAAGTGCTCAGTAAAATTACATAAAATGATACAAAGTTAATTACAAAGAACATATTTTGCTCACCTCTCTTGATAATTACAATTTGCTCTTTTTGAGAGAATCAAAAATATAAAATCTCAAGATACAATATGATGAACATGTAGCAAATTTTATAAGCTAAATTCTGTACTTATATTTTAAATAAATATATATTCCATGATTTAAAGTATAATAATTTAGTGATTATTTTGATACATTTTAATTATAAATTTTATTAAAAAATGGGAGTTAAGCTATGTGAAGTCTGATCATAGATCTGCCATTATTCACCTAAACATTTAACTAGCCAACTAAACTTGCTGAGCATACAATTATCACTTACATTCCACGGACATAAGTATCTGGAAAATGGAAGGACTAGATCTACCTGATATTTTTGGTAATCATAATAATAAACACTTATCAGTTCAACCACTGAGAAATAAAATGCTAATAAGCAAGATATAAGGAAATGAAAATGTATTTGACAAGGAGAAAAAAAATTTTTTTTTTTTTGCAAAATTTTAAAGGAGAAAAGTTGGAAGGAGCAAAACATTAAAGAAAAAAATGGTGTTTTAAAATATAAATTCCACTATATTTAAACGTAGTTTAAGTTCTAAGTTGTTGAACAGGAACAACAAATTGGTCCTCTAGTGAGAGAATCATAGATTAAAATGTACTTACACGGACGCTCAGCGTGACCATCGCAATCAGGAGCTGGGTTAATTAACTGGTTCTAAGCAACTTCGTAAAGGTTAAGTGTAAGGAAAAGGTAACTAGTAATTTAAAATTCACTTGCTCATTTATTCCTTTCTAGTTCTATGAAATGAAATGATATACAGATGGAGAAAAAAATTGGCCACTGAAAAAGGAAAGGGAATTCTTTCTTCTATCTCCTCCCTGATTGACTACAAGTATCTAGCTTCTTCCTGGCATTTGGAGAAAGACATTTCTCAAGGAAGTGCAAGTATCATGTGGAAGTGAGTTGATCCTGACAATTCAGTGACCACACTGGCGTCACGCACTGAAGGGTAGGTAACAGGGAGCCCGAAATCGGCCCTGCCCTCCACGTATCCCGGCGGCCCTTCCGTTCGAGTTCTGCCTCGGTCCAGAATCCAGTTTTCCGTGAGCACTGGGGAATATTTTCTGATTGCTATAAGGAGAGAAGAATGAATTCAATATAGGTACGTTTGTCTCTTTGACTAATAGCCTGTTCTCACATGTACCAAATACATGTATTTTTGTATGTGTTTAAATAGGTAGATTGTATATATAACAAAACCTACATGCATGATACTGAGAGCTCAGTTTATTTCAAGAATGATTTACTGGACACCTCTTAATCCTCTAGATGGCTTCTAAGAGGCAGTCTAAAAGGAATAAGGCATGACCTCAACATTCAGCTTTTTACAATGTAGCACAGCTCCTAATGTATATTCCTTGTGTGCACAATCTCTCTCACTTCAACGTTTTCTCTTCTAAACAGGTGTGTAGGTCCATCCAGATAGTTTAATTTCCTTTTGCAGAAATGTGTATTATTGATTAAATAACACATATTATTGATTATCATTGTTAAGCAACTACTATGTGCTTGACACTCTGCTGGGCTCCTTCCCATAAAAGAAAATCTCATTCACTCATCAAAATGATCTCCACATTATATGTGGGGAAAGTGACTAACCGAACATGATTCAATTATAATGTGATTGCGTCAAAGGTTTGCCAGTCCCCGTGGCGGTAGTTCTAGGCTCTTTCACTAGATTGTAGCTGGGCTGTGGATTATGGCTGACTATGGCATTCTAGGGTACTTCACTAATGTTGTGTTCCTGAGTAATTACCATACTGGAATCTGAAGCCAAATTTGACTCAACTACCTTCCTGCTAGATGATTTTGGACAAACCACTTAAACTTTCTGTACCTCAGATTTCTCTGTTATAAATAGGGATAGTATTTACTTCCTGACATTGCTCTGATGATTAATTTAGTTCACATAAATACAGTCAATATAGCAAGAGGTTCTTACTGATAGGTAAGAATTAACTATTATTAGCACTAACTAAACACAACCTTTGACAGGGGCATGATATGACTGTGAAACAATTTCATAGGGTTGTTGCAATGATTAACAACACTAACTACATGTAATGCTTGGACCAGCACCTGACAATAAATATCAGCTATTATTGTAGTAATGGAATGTGATTAACAGCATGGTATTAATTACATGATACATTTCAAGCACATAAACCAAATCTATCATGATGTTTGTTTTTCTTTGTTATTTGAAATAAGCTATTTCAGAGCTTATTCTGTCCACACTCCAGAATGGAGAAATATAAACTTAGTTGTCATTTTGTTTGTTTTGTCTTTGCTTTTTTTTTTTTTTTTTGATGACGAAACTGATAGAACTAGTTTTGTTAAAAGGAATGAGTCAAATAAAATTCTAATTTGTAAACAAAGTGCTTGCATGGGCCACACGAAATACACAAGGAGATGGGGAGACTTCAAGAGGCAGGCTTCTTCATCAGCACATGCGAAGGGAATGGGTTTTAAGGAACACACAATTCAACATCCTCTTTCCCTCACATTTGATGCCACGTTTGATGAAGCCATCTATTTTCCTTCAACAAACAACAGCTATATTTCTAGGCTTTCACCCAGGAGATGCAGTTGGAATGGGTGTGTGGTAGGGCTGAGGGAGCACTAGGTGACTTATCTTGAACTGTTTGCACAGGAAACACAACCTGGATATCATAGGACTGTTGGTGATGGCAGGCTGCAGCCCCTCGCGCCCATCTGTTGGCACTGATACCATGAAACTCAATGGTTCTTGGTTTACATTTTATTGTGCATGTTCATGCTTCTGAATAAAAAGCAAAACTATATACTTTTATTTTATAACAATCTATAAGTATTCATTTGTTACTAAAATGGAGAGAGAAATGGCAAGAAAGGATAGAAAGAAGGGACTTTCAGCTCCCATTCTAGCAAGGCTTTGTTAGGTGATACTGTTAAGTCATTTCATCCCCTTGTGCTCAGTTTCCCACTGTGAAGTAATAGGAATGCACGGACCTATCACTACAGCTCATTCTACTCAGCTCCTATATGCATATATATGTAATTCACACCACTCACTGTGTTCAGTAATATGTGGATAATTTTATATTTAACAAAGAAGCTAATTAAATAGGATAGATTTTCTTATGATTTCTAAATGAAGAAGCAATATATTACAATATGCATTATTATATTGGTTATGAAAGAATTGATAATCCCTCCAAAGTGGTCCTTTGGTCTACACTGTGTAATATATAGTGGTCTTAAATGGGACGTTTTCTGTAGACCATAATTCGATAGACATTTTTCTGTCGACCAATGCTAAATCTTGATTTTCCTTTTATTGGAACTATGTTGCTATCTGCCATCTGCACCATAGGACACCAATGACTATTTATAAGAATATAGCTTTTGAGCTCTAGAACATATGATTGAATAAAATGTGGTTGTGGCTGAAAAGATAGTGCATATCCTAAGGAAATAACCTTCCATAGATCTTAACCAGGGAGTGAAACATGCTATTTTTAAATTGCCCATTTGCTTTATTGAACCTGAAAAGCATTTAGTACCTGAAAAACAACAATGGTAAGATAATATCCTGTTTAATTAGAACCAAAGAAGGAGAGCTTCCCCCTTCACTGTTATGTTCTTACAACCTACATGAGTGTGGAAGAAATATTTAACTTGTCAGTCAAGATGCTTGACAAAATAATCATATTAATGAGTCTTAGGCAGTAATGAAAAGATGTGCCTGGCATACTTGTTTGTAAAATTTGCCAGATTCATAAAAATCAAAGTTATATTATATTAGCAATAATCTACATGTTGCTATAAACACAAGAGCTTGGCTATTTCTAGTTGTAATTACCAGTAATAAACTTGCCTAAAATAAAGCTAAATAAGCTAAGTAATACAAGAAAAGTGCAAAAACACAAAACCCCAAATCAACAACAAATACAAACCTTAGGAATAATTTTGGGAAACACTGAAGGAAAAGTTCATGTCCAAAAATCTCCTTAAAAATGGATAAAAGTCGGGGTGCCTGAGTGGTTCAGTCGGTTGAGTGTCGGACTCTTGGTTTCAGCTCAGGTCATTATCTCATGGGTGGAGAGATCGAGCCCTAAGTCAGGCTCGGCGCTCAGTGGAAAGTCTGCTTGAGATTCTCTCCCTCTGCCCCTCTCCCCACTCTCTCTCTCTCTCAAATAAATAAATTTTTTAAAAAATGGATATTTTTTTTTTTACCTATCAGGACAATATATACATACATATATGTATATGTATATATATATATATATATATATATATACACACACACACACATATACTTCTAATATATATATATATATATATATATGTATAAAACAATATTCGGGAATATATATATACCTTTCCAAAATAATATTTCTGGGCCATAATACAAAAAGTGATAATTTTGGTGAAAGAACAACTTATGGGCTTTATTCTCTATTAACATGGAATCATTTTTAGATCATATTCCAGGCTGGCTATTTTAGTGAATATATATGATTATTTATCATGACTCTTTAAATATGCCTTGTCAGCCATGTGTGAAATGTAAACCTCCGAATCATTCCTTCACAGTTCCCCTATAGCTAATTCTGTTCTTATATACTGCTTATGAAAACCCTTCCCTACGTTATGGGCGGCTGAATGAAAGGCTCATTGATTGGACACAAGCTATGGGTCAGGCACTGTAACTGTATTAGTAAACAAAATAGACACATCCATGAGTGTGACACTTGGAGCTCAGAGATGAGTAAATTAATGGTTAATGTGGAATCAGAACTAATAATTTCTACTCATCTTTAATGATTTCCATTCAAACATCATTTCCTTAAGGAAGCCATATAGGAAACAAGAGAGCGGGACGTTAATTGAGCTGTTAAATGATGATGTCAATCTTTTCTTTTATGTTTTCGGCCATATTTATAATTATTTTAAAGCTCTTTACTATCGATTCCATCATTTGGGTTACTAAGGTCCTGAATTACTGTTTTTTTTTTTTTTTTTAATTATAGGTCACATTTGGTTGCTTATTCATATAAATAATCTTGATTATATGTAAAATACTTTGCATGATACAATTTAGCGGGTTTGGATTCTGTTGTGTTCTCTTAAAGGACATTGAATTGTGTCCTGGCAGGCAATTAAATTGCTGGGAGAGAATCTTAATTCTTTCAGGCTTGAATTTATTCTTTGTTAAGGTAGGTCGATTTTGTTTTTGTTATTTGTCCCAAGGCACGGCCTTTACACCAGAAGGTGATTCTTATTCTAAAGTGTGGCCTCTCTGGGCATCTCAGCTGAAAGTGCAAGGTGCTAAGCAAGGTTTCCTTACCCTGGCTGACAAGGAATTTCCCTATCACCCATGTCATCTCCAGCTGGTCTCGGCCTCAGTCAGTCTCAGGAAATATTTATGTCTCTCTGAATCTTGCCCTGGGCATATGTAGCCTGTCTTCAGCCAACAACTCATACGGAGCCCCAGCACAGACTTCTGGACCTTGCCCATCTACACAGCTCCCTGCCCTCCGGCACTCTACACACAACACAGTACTTCTGAAGTCATCGACTCTCTCCTTTCGGCTCAGCAAAGTGCTATGTTTGCCTTAGCTTCCAAAACTGCACACGGTTAGAAGACTGGCCTTGTCAAAGAACCAGGGAAGACTGGGGCTCGCTTCCCTTCTCTCAAGGATCGCAATGCTGGAGCACCATTATCTGATAGTAGTTACCACATACATTTTCATTAGTTCGATCATTATTTAGGGTGGGAAGGAAAGTACAGTGCCAGTTACTCATCATGGTCTTACTTATTTTGTTTCAAATTCATTAGTTTAACAAAACAAATGAGCAATGGAAAAAAAAAAAAGAGAGAGAGGGAGAGACATACCAAGAAACAGACTCTCAACTATAGAGAACAAACTGATGGTTACCAAAGGGGAGGTGAGGAGAGGGAGGGGTGAAATAGGTGATGGGGACTACAGAGTACACTTATCATAATGAAAAAAAAATAATAAAAAATTCAGAAGTTTAAAAAAATAAGAGAAAGCCATTGAAATGAATCTACACACACACACCATATATAATTTTATCTTATTCATGCATATGATAGCATTTGGTATATAAATATTAGATTATATAATTTGATTTCATAAATTTAACCAGAGTATATGTGTGTGATACATGCATATGTACTAGAATTAGTATATATAGTACATAAGTATGATTACTGTGCAATTCTAGCATTCCCTATAAATGCCTCGTCATTTGGGCACTTAGAGCAAAATGAGACAGGGAGAGCATCTCCTTCCTGATACTATATGGTTGTCTTCTTTTCTCATCCAATTCAAGGATCAAATTCTGTATTCCATGTCCATACCTGTTACATATTGACTCCCTTCAGATTGAACATTAACTAATTAGCTATTGTAAATTTATGTCTGTTTCTGTGACTATCCAAAGTTCAATCTCTAAAATACAGCCATTATTAATTACATTTTTACAATTCTGCAGTGTTGTTTTCTGTTTGTTCTGTCTCATGGTCTCACAAGTGCTAAAGGTGTATCCCTCTCCTAATTCAATATATTTATAGCAGCTGAAATAAGGAACTATTCCACACATCTCTCTAGATTTAGGAAAGAAGTGAGTAACTTAAATTGTCTTGCTACCTAGAAAAACATCCCTAGTCCCTTACCTCCAGTACCCAGAATGCACTTCATTTCAACAGCTGTTTTCACTTTACACCAGCAAAGTGTTCGCCTTCCCTTTGTCCCGTTCCCAGCTGCTCCTGCCACGGTTTCCTTATAAACTGACTGCTAGCTAGACTCCCTGAAGTCTATTTTAATCCTCATTATATAAGCAGTGAGGGTGACCTAAGAAGAACGTCCCCAGGCTTAGACAGAGTTAATAGTCTACAAATTATTCCTCAAAAAACTGTGGTGGATCAGTCATAGTTTCAGGCGCTGGAGATACAGTGATGAATCAGGTTTCTGCATGTAAGGGGTTTGCATTCTTGAGGAGGTGAAGACAATATGAAGATAAGCCTGAGGGATCTAGGTCAAGTGCAGGTATGTTCTATAAAGTGTTAGACCACATAGTCAACAGTCTGATGACTACGGGGAGGCAGGGGAGCTGTCTGAGATGTGATCAGCTCTGGTTCTCGGATGAGCTCTTTACCTTAGGGAGGCAGCCGTGACAAGAGAGTTCTGGTGCCGGCAGTCAGATCCCCAGTGACTCAGCTTGGCTCCACCTCACAGTAACCGTCACCTAGAGCATGTATTTAACCTTTCGGACCCCCGGTTTCTTCCTCTGCGACGAGTTCCTTTGCTCTGCAGCACACCCTCCTTCCCCAGGTCACTTGTCTTGATTTTGTCATGTTTATATCTCACACTGTTGTTGTTGTTGTTGTTTTTAACATTCCCTATTGGCTTTTAGGAGAGTTTTTCAAATGTTCCTCCAATTTAGTAATGTGTTTTTCTCTGTTGAACCCATCTGTATTAGGTTCCTATTTCTGCTATAGTGAGTTACGACAGACTTAGTGGTTTACAGTAAGACAGATTTACCACCTTACCGTACTGCAAGTCAGTAGTCTGAAATGGGTCTCATTGAGCCAAAATCATGGAATTGGCAGGGCTGTTCTTTCAGGGTGGAATTTTTTTCTTGCCTTTTCCAGCTTCTAGAGACTGCCCATGGCCCCATTCCTCCATCCTCATAGCCGGTGACATTGGAATGAGCCTATCTTGCTGTGACATCTCTTGTTTTCTCCCTCTTCTGCCCCCACCTTTTACTTTTAAGAATCTTTCTGATCACGATGGGCCCACTTAGATAATCCAGAATAATTTTACTATTTTAAGGTCACCTGATTAGCAACCTTAGTTGTATCTGCAACCGGAAGTCCCTTTTGTCATATAACCTAACATATTCACAGATTCTGGAGATTGGAAGATAGACTCCTCTAGAGAGGGGAGCATTATTCTGCCCAGCTCACCATTTTTCTATTCATTCTATCTGTTTTTAGTTCTAAATATATGTGTGGGGGTGAATTTCACTTGATTTTATTTACATTTTTTATCTTGCTTTATATATTGATAGAATATATTAGGCCATCATCAACCAAGATATGGTTTCTTTGGGGTTTACTTTATTACCCTGTTCTGTCTTGTTCAGACAGTTCTGTCTTGTTCAGATGAGGTGGCACCACAAAGGATTTATTTGTTTTATAAATATTGAATTTTTAAAAGACAGCAAGTGTCAGTCTATGCACTACAAAAGAAGTCTGACCTTCATTTCATATTTCTTTCTGTCATTGCAAATAACCCACATTTGTTAATAAACAATTTGAATTATTGTTCTAGAAAAGGTATATACATAGGATAGCTTACTCCCACAGAACATTTTATGATAGTTAATTATAAGAATGTTTTAGGGTAGAAGTTAATCATTTTCATCTATAAGTTCTTCACCCTTATCAAGGGTCTGGAATATAACAAGCACTAGATCAATAGTTATTGAACAAGTAAATGAATTGGTTAATTTCATATCAAGCCCTAAAGAATAAAGTGGGATGAGAAAAAGAAACATATTTTCAAGTGTCTTTACAATTGACAGTTGTTAAAATAGCCTGATAAAGTGTGAAATGTGTCAAGATTCATAATATGGTATGTATTTATCATTATTGATTTATTTGGTGATCTATATTACAAACTATCAATATCATTTAATGTATATTATTTTATTCCGTGGTGTCAATTTTCTTTTGTGAATTAAATTTTTTGACATAATTCTCTGGTTATTTTGGCATCATGTAAACATAAACTTTTTTTTTTTTTTTTGGCCATCCAAGTTCCCTTTGTTTGCCAGGAAAGGAATGCACAGGAACCCTTCAGAGGAAGAAATGGGAACAGCTGTCCTATACAGTGCCGGTTCCAACTTGGGTCTTTTTAGTCCAGTGATACTCTGGGCAACTCATGCACCAAACTGGAAGACTTTGTTGATCTTCCTTCGTATAACAATTTTTAAGAAAAATCCATTACACATATAGACTGCATTTTATTTTTTTAATGGTAAGCTTCACATAAGCCAACTGAAAATTTACAATGAGGTGGAGATTACTGTCAGGAAAATGTATTTTATTCTCTATTCCAGACTACTAGAGCTATTTCTCCACAGCAGTTTTCCCTTCTGAAGCTGAACAGCAGCAAGGTGAGTAATTATTAGAAGCACAGCAAGTTCCTGGATGCAGCCCGTGTGGTGAAGAGCTTATTCTAAGACATTCAATTGCATGTAGAGAGGAAAAGAATTTCCAAAGCAAGCAAATGTCTTTGAAGAGTTTATGACCCTAAAATGATCTCAAAGCAACAAATTTAACTGCTTATAACTCTCTTTGGAAAGTACAATATGGCCTGCTCCAGATATATATTATAGCAACCATTTTTTTCAAAGGGATGGCTAGCTACATAAAGACTCAAGTTCCAGATAGAAATAAAACATTTTCTTAGTTATGCACAGAACATTAAACCTAATGTTAATAATCAGAACTTCATTTATGAATTATAGTTGAGGGAAAAATTCATTTAAAAAAGCATACATCATTTACACAGAACTTTTCTGTACCTTTTTTGAAAAGCACTTACTGATTCATTAAGTTCTCTCTTTTTCTTTCTTTTCTAGGCCCAAGTGGCCAGCTCTCAGCTATGTATGATGGAAAGGCAACCTTAAAGGAAGAGGGTTATGAAGAAAATGATTTGTTTCAGTGTATGGCATTGTATAAGAAGACCAGAAAATTAGGGTTGCATAAGGACCAAACCTTCTTTGTTCTCAAGCATTTAGGTTATAGAACGATTTATTGTAAGTACCAATAAGAAGCTGGACTCTAAAGGGCACAGTGCTTTCTAAAACATAACTACTTGTGGTCAGGGTGATTTATTTACTTTCATTTCATATTTATCTTTCAGATGCCTTAATCACAGGGTGCTTATACTTTTTCCAGGTCATGAGTTTTAATTGCCATTCATACTTTAGCATTAGCACATAATTTTATACTGTTTATTTTTGCATCATACATGACCTTCAGGTCATGAATGTGACCTGAGATGAATGTCTTTTGAATCTATTGAATGTCTGAATAAGATGTACATTTTTCTGTATACATAACTCAAGGAAATAGTTTGAAGAATATTATTACCAAGACTAAGAAGAGATACAAATATGACATTACATTTCCCTTATGTGATTAGTCTTTATTTTATAATTTCATTTTCTAATCTATTGCCTCTCTCCATTCTCCTGGGAGTAGGGCTGAAAAATCCAAAAAAGTGATTTGTTTGCACTATAATGTTGAATTTTAGAAGCAAAACTTTAGGGAATAGACTGGCAGTAGACTGATGATGAGTAATTCACTGGAATATAGAATATCATATGGAGAGTTAGCATAATACAAGCGACAGCATTAACTTTCGACTCAAACTATGTTCTAAAATTTATTCAGACCAGGACAAGAAAAGTGCAAAAGAATATTTTGGAAGCCCTGTTAAATATAATTGATGCAGAATGTGTATGTGTGTGAGTGTATGTGTGCGTGTTTATTCCTGATTATATATTTCTATCAATACTAAAAATGCTGCTGGGATTCACTTAACTAGTGGATGTCAGTGTTGTTCCACTATTAAAAAAAAAAAAAAGAAAAAGAAAAAACTTGATTCCAAAATTCCTTATAAAAAGAATATATTAGAATTTTGCATTTATAAAAACAAGGATTAAAGGTCCATTGAAAGAGTTTTTATCCAGTCTACTTTTTTATTCAGCTTTCTCTTTTTTTCATTAATAAAATTAGTTTAGTTTAATCCATCTGAGGCTCTAAGAATTAATAAGATTTAAAAATATTTTATCTGTCGATATTTTAATTCACATATTAGAAAATACTGAAACCAGGTGAGGAGAGATGATAATGCCTTTAAATATTTATCTATCTATCTACCCTTATACATTTCACGACACTGTTTTCTTTCTTTCTTTTGTTTTTTTTTGGCTGGGAGCAGATTTGAAATTAGCCTAAAGAAAACATCTGAGATATGTCACAGCAACTACACAAAAGTGAATTTTAATACGTATGTGTTTTATGTTTATGTACAAATATTTTGCTTTTAAATATTACTTTTTTATACAGTTAAAAATTTTGACATACTCTATAGCATACTCTCAATCTTTTTCATTATTGTCTCTAAGAAGAAATTATAATGATACTAACAAAAAATATTAAATACCTAGGAATTCATAGATTTGAACTATGGAGGCACAAAACTATTTAGTATCTATTTTTTTTTTCACCCTCCCAGGACAATCCTTTCGCCCTGGGGATCAATATCACCTCTATTGAAAATCCCTGCTTTGGGGTGCCTGGGTGGCTCTGTCTTTAAGCATCTGCCTTCGGCTCAGGTCATGATCCCAGGGTTCTGGGATCGAGCCCTGCATCAGGCTCTCTGCTCAGTGGGAAGCCTGCTTCTCTGTCTCCCACTCCTCCTGCTTGTGTTCCCTCTCTCGCTGTCTCTCCCTCTGTCAAATAAATAAATAAAATCTTTAAAAAAAAAAATCCCTGCTTTATAGTGATCATTATATTTCTATTGCCTCATGATGGTTATTTTTTCCCAAGCTTTACATTTTCATGTAGAATAAAAATGACTGATTAATACAATTACTCTTGTTATTTTTGTTTTCAAAGGCTAATCAGGTGAAATAATTAAAAAAATAAAATTAGTTATTGGTTATTACTTAATGGTTATTTTGCTAACTTCAACAGGCTATTTTCAAAATCTTTTGATTTAGTCACCTCAAATCTCTCATAAAATAAAGACATACATACATACAAATAGAAAAACATTACTAATTTAAAAAATAAAGCTTTTGCTTTGTGAACTGCCTCCTTCCCTTCCAAGCTCTGCTTTATCCTTAAATTGTGTGAATATATGGTCTAAAAGTCACACATAATATATTTTTGTCAATGAATGTATTCAGAGTTGATTTTCCCAGTACTGTAGCCTCCATCTGTGTTCCTATTAGCATTTATGTCCTTTTCTAACACAAGCCATTTCAAGAAAGGGAAATCTGTTATATTTTCAAACAAATTACACTTGTAAATGAAATAAAAATCCTCAGGGAGATTTGACTTCAAAGTGTCTAAAGGCCAAAAGTGGTTATTGGATTACTAGTTATATATGTAAGACTACTACATATACAAATGATTTAAAAGCAAATATATTTTAGAAAGATACAATGTGCTGAATTTGACTTCATATAGCAAATCATTTTATATAACTGCCTTCAGGTAAAAATATAGAAGAATTAATAATTCTTAACACTTTTTAAATAACTAGCCAATAAAAATTCCATTCTTATCTCTTATCATTAGAGAATTTCCAATCATTAAAATATTATGGAGATTTTTTAAAGCACAAAGTATTTAAAAATAAAACAAGTCCTTAATACCAATTACTATATACCCCTAATGAATGATTCAGTATATTTTTCAGTTGATTTAAGAATAACAGCTGACTCCTGTATTTAATCTGTTTAGTTACTTTTCATGAGAAATAATAGTATGATTATATAAAAACATATGCAACTATAAAGCTATGTACAAACTAAACTGTTAAATTCTTTATAATTTTGTTTTGGGGACTAGAATTGAAACAGTTAACTTTTTTTTTAAAGATTTTATTTACTTATTTGTCAGAGAGAGAGCACAAGCAGGGGAAACAGTAGGCAGAGGGAGAAGTAGGCTCCTCCACCAATAAGGAGCCCAGTGTGGGACTTGATCCCAGGACCCCAGGATTATGATCTGAGCCGGAGGCAGACACTTAACTGAGCCACCCAGGCATACTGAAACAGTTAACTCTTAATTATATGTAATAAACAAGTGGTGAAAACATTAAATAATTTACCTGAAGCCTTGATTAAAAAACAAGCAATTAAAAAAAACTTCATATTTATAATTTACCTGAGGCCTTGATTAAAAAACAAAGCAATTAAAAAAAATCTTCATATTTAGTTTTGTAGCAAATGTGATTTTTTAAAATGGAAGTATAGTTGACACACAATCTTACATTTGTTTCTGGCATACAAAATAGTTATTTAAATAACTCTACACATTATACCATGCTCACGAGTATAGCTACCATCTGTCACCATAGAACACTATTATAATACCATTGACGATATTCCCTATGCTCTACCTTTCTTCTCTATGACTTATACATTCCACAACTGGAAGCCTGTACCTCCTACCTCACTTCACCTATTTTATCTGTCTTCCCACCCCCTTCCCCTCTGACAACCATCAGTTTGTTGTCTGTTTATGGGTCTGTTTATGGTTTGTTTTGTTTGTTCATTTGTATTGTTTTTAAGATTCCACATATAAGATCCACATTAAATCATATACTTTTCTTTCTCTAACTTATTTCAGTTAGCATAATATCCCCTAGGTCCATCCATGTTTTCACAAATGGCATGATCTCATTCTTATGCTGAGTAATATTTCATTATGTATATATGATATATATATATATGATACAACATATATCTCACATCATCTTTATTCATTCATCCATCGATGGATATTTAGTTTCTCTATCTTGGCTATTATAAATGATGCTGCAATAAACATAGAGATACACATATACCTTTTTGAAAGTGTTTTCATTTTCTTTGGGTAGTGGAATTATTGTATTATTGATACTGTACCTAGTAGTGGAATTATTGTATCATGTGATATTTTCATTTTTTATTTTTTTGGGGAACCTCTATACTATTTTCCACAGTGGCTGTACCAGTTTCCATTCCCAACAACAGTACAGGAGGGCTTCCTTTTCTCCAAATCTTTGCCAACACCTGTTATTTCTTGTCTTTTTGATATTAGCCATTTTGACAGATGTAAGGTGATATATTGCATTGTGATTTTGATTTGTGTTTCCCTGATGATTAGTGATGTTGAACGTCTGTATTCCTTTTGCCTTACATAAGCACCTCATCTGATGGTAGTTCTTACTTGCAGTGTGGTGTAAAACTTCATTCCTGAAAGAATTGGGTCATTAATAGTCATGCCTGGATTGGATTGTTGTAGTTTTTTCATTGGTCTTAATCACAACACATGGTAACTGAGGCATTGTGATTTATAAGAAATATGTATTTGGTCATTCAGATGACCAAAGTCTATTTCTCGTACATATTTGGTCTTTGTCCACGGTTCCCGGCTTATAACTCCCAAAACAGTTGACATTTCCTGAGTGATAAGAGGAATGAGGGCATCTTTTGTAATATTTTGTCTCTTGTCCTCATTTCTGGAAACTACTTCAGAGCCAAAGGTGAAATGGCTGTCTTGTTATTCATAACAAGTCCCTTTACACCACAACTGGGTCTATGTTAACGATAACCAAAAAGAGAGGTTTTGGAGAGCTTCTAGGTTGAGGAGCTTCCACAAGCCACTATACTGGGCCCCAAACTCCAAGAGGACAGAGCTCTTTTGTTCAGAACCTCATGCTGTGTATCTTTTCATCTGGCTGTTGGTCTAGCTTTAATATCCTTTGTAATAAACCAAAAGTCTAGTACGTAAACAGGTTTTCTGACTTCTGTGAGCCACTCTAGCAAATTAATCAAACCCAAAGAGGGGATCATGGGACCCTCTAATTTATAGCCAGCCAGTCAGCAGTACAGGTAACTAGCTACCTGGACTTGCAACTGGCATCTAAAGTGAACAGCAGGTCTGTTGAACTGAACCCTTTACTTGTGAAATCTGATGCTATTTCTGGGCAGTGTTAGAATTGAGTTGAATTGTAGGATACTGAGCTGGTGTCCTGAGCATTGCTTCCTCCCTTCCTCCCCCACACACCTTGGAATTGGGTCCAAAACCTACTAAGGGATGCCCTAAGAGATCTGTATTTCAGACATACTTTTTCTCACCTCCATATCTAATCTAATTTATTCTTCGTAGTCAGGATCAATCACTCTAACCAACCCAGTAATTTCCTTTTGTGCCTGCTGATTCAGAAGCACCCAGGAGCTCAAAGTAGCCAGGTGGCAGTTTTAATTTGCAGTTCAATGGAATTAGTGTCATGGAAGCATTTCTCCTTCTGGTGGAAGCATTGTTCTTTCTGGAACTTAGATCTCTAAACCAGCAGAGCATACAGTGTGGGAACAGGAAGCAAAATTTTACTAGTGAGCCTTTAGGGGTAACAGTGAGTGGTACCTTTCCTATTTCCACCCTTTGATTCCTCTCAATCCTGGCTATCAGAGAAACAGCATCATATATTGGATACTGATTCAGAGCATATGCAGCCTTCCCTCCATGTGTCCTCTGCTTTTAGAGTTTACTCTTTGCTTGGAGTAAAATACTAAAACAATAGAAGTAGTCCCCTGCCATTTTCCACCAAAGATCTTCCTAAAAGTATAAATAAACTTTTTTTTAATTCCAAACAATTAAACACCTGTGAGCTAGCATAAAAACTGAAGGTGGAGATTTTTAAATAACTGGTGTACAGTAGCTGATGAATCAATAAATATTGCATTGAGATAAGTAGAGTTCCATAAATTATTTTTAGGCATCTGCTAAATGCTACGGGTTTGGGATACAGAGATAAACAAGCTCCCCTATCTGAAAGGGGAATCCTCCTACACTCTTGGTGGGAATGCAAGCTGGTACAGCCACTCTGGAAAACAGTATGGAGGTTCCTCAAAAAGTTGAAAATAGAGCTACCCTACGACCCAGCAATTGCACTACTGGGTATTTACCCCAAAGATACAAATGTAGTGATCCGAAGGGGTATGTGCATCCCAATGTTTATAGCAGCAATGTCCACAATAGCCATACTATGGAAAGAGCCGAGATGTCCATCGACAGATGAATGGATAAAGAAGATGTGGTATATATATACAATGGAATATTATGCAGCCATCAAAAAACGAAATCTTGCCATTTGCAACAACGTGGATGGAACTAGAAGGTATTATGCTAAGCGAAGTAAGTCAATCAGAGAAAGGCAAGTATCATATGATCTCACTGATATGAGGAATTTGAGAAACAAGACAGAGGATCATAGGGGAAGGGAGGGAAAAATGAAACAAGACAAAACCAGAGAGGGAGCCAAACCATAAGAGACTCTTAATCTCAGGAAACAGACTGAGGGTTGCTGGAGTGGAGGGGGGTGGGAGGGATGGGGTGACTGGGTGATGGACATTGGGGAGGGTATGTGCTATGGTGAGTGCTGTGAATTGTGTAAGACTCATGAATCACAGACCTGTACCCTTGAAACAAATAATACATTATATGTTAATAAAAAAATAAAAAAAAAAGCTCCCCTATCCTCACCTCTTTTCTTCCATCAAGAAGAGATTAGTTTTAAAGTATTTCCACATTTAAATAAAAAATAAAACTCAATTTCCTAAAAACAATGCAAAATTTAAATAACACATAATGGGATCTGAATTACTTTGATAGTTAAGTAAAATACCATATGTAGAGCACTCATGAGACAGTCTGCACATAGTAGGTGCTCGGTATGTATAAGTGCCCTGAATCATTAAATATTTGTTGAGTGTCTTTTATATTTCAGGAACTTTTAAGTGCTGAAGACACCAAGGTAAACATGAAAGCCATGACTTGTGACTCATAGATGAAGACCACCTCTTATGGAAGAGAAATTCACAAATAAGCTGAGTGTTAAAAAAAAAAAAAGAAGAAGAAGAAGAAGAGGAAGGAGAATAAGAAGACAGGAAGCAACTGTAGGATGCTGTGAGAAGTTATAGTATGAATTCACATAATTCATGCTACTTACAAATAAAGGTTTGTTAAACAGATTTTTTTAAACAGATTTTTAATAATAATAATAATAATAAAACCTCAGAGGGTAAAGTAGCAGGGATGCTAAATGTAAAGTTAATTATGGATGAAGTAGTCAAAAGAGCTAAATTTTGTTGAATAAAGATCCAAATAACAAAATCATTAGGGAGGAGGGAAGGAAGGTTAATTAAAAGTTATTATCAAAAATCAATTTACCCAAGCATGAAATGGAAACAGTCCACTAAATACAGATAATGAGAAAAAGTATATAATCTCTATTGGTAGCTAAATAAGAGTAGAAGAAAGTCGTATGGGAAGTCAGGAAATTTAGATTCTCTTTCTATCTCTCTCATTAAGTGAGAAGAAAAAAAGTAATTTTTGAGAGAATCTACTTACTGGTATTTTGTTCAGTGAAAATAGAGAAGCGGAGATCCCCCTCAGACCTTTGCCATCCATCTCCATATGAAATCTTTAAGGCAAAGAAAATTAAATAACAGAGTCTTGCCAGATGTAGACTGGTGGCTCCAGGTGGCTCCAGAGGGCTGGATTTGACCACTACATTAAGCTTCAGATCAAAGCAAGCTCTGTCTATTGCAATCACTCTACTCTTTAACCTAATCTGTTAATAATTTGAATTAAAGTTTAATTTTATTATAAATGCTATCAACTGTCACAGTGTTCCAAGTATTTATGACATTATTAAGAGAGGGATCAAAAGGGTTTTGATAAAACAGTGTCAAGAAAGTCGAAGGAAGCCAAGCAGGTGTCAGCAGTGATACGTATCTCAGTGGGCCTGAGGAAGACACAATGTGAAAAGTGACACTGGGGTTAATGAGGTGTGTGTTGGTGTGAGGTTGACCTAGTCGAACATGTGAGAATTTATAGAGTGGCTCTAAAGAGTTCTTACCCATTTTGCATGTTGTCTATTCTTGTGTGATTTAATCTAAATATTTTCATAAGAATGGCAGAATGCTAATAGCTAGTATGCAAGAATATTTGACAGCACTGACTCATAATTATGTGGCAGCATGATTAAAATGAAATCGTAGCTTATTTGATTTAAATGAGAGTTAAAAAAAAACTCGAAATTTTTGGAGACACTTGTTAATGGTTATGACATTATAACCAACTTCTTCTTGAAGCTCTGTCTTTCAGCCTCAGCATATATATATATATATATTTTTAAGATTCTTCTGTTTCTCATCTTTCCTCTTCGTGATCTTTGCATGAACCATACCCTGTTTGGAATGATCTTTCCTACAACATACTTACACTTTCAATCTTTAAAGTTTAACTCAAATGTCACTTTCTAAAACAAACGACAAACAAAAATACATTATGATACAACCTTCCAGATTAGGGATTATTCCCCTGATACACACTCACATATTTGATTGTAATTAAATTGTAATTGTAATTGTAATTAAAATTAAAAATCCATAATGTTTTGCTGCCTTCATCTCAACTAGAAAACAAGCTTCGCAAATTTATAAGTATAGGAACAATGTCTTATTCTCCAACTAACCTCCAGTTCCTTGCATATGTTATTACTTATGGAGAAACAAACAAAAAGAAAGAAATTCCCATGACTTGAGGGGGCCTTTTCGTCACATTTGCATCTTGAAGATTTAGCATAGGCTCTAGCATTTAGCGGCTAATCCACAATTGAAGTTATCCATAAACAAATGTACCCCACTTTTCACATATTGGACATTCCTCAGTTGCATGGAGTAGCATCTGATAGCTGGTACTTTGCTTGACAATGTAGGTGAAGTCCATACACTACAGGAGTTCATAATCTAGCTGAGCAATACATAAAAGTACATGTGGAACAAAACACGTGATCAAAATAAAAATAAATGTAAAGAAAATAAATTCTATTTCAGCATTTGTGAGGTTAAAACCTCCCAGTTATTTTGTCTTTGAGCATGATACACTTTTCCAAAGAAGCTATCAAATATGTCTATAAGTGAGTATGCTGAGGTATAGGAGCATGCTGCTCTTGAATCTCTTAGCCTGGAGTCAGGTCAGGAACACCAGCTGTGATAAATTGTAAAGTAAGTATGTACAATTTGACAAGCCAGGCAAGGATTTGCCTATTGGAGTGTCCTAAATCTTTTGTTCTTAGTTTTGTCCCTCAAAATGTTCAAAGGTAGCTAAACAGCATGCAAGATCAAATATAGGGAGTGTAGCAATTGCCGAGTATATATTTTTTTTTCACTTTGTGGGTGCATTATTCACAGCATTGTTGTTCTGATCATCAATTTGCATTGCATTGTTTTCCCTCATATTTATGGATGCCATTTTCTCCCCTTGGAAGTCATGCCTGCTTACTCTATCACTTCCCACCTCAGTAGGTTAATACAATATACAGGGGAATAAACACACCAGCTGTGTCTACACAGAGACACTGAATCCGTTGAGTCAGCTCCAGGACTACAACAAGCAATGGATTTTAGATGCGAGGGGAAACACAACAGCATGGGTGTGGCTAGAAGGACAGGGCAAGAAAAAGATTTGAGGACAGGGTCTATCTAGGGACAGGCTTAAAAGTCAGTGGTCCTAAAAACAAAAACAAAATCGATCAGTTTGCACATGAATTCTAACAGTCTGAATTCTTCTTATCATTTCTAGAAGCTCTGGTTCAATATATGAATAAAAGGATAAGAATTCACCATAGTCTACACTAAAATTCTTCTTGATGTTATAAGGAAAATAAGTCACAATATTTCTGTTACTCTAATTTCAGCAGAACATTTGTTACATTAAAAAGCAAAAAACAACAGAACTGCTTTCTGAATCCACTAGCATCTTCTCTCCTCCAACCCTCGGACTATTTCCCAGCATTTGATGACCATGTAGTTCCTATGGGGAAAACCAGAATTCTTGCCTCATTAATAAAATTTAGTTTTATTAAAAACTGTTTATTGCCTTGCTAAATTGCCACCAGCTACTGCCCTATGGACCCTGAAGTGTCAGTTTTTCTTTTTCACACATGTGCTTTTGATTGTTTTCATTGAAAAAGGTCTTCAGTAGGGTTCAAGATCTTTGCTTATTAGCGACGTTCGTCTCACCCTGGTTTTGATGCTTATAATGGAGAAGAGCCTCTAGTACTTTAAGTGTTAGGTTCTGTGTCCCAAAGTAGACTATATTTATATTATAAAGAACAAGGATACGGGAGCTCTTCAAAGGGAAAATGAAATGTATTGTTACATAATAGGGTTTGAATGAGCAAGGATTAGGGACAATATTAGATAAGAGAAAGAAATGAGAAGTTATGCAATAGTCAAAACTTTTGAAAAATGATTTAGCTGTCAATACCTGCGTGCCATTTTTTAAACTACTTTGTTTTCTACTACTTTATGTCACCCGCGTTAGCTTTCCCAAGGAGTTTTCTAAGTTTACACCTTAACTTAATATGCATGTCCTCTAGTAATACCAACATAGCTAGAGAAGTAGGTGACAAATAATTACCAAACTCAATGCGATCCACACTTTGAGTTCAGAAAATAAAAGCCTTAAACGTTACCTTCTGTGAGGTTAAAATCTATCCTGGCACAGGCAGAGAAAAAAAAAATGGGGGGAGAGGAGATCACAAATAATTATTTAAGGACAAACAAGAAAAGGAAATGTAAGTGTAAAATCCAATTCATGAACTTACATGTTGGTGTTATCTCAGGCTTTATTTTTGCCTCCTTGGCTTTTAACTACAAAGCATTCTTTGTCTAGGTGACAAAACACACAAATACATAGTTTCAACTACTACTTATACCCTTAGAGCTTGATAATAACCAAATCTATGTATGTAGCATGAATCTCACTCCTAAACTCTCCACTTGTACATCCTACTTCTTATGTAAATGCTCCATTTGGATGGATTCTAGCTGCATGAAAATCAACATACTCAAAACCAAATTTATCATTCTTCATAAACATTCTTCTCTGACTGCATTCTTTTTTCAGTAAATAACCACGGAGTCATTCAAACTGGAAATTATTCCATACTGTCCCACTCTGTTTCATGCCATTGTTTTCCATTTCATTTCATATCTTAAATCGTATTTTAGTTCAATCAGTATTTACTGTATGGCCATACTAGGTCAGACAAAGCTGAAAACAAGATGGTAGAATGTACAATCCAGACATATGTTTTATAAGAAATTAAAAATATAAGAGTTAAGAAACAGTACATAAAGAGCTGTAAGAAAATATGTAGCAAGAATATTTAATGTAGGGTTGCCTGGGTGGCTCAGTTGGTTAAGTGTCCAACTCTTGATTTGGGTTCAGGTCACCATCTCAGAGTTGGGAGATTGAGCCCCGCATCCAGATCGGTGCTGGGCATGGAGCCTCTTTAAGTTTCTCTCTCTCCCTCTCCCTCTGTCCCTCCCCCCTTCTCTCTCTCCTTTCTCTCCCTCTCTTAGAAAAGAAAAATAGTATAGACTAAGGAGTCTATAATCTTCTACATATTCACTCTCACTTAATGACATATTTCTTATTTTACTGGAAAATAGAAATTATTGCTTGTACATCCCCTTGTACATCTTGCTACTTTGTATGAACCACTCCTGCATTTATAAGCCAGATCATACACTTGTGTATAAAGTTCCATTCCCTGAACTCTACTCTCTGGAAATTCTTCCTTCTTTCTTGCATCATCACCATTTCTCTATTTTCATCAAGAAATTTCCACCAGCAGCCACAAGACGGTGACTCAGAGGATGGTCACAGCCTTGATTTGGAGAGCAGTGCTGTACATATTCCTGCTCCTGTACCAGTACTTTCTCAAGAGGATGTCATCTCTCCTGTTGGATTCTGGGTAGGTTCCTGGGAAACCCAGAAGTGAAGGAAGATTAAGCAACAGAAGCCTTGGTAGCCCAGACAGTTAGACAAGCTTCTCAATGATGCTTAAGCGTGGTTTACCAGAGTCACAGGGGCATGCATGTCAGAAGGGTGAGATCTTCAGAATTCTTAAGGATCAGTTAATAGTGCATGGGAATTTGGGACATTTGGAGAATTAAATGGCTTTAGCACCAACTAAGCAAAATAAATGCAGGAAGCAGAACAGGAGAACCCTTGCTGTGCCAATCATTAACCTTTTGTTTATTAGATGATCTGGGAGTGAAGTGGGGAAGAACTGGGTTAATCAGTTCATAAGGAAGTATTTGGAAGCTCAGGGCAGCAGCTACAGTATCTGAATATTTCAACCATCTTACCAGTACATAATGAAAGTACATCAGCACTGCCTGTATCTATTATTCTGTGAATTAACTTATTTATACATACTTGTGTTTTCTTCCTCCACACTACAATGTGGTTTCCATAAGATTTTGTAAAATGCTGTATCCCCAGTACTTCAAAGGGTGCCTGACACATAGTTAGATCTTAACACATATTTATTAAAGGAATGAATTGGTGAGTGCTTCCTTGAGAAATGCCATTTAAGACTTAAAAAAAATGTTAGCCAGGAAAATGAATAAGGGCTGAGTGACTCCTGCTAGAAATGAGGATATTAATTGCAGTTTCCAAAGCAGAAATGCATGATGTGTTCCAGGATTGAAAGAAATCCGTATGTCTGATGTTTAAATAAAGTGGGTTAGAAGGGGGTTAACATATCATGGGGAGCATTAAAAATCATGTAAAATATATCAGACTTTATTATATAGATAAGCAGATGCCATTAAAAGACTGTGATTAGGAAATGGCATGATCAGATCTCTACTTAAAATGATCTTTGTGTGTGAAACAGTGTGAGGAATGAACTACAGTGGTACAAAAATGAACAGAGAAAGAAAGAATCCAGGTCACGATTTCTTGGCTAGGGTACTAGCAATGAGAGTGGAGAGAACTGAATAATTTTGACAGTTTTTCAGAAATAAAAATGGGAACATAATTAATGATTGGATGTGGATGTGGTTGAGGAGTGAGGAAATAAATATTTGACCAACTTCATGGGAGGCATGCCATTTACTGACAAAGAAGACACTGAATATGGGACGTGCATGAGGAAGAAGTTTGACTAAGTTATGGACATTTTGAGCTGAGAATCCTTTGGGACAGTAAAGTCAAGTATGTAACTAGATACTCAGATATCATGTTTGAGAGAAAACTGGGCTGGAATCTTGTATTTGAGAGTGACCAGCACATAGAAGATAAAGTTCTAAGGATGATTAAAATTTCCTAAGGATAGTAAAGAGAATGAGAAAATAAGGAAGTCTAGGCAGAGCCTAAAGAAGAATAATAAGCTCAAGAGATGGACAGACACAAGTACATAGGTGAACATAACTTACAAAATACCAAAGAAGTTCAGTAAAGATGGAGTCTATTAATAAATGGAGTTGGGAGAAATAGTCATATGGAAAAAGGAAAAAAAAATTGGAACTACAGATTATACCAAACACCAGGGTAAATCCCAAATGTATAAAAGAAAGAAAGAAAGAAAGAAAGAAACAAAGAAAGAAAGAAAGAAAGAAAGACAGAAACAAAGAAAGAAAGAAAGAAAGAAAGAAAGAAAGAAAGAAAGAAAGAAAGAAGAAACCATACAAGCACAAATAACCTTGTTATCTGAATCTAATCCATGCTGCAAAACATGCTGAATGGCAAATTTTCAGATAGAGGGAGCCTATATCCCATTATATTAAGTGGAAATAATAATATCACAATCAGCCTATCCAAAACCTCCAGCTAATTTCCCCAAATGTCAATAAACACTCTAAAACAGTAATAAAACAATCCTCCAAGGACATTTGCATAACATAAAGCATTTAAAACATCAATTACCTAATAGTTTAACACTAAGTGAACTTATTAGTTGGTATGCTTGTGTTCAGTATGTAGTGATTTTCTATGGTATTCTATACAAATTATGCTTTATTTTTATATCACAATGAACATAAGTTGTCATGTAAATAAACCTCATGAAATATTTTGTTGCAAACATATAAAAAATCTGAATAACACTTAGCAAAATAAACAAAAAGACAATTTTTTAAATATGGTATTTACCACTTGAAGTGCTCAAGTGCGATTTCATGGCAAGAAAGACAGAATCTACAGGCACTGTTGTAGTGCCTGATAAAGATTAGTGAGAGTTAGAACATATAAACATTCCTGGCAGGAGGTGCGATCCTACAGGGACAACAGCTGAGACATGACAGCAGTGCATTCCACATTCTCTAACGAATTCTCAGGAGTTACTTTAATGTTTTTGTGATGGCACATATGTAAATTCATCATAGCGGATTTTCAACTCAGAGAGTTTGGGATGAAAAATAAAAACTGTCCAGTTTGAGTACCTTAAAAATAAAGAAAATTAATTCATGACAAAAATAATACCATAAAGAAAATAAAAATAAAAAGAACCAACTTAGAAAAGATATTTGTCATCCATGTCACCAAATGTTAATTTCCTTGATAGAGAAGTAGCCTTCTAGTAATTAAGACCAAGACAAAAAAACTCAATAGAAAAATGGTAGAAGATACAAATAGTTCATAAGAAAAGATATGTATGTATACACACACACACATACATGCACACACACACACACATATCCTTCCAACAAATGAAAAAATGTTTTACATTTCTCATATAAAACAAATACAAATTAAAACTATACAGAGAGAACATTCTTTTGACATAGCAAATTGGCAAAAGTCCAAATTTTTGCTGGAAAAGCATGAGAATACACTTCCAGACATTGTTGTTGTTGCTATGTGGAGGAGTATTGGCAATATCTCAAAATTAAAAACACACACACTCCTTAACACAGCAATGTCCATTTGAGGAATCTAACTGGGATATGCATATATACCAAAAATATGAAATGATATATGTGCAAAGTTATTTACTGTGGCATTCTTCAAACTCTCAAAGCATTAGAAGCGACCCACATATCCAGAAAAAAGCCTGATTTATGAAGTCAGATCTACACAATGGGCTACTATGCAATCTTCAAAAATAATGTACTAATATGAAAAAAATCCAGAATATATTGCAAACTTAAGAAAGCAAAGTATAGAATAATGTGTATCATATACTAACTTTTGAATAAGTGAGGAGAATAAACAATGCATATGTTATTTTGTTTAAATTAGCAAAACATACACATACACACATTTATAAGGATCATAAATAGTCTAACAAAAATTAGGGAAGGAAAAGAAATATGGTGGAAAGCCAGCAATGAAAACAAGATTTTCTATGTATATCTTTGTACAGTTTTACTTTTATTATGTATATGCATTGATTATTTTTAAACCCATATGTGAAAAACAAAAGAACCTGTGAAAATGATTATATATCAAAACAGTAATGTAGTGAAGGGGTTCAGAATAAGTCTTCTCAAAATGTGCCACTTTGGTATGTGGACTATTCTGAGCTAAAGACAATCAAAACCCAGCAGACTCAAGAAAAATTTTTACCTCTTCCTTAAGCTACTAAAATAATTTTGATGGTGGGGAGGCTCAGAAAGAAAGCTATTACAGAGATAGTGAAGATATTAAGTTAAGCTATTAAGAGATAGTTCTTTTTGTTTTGTTTTGTTTTGTTTTTTTAATTTGAATGACCTATCTGTACGGAAGACCAAATACCTAATTACTAAACAGCTGCTTTTCCTATAGCCCTGTGAATCACCCTCCTTCCCTTTGAAGCCCCAGGCCCCTATCCCCTTGCTTAGCTGAAGATGGCATATAAGCCTCAATTGCCAGGTCTGTCCTTCGATATCCTATTTTTAGGGAGCCCCCATAATTACATACATACATACATATATGTACATGTAATTACATACATGTAATTATTATTTTTTTCTCTTGTTAATCTGTTTTTATGTTAATGTTTATTAGATCAGCCAAATGATCTAGAAGGACAGAAGGAAATTTTTTTCCTTTCCCCAACAATAGACACAGAAAAGACTTATTTCAAGGGCTGTTAGAGTACAATATATTGAATGAATTTATTAGTGGAATGTATTCTAAGTAAATTAACTAACTAACTAACTAAATAAATAAATAAATTCCAAATTTACATTACTTTGTAAAATAAAACAAATAAAAATAAATAAAATTATAAATAAAAGACATAAAATAACTTGTTAAAATTGGATTGAAAATATAAACTTATGATTTAATAAATATAAATATTCCTGCTGCTTTAGTAAAATTGCCTGAAAGTTTTTATCACCTCCCATAGAAACAGACATCCTGACAGAATGTGTCCTCTAATTCTACTCCCTGTTGAAAGAAACTGAAATATCTTGTAGAAATGGCTAACTTTATTCTGGGGCAAGGAAAGGTATATGGTAAACCTGGGACATCTTTTTATATCAGAAAACCAGGAAACCTTTCATTTTTTTAAAGCAGTCATGTCAAAAATATGAGGGAGTCTCCTGGAATGGGTTCCCATGCTCAAGCTATGACAATAGAGAATAAAAAACAATAATAAAGGTAGAGTATTGAAAGATCAAATCCACAAAAATTCATAAAGTTCACAATAAATTCTGTTTCCTTTGTTTCCATTATTAAAGAGGCTGGAAACATTAAATACTCACTTTTCCAGCCTGCCTACAGTTAGAGGCTTAAGGTGACACCGATGAATTATGTAAGTGAATGGATTTCTTGGGGTGGCTTAGGAAGTCATGCTTTCCAACTGATTTCCACTCTTTCTTTATTTGTACTGCTTTGAAACAGAAGATGCCCAGAGATTCAGTAGCTCTTGCTACCAGGAAGGCCAGACAGAAAATACCAGATATTCTTTCTGATCCTGACATTATTGACTCAAGAAACCCACGCTAACATCCACCCACAGCTAGATTCTTATTATAGAAGAGAAACAGATTGTTATTATCTTTGAGTTTGATTTTCTGTTGCTTATAGCTAAAACATTCATTGTTCTCTTACATTCAATGTAGAATCTTAATCAGGTATAATATATTTGTCTCTAGATTATAACCTGTTGACTGTGACTATCACTGAGTGAACTCTTAATAATGCTTACTGAATGTATAAATCAGTGAATGTTGAATTTTTATACTTGCTCTACATAATTTCAAATGTTTAGGGTAAATTACATTGTATTATTGTATCTTTAAGAATTCTGAAAAAAAATTTTTTTTCTCTTTGATTACCATAATAAGGAATACTGATTAAAATGAAATTTGGTTAGGGGCACCTGACTGGCTCAGTGGGTAGGGCTATGTGACCCCTGATATCAGGTCATGAGATTGAGTCCCACGCTAGGGGTAGAGTTTACAGAAAAAAAAAAAAAGGTAACTTGGTTCTACTTTCCTAATTGGATTGATTTGTTGTTTGTTCATTTATATTTTGCCAAGCAATTAAACTTGTATTTTTCTGATAATTTCCATTTACCTTTCTATTGATTCTTAAAAATTATTTATTTTTGAAAAAGGGAATAAAATCCCAGGAATAATTTATGACATATAGAAGTGAAATTCATACTAATACTACATAAGATCTGAAAAAATTAGCATAGCATAATAACACCTTTTTCACAACAAAAAAAAAAGGGGTATCGAGTATTCAACACTATTAAAAAAAAAAGATTATATGTGCTATAGGTCATCCAAAGCATAATAATGGTGCCAAAAATAAGTATTAAAACTGCATTGGATCTAGCACTTACTAAAGTCAGAAATGAGAACAACAGATCAGCCACATGCACACATACTAGAAAATTATGCATGAGCATGCGTGTGTATTAAGTAGCACAAAGACATTGTAGTGTATTTTAATCATCCCATATATGTCATTTTCTGAGCCTGTATTTTTCAACGTTATGGGGTTTATCTTTTTTTTCTGTTACTAAGATCTAAAATATTAAATCTGGCTTCATTATTGACTTAATAAATATTTTCTAGGGAAAATAATAAAAAAAACCACTAAGGACATACTATGGGTGTTTTTTACATGGTAATTCTTTTGTTCTCAAAATGTTGCATAACTGTTGAAAATGATATAGGGTTTCAAATTGTTTTATTCATTCAACTTTTCTGGCAAAGAATATTGTAATGGCAACACTCTGCCAAGTCTTCATCTGAGATTACTAAATAAAAATTTTGTTTCAAAACAATGCTCAGAAAATTCTCAACAAAAATAACATAACCATTTTTAAACTCAATGTGATCTATATAAAGAAAACTATGCCATTCAGTCTTCAAATGATCTCTACATATTTGCTTATTTTTGAGAAACATATGATAAGGTTTTTGTTTAACAGAAAGTCAATTTACTCTTCAATAAACAAAATTTTCTGACATCTTGAGTAAAAACAGACTTTTTCAGTTAATTGAAAATGTTGGAACCATGGGCATCTTAATTTGAAAACATTCTTAAATCTGTGTAGTCCAATTCTCATTTAAAAGGAAGAAAGGAAGTCACACTGATTTGAGTTTAAATGATTGTGAGATTGTCTTTATCTTATTTATCTTATTTAAAACCTCTCACTTAGTGGTTTTTTGATACTTTAGCAAACAGAATTCTTAACACTGGAGGCAAGTTCCTGCTTTAAGGTTTGGCTATATAAATAAGATCATAAATAAGATAGGGACTCCATAAATCTTTACCAAAATATGTCTTCTTACTCTACCATAATTTCAAACTATTAAAATATCGTTAAGTAAAAGCTTAATTTACTACTTTATATAATTCCTGAAAATGTCAATTTCATAACAAAAGAAATGTCAATTTTGGTTATTTAATCTGTCAAAAGCATCACATTTTATTAATTTTGAAAACAAAGAAAAAATGGTCTTAAAAACTATATCAGAATCCAGTGTATCATTATTTTATGAACTTATTAAACAGATATTTGTGAAATGCCACTTTGCACAAGGGGCTTTACCATGCAAATAAAATACCCAAAGTCCTTTTACTTGTGGAACTTACAGTCTTTGGGAAGAGGCCATTAATAAGCAGACATGCAAATATATCTATAACATATCTAGTGTTGGCGAGAATTAGAAGAATGAGGAATCAGGGTAGTGTTCTAGAGAATGATGGGCGGAAGCGGACACTGCTGTATTTGAGGGGATATTTAGGGTGGACCTCTCTGTTTGGATGACAGTGAAGCAGACGCTTAAATGAGGCAAAGGAACCAGCTGTGCAGATAGCTAGGGAATGACTTTCAGACCTAGGGAAGAGCACCGTTAAAGGCCCTGAGGCAAGAATATTCTTAGTATATTGGAAGATCCTCAAGAGACCAGAGTGCCTGGGCCAGAATGACCTGGGGAGAGTGGTAGGAGCTGAGGCAAAAGCTGTAGCTTGGGACCCCATCGCCCAATGCCTTCGAGAACATGGTACAAAGATCAGATTTTTCATTTCCAGTTTGATACGTCAAAGATTACCTATTTTGAGACAAATACAATGTTATAAAATCACAAAGCACAAATACTTTCATATAGTTTCTGCCAGAAGCAGATGAAATTATAAAACAGAAAGAAGCGGAGAATTCCAAAGTCAATTACTTTCTCCTCCTCCTTCCACTTCTCCTTCCTCCGCCCCCTCCCCCACCTCCCCCTCTTCGCCTTCTTCTTCTCTTTCTCCTCCTTCTCCTTCTTCTTCTTCAACTCATTACATATCTGAAGACTAACTGTATGCTAAACTCGGACCTAGGCAATTTTAGTACAATAATGTTAGTTAATGAAGAAAATTATATCCCAATACACAATTTATCGTCTATGTATCCATTAGTTCAATACATTTGCAAAGGAAAAACTTATCTGTATAGTCCATTTCTACCCAGGGAAACTCCTTAACTATGCTAGAAAATTGCTTTTAGGATTAGGCTCATTTTACTAATCTAGGCAATAGATTTTGAACTCACCAAGGAATCTATAAGCAAAATCTCACAGCAGGTGCAGCTGCAGGGGGCAGTGAAGCTTCCAAATAGCCACCGAAGCTGCCAGTGTGGAAGATCTTAAGTCATCTGGTAAGTATCTCTAATGGACAGAAATCGCTTTGGGGCAAAAAATTCTCTTTTGTGTAGAGAGTAAGAAAGAATGCTATTATGCTATTAAGTTTTTTTGCGTTGTTTTTTTTTTTTTTTTTTTTTTTTTAAAAAAAATGGAGATTTTTTTTTTTTTTTCTGTGAAAGAAGTCTAAAGATGTTTCTTTAAAATAAACTCCATGGGGAGCCTGGGCGGCTCAGTCGGTCAAGCGTCTGCCTTCTGCCTAGGTCACGATCCCAGAGTCCTGGGATCGAGTCCTGCATCAGGCTCCCTGCTCGGCAGGGAGCCTGCTTCTCCCTCTGCCCTGCCGCTCCTCCTGCTTGTGCGCTTGCTCTCCCTCTCTCTCTCTATTTCCCTCTCCCTCTGTCCCTCTGACAAATAAATAAAAGAAAATCTTTACAAAAAAAAAAAAACTCCAAGTGTTCTCTGATGACTTGCACTGAAATGGATCTGCGTTGCATTTTAATTACTGAATAATTTAGATGTAAAGTGATCCAAATAATTGCCATAAATTTAATAGCATGAGATTTGAATGTGTATCACCTAACCTGAGACACTGTGTACCTTACAGTTTCTTCTAAGATGTAAAATATCATCTTCTGACAACTGGAAAGATCAGGCAAAGACAAATAGATGGAGGAAAGCCCTTAAAAGGTTTATGCAGATAAAAGAGAGGAATGTTGTGAAGTTGTTGTTTGGAAAGAAGTTTCGTTTCTGACCACTCATTGACTTTAACCAGGGGGTTGCAGTGTTTGTGAGACAAGGTAGTCACATAAAGGTCCTGCATGCCCCTAGGATTTCTGGCAGATTTTTAAAAATCACACTCCTGAGGATGTGCTGTGAACTTTTCCTTCTGCCCTTCTTTAGAATCACACATTTGAATTATCATGGTCTATTACAGTTAGAATACTGCTGGCTTTGGTCCATCTTGTTGTTCTTGGACCACAAAGAAGTCACTATTGATGCAAAGATTTGAGAAGAGACAGAGGCATTTGGTCCCCTGCTCCTGCACTTCTCCTTCACTATTCCCTCTGGCTCCTGGGGGGTCCGTGTTCGTACAGGCCCTTTGCAGAACCAGAAGCGGGTGTCGTTGCTGCTAATTTATACACGCTATTGAAGAAATTAGGTCTGTCAAGTGTATCATTGTGCTACTATTTTTAATGATTATAGCAACACAAATTCTTAATGTGCTTATTAAATCTAAGACATTGGGTTACATTTTTAGGGAACTGACAGTAATAACAGAGCTAAACCACAAGAAAAATAGTTAAACAAATATAAATTAGAGATATGAAAAAAATCTGCCTAGGCATAAAATCATTCTTTTTATCTTCTAAAAGAGAGAAAGGAAAAAGGGAAGAAATGCATTTGGTGGAGGAACCTAATGAAGAAAATTTAAAGTAGAAGTGATCAATACTGGGAAGCTCAAGAACAGAAATGTGCTTATGTTCCTGGAATAGTAGATTGGGTACTCATTTTTACTGGGCCCTAAGAATGCACCAACTTTTGTGGGAATGAATCCTGGAGGGAAAACAAACAAACAAACAAACAAACAAAACAAAACAATGCTTTGTATTAATTATTTGTTTATAGAATTTATAAAGAGAACCCAGAATATTTTAGTCTCCTGAAAGTGTTTTAAAATTGGAAAACTTAGTGGATTGTAGAAGACATTTGTCATTCTGATTATAAAATTTTAAAAGCAGTTCAAATTTGGTCCATTAATTTTTATATCGAAAAGTGTAGTATCAGTCAGCATCGCATAAAAAAGAATGTGAGGAGAGCCTTCAGGTATAGAGCATGAGGCTTAGTAAATAAAACAGAAAATGGAAAAAAATAGGTCACTGGAGCTTTGTGTAGAACTTAGAGTAAAATCAATTTTACTATGATTAAAGAAGCATAAGATAGGGATGAGAAAGGTGATAAGGGAGATAAGATGGTCTGGATAAAGAAAAAGGACTTTAACTTATAAACCTATATTCTCTACGAGCAGGACTCTTGCCAGCTGGAAACACACAAAAGACACTTTGAATGTTACGGCAATCCAGGTGCTAGTGATTTTCTCTCTAAAAATTCACCCCATATGTGCAATGGTTTATGGTACTCAATACCCAAGGACACTTCTCAAAAAAAGGAAGAAATAACACTTATTACCTAAGTTGAATATATTCATTTCAAATAAACCATTCACATTTAACATAAAGCTTGTTTTAAGTTCTTTAATTTTGCCTTCTTGAAACATGAATTTTATGATTATTTTCCCATAACCGTTAAAATATTCTAATCACATGAAACGCATTCACAACAATCATAGAGTTAAATTCTTTGCAGAGCTTAGAGCAAGAGACAACACCTGCCTATTATATGTGCAATGAGGATTCAAGTTAGCTACAGACTATGAAGGTTGTCTAACTCTAGTGTCTATAAAAATTAGGACTATAATTTAATTATTTTTCTTTCTTTATTATGGTCATATAATATTCTGTATATATAGAAGATTACAGTTAATATAAATATATGTTATAAAATATAATGAAGCCACCACTCAGGCCAAGAGCTAGAACATTTCCAAATTTTGGCAGCTACCTATGTTCCCTATCCCAGAATTAACATTCATCCAGAATTTTGTGTTTGCAATTCCCCATTGCTTTTGAGAATATGAAAACCAAACAAGAAACTTAGTTCAATCAACTGATTCACCCTCTGCTTATTTCCTATTGATTTCAATGCCTGACATAACTGCGTAACTGGCACTATCTCCAAGCCTCTTGTGAAAGAGGGAGAAATAAATAAATATGTGTTTTTACATATATATATATGTATATATATATATATATATTTCTTTTTTTTTTTTTTTCTTGCTAACTGTCTGATCCACCTGGGGGAGATGGAGCTCTCTTGGTAGTGAGAAGAGCCAGCAGAACATTTCTCCATTTCATGCAGCTAAGAGCCTACAAATGTGACCAGGGATTGTTCAGAGATAGGGAAATATTATAACACAATTTTAAAGCCAATTGATGACACCCAAACCCATCTTCTTTTATCTTATTCAGGACACTGATGGACAAGTTATTCCCTGAATTTTCTTATAAACATCATACCAGAGCAAGCAAGTACAATTTGTAGGCAAAACTGATTTTCAACATGAGACCCACAGGGTGACATATTCTTCTTCTCCCCTGCAGATGATGCAGCCAATCTTTTAGAAGGGTATCAGAAATATAATGTAAGAACAATAAGCTCATTCTATTAATTCCATCTGTTTCACCTGAGAAAAACAAGTCATTACTGGATGTTGCTGGGGAACTTTAGGCCCCAGATAGAGGATTCTCCTAGAGTCTTTCTTCATTGAAAATGAAAGGATGCACAATTCCTTGTTTCTTATGTCTTTGATACTCTCCATCCCCACCCTGCCCCACCCATGCCAAAAACGGACTTGAAGACAGTTATATAAGAAGGGGTACCTGGGTGGCTCCAACTGGTTATGCATCTGCCTTCAACTCAGAGTCAAGATCTCAGGGTCCTGGGATCGAGTTCCGGGATCAAGTTCTGCATCAGACTCCCTGCTCAGTGGGGAGTCTGCTTCTCCCTCTGCCCCTCCCCATCGCTCATGCTCTCTCTCTCTCACACAAAAATAAATAAATAAAATATTAAAAAAAAAGAAGCAGCAGCAAGTGAGTCAACATTTAAGCAGAGGTTTTACAGATTGAAGGAAAAAATAAATGGCTTGTATGCTGTTTGAACATATAGTTTACGTTATTTTTCCAAAAGAGTGATATGTGAGGATCATTTTGACAATTTCTGGTAGATGCAAGTTGTATTTTATTGTAATAAAAATCAGTAACTACAATTATATTATGAGAAACAAATATCTTAAGGACACCAGAATTTTTTTCTAATTTTCAAAAATAGGCCATATGTGGTACTAGTAGTCCTGTGTATAGGGAAGTGTTTTATGAATATTCATATATATTATCTAATTTAATCATTACAATTACCAAATGAGGGTGGTATTATATCTATTTTTCAGGCCAAGTTAAGACAGGCCTGAAAGGATTTACCCCAAATTCCAGAAATGATAAGGAATAGTGTAATATTCATTTTCAGGCAATTATGTCCTGACATATGCTTAACTAGCAGCTTTCTGGCTGTGGGGGGTGAAAGGGATGGGGAAGGAGAGCTGTCAAATTATGACATTTGACAATTTTCATGCTGTAAATACTTTCACCATGGCAGACTTTAAATTACCTACACGATGTCATTGAAAGTAGAATTTGGAAGTGTGGTTCCCTAACATCATTACATAGTACGTATACCATAAAGACGCAAGGGACACAAATAGCATCAAAAATGCAGAAATTGATAAAATCTAGGAAAAAGGTGATAATGAGTGTTACCTTTTTCCTAATATAGTCATTTAATTATAAGTTTATAGGCATGTGTTTAAGGGGGTGCCAAAATTACTGAAAATTTTCTAAATCAGCTCTCTTTTTTTTAGATTTCTTTTAAAGATTTTATTTATTTATTTGACAGAGAGAGACACAGCGAGAGAGGGAACACAAGCAGGGGGAGTGGGAGAGGGAGAAGCAGGCTTCCCACTGAGCAGGGAGCCCGATGCGGGGCTCGATCCCAGGACCCTGGGATCATGACCCGAGCCGAAGGCAGATGCCCAATGACTGAGCCACCCGGGTGCCCCCTAAATCAACGCTCTTAAGCTGGTATGAGCCGGCTCTAGAACACCACTATGCTCAGCCTCTTTCTCCTACTACTAAGCCTCTTTCAAACCACCTTCAAAGAAGAGTACTTATATTTCGCTCTTCTGCCTTAGTTGTCCTTAAACTAAATTCAAACAATGGAAGTTAATCTTTCCAACCAAAACACCTGATGTTTCCTCCAAGCTCCTCCTCTCCCCTGATTCACATCTCAGTGAATGGAGCTCCCACCAACTTTGTTGCTAAGGAGTAAAATCTTGGAGTCCTCCTGTATCCTTCTGTTATTCTCATATTTGACCTCCAATTCATCAGCAAGTTGAATTGCTGCCATCCTCAGTTTCTCATTCATTTATTACCAAAAAAAGAAAAAAAGTTACTTGCCAACTTCAATGTTCCCATTACAGTTCTAGGTTTAGCAATAAAGAATGAATAACATAAAAATCCTGCTCTCAGGAAGCCTCTACTCTGGTACAAAGAGACAGAAAATAAACAGTAACCAAATCAAACACTCTTATTAATAGTGTGTCACATGTTAGTAAGTTCCCTGAAGAAAAGTAACATAGGGTAGGAGGCTAGAAACTGGCAGGAAGGGGTGACAGATTGCTAGAAGTTCTCTCTGATGAGGTGAAATGAGAGTAGAGAACTGAATGGAAATTTGATGGAATTCTGAATGGAAATGCAATTTGAAATATCTGTGGAAAGCCTGTTCTAAGGCTAAATGCCAAGGCCTTGAGGTGGGACCATGCTTAGTATTTTTGAAAAGCGAAAATGAAGTCAGTGAGTTTGGACCAGAGTGAATGCAGAGGAGCTCAGTAGGAGATAAGAAAGAGATATGACAGTCGCATCCGTGCAAATTATGATAAGAATATCTAGGATAAGAACTTTGTTTTTTTATGGATGTCTTAAACAGTGCTATTGTCTTGACATGAGTTATTTTGTAAAGGGTCACTCTGGCTGGTGAACGAATACAGATTGAGGGCAGGGTGGGTGATGCTTTAAAGCATCAAGTTAGGAGCAGTTCCATGGTTGTTGAAATAATTCAACCAAGCAAGGGTGGTTTCTCGAGCTAGTGTGGGAATAGTGATGACACTAAGAAATGATCAGTTTCTAATTATATATTTAAAAAATATACCCTACACCAGAAGGTTCTTAGCTGTGGCCCTAACTTCATTTTATCATATTCTTTTCCTTTCTTCATTTGATTCATCCCCAACAGACTCCTTGCTGTTCTGTGAATTCTCCAAAGTACATCGCTTCTTCAAGTGATCTTTTCTCTTTCTGGAAAGTGGTCTTCCCAGAAGTCTAATGGTTTACTTTCCTTTGCTCCATTTAGACCCTTTCTCAATGTCCCTCTAATACAGACCTTTCCTCTCTATCCCATCTAGATAGAATAGCAGCCACCATCATTCTTTATCTACTTTGTTCTACTTTAACTTTTCAACATAGCACTTAATATCTCTTCAAATAAATTATGTATTTATGTTATGTTGTGGGTCTCCTCCATTCCATGACAATTGATTTTGTTCACCACCGTCAAAACCAAATCCAACTTTCTAAAATATTGTTTCATTTCCGCATTTACAAACTTGAATCATTCCATATTTCCTGAAGTTCTGATTGTCATATGGCACTGATAAATATAATGACCACATCCTGCTAAGTATCGCCATCCAATCACTCAATTTCTTTTATCACTCAGTTTTCGAATTTCAAGAAGGGGAAAACAATCCTGAATAAACCTACTTTTTGGCACAGTTAGACCCTGAGATAATATCCTTCAAGCGTCTATATTTCGGTATGCATTTTCTCAGAGCCAGCTCCCTGTTCCCTACCCAATTTGCCTAGATCTCACCTTGCTATTCGAGGCATAATGATGCAAAGAGTGAAGCAGATTGACAAGAGCTAAATTATTACAATTGTGCTTGGCTTCTGCATGAAGGGAAGTATTGTACACACTCAAGGAGTCAGTATTAAGAAATGTTTGCTCTTTGAGCTTTTATGCTGGGGGATTTGAGGTGTACTTAGCTCAGGAGATTTTTGTCCACATAAAGCACTTTTGTTGAAAATCTGCTTTTCTCCTGCTTGTTATTATTAACCAAAGTGCCTGCTTTTGTCAAAACTGTAAAGTCACTGCTGTTTCTCTTCCCTCTCCCATTTCCCATTATATTCCTTGGCTTCTTTTACCTTCCTTCTCTTTTCATAATGAACCCACCTCGCTTCTTGACCACAGCCGGTATCAACTCCCATTTCATTGTTATGTGCATTTTGGTTTCTGTGAATTAGGCACAAGATAATATAAATAATTGAATTACACTAAGTCGCGATGAACTGACAGCACTTCCTCTCCCCCTAGCATGCACAGTCATTTTTGCCTCTCCAAGTCATTTTTTGATCCGGCTTTGATTTCAGGCAATGGAAAGAAGTAGGTTTTGTTCTGCATCACTTTAACTTAGGGTATATTCTTTAAAAGAGAGGAGAAACAGAATAGAGGAGAATCAGGCCACACTCATGGAAACTTCTCTTATATATTAGTGAGAAGAGGTGAAGGAACCTGATCTCAAGCCCTTTTAAAATCTCTGCACTGCTCACTAGAACATTTAGCCTTTGAGCACTTCAAATGTAGCTACTGCAAATGAGGAAATTAATTTTTAACTGTATATAGCTTTAATTTGTTTACATTTAAACACCCACACATGGCTAGTCATTCCTGTACTGGACAGCATCACAATTGACTGAGATAGAGGACTGACTGAGTCAGGGAACGTCAGGCATATTGCAGCGCCTTTACTTCTAGGAGATGGAATTGGAAGGAGTTGGAAGTCTTCTTGCTGTCCCACTAGCCTCTCTGAGCTCACACTCGATATATTGCTGAAGGTAGGAAAGTTGAGGCTAGTATAAGTCATGTATACCTGACAACCTGCAGATCTATCCAGTCACAAGGAAGCATGCGGTTCCCTGGCACGTGTCACGGTGCTTCCTTTGGATATGGCTTAAAGACAATTTCCTGTTTTAAGATGTTTTTCTCTGCCTTTCCAGGACTGTCCTAAGAAATGTTTGATTTGAAATAAAGAAACAAACACCCCATTAATTAATTAATCAATTAGTTAGTGGTTATGTAACTCAGCAGCTTTCATGTATGGCTATCCTCTACCTTTGATGATTTTTTTTCCCCCAGATTACAACACTAATCCTTTTTCACATATATTCAGTCTAAAGTTGTGACTTGTTTAACATGATAATAAAAGCCAACATAAAACAATAACTGTGCTTACTATGCAGCAGACCTATTCTAAGTGCTCTGAATATAAATTCCTTTCGTTCCATGAAGTAGATATTACTATCATGTTCATTGTACATTGTACAGGTTGGAAAATAATATGCTCTCTTACCCATAAGCTTACAGTTTGAAGACAAATATTTCAACTATTTAAGAAATGTTGTGAGCTCTTCAAACTCTTTAAAGTATATATCTTTGTTGTTATAAACTTAATGTAAAAAAAGCTGATATATATATACATATATATATATACATATACATATATATACATATATATATACATATATATATATTTTTACTGGTTTATTCACTCAACAAATACTTACTGAGCACCAAATATTGGTCAGGGACTGTCACAAATAAACTGAAGCTGACAGCTATTAAACCCAACATTGAAATATAAATTAATTATTCTAATTGGAAATTTAATTTTTCTGTATTTAACTATTCAATATTTCTAGTCTCCTATACATATTATAAATTTTTGTCAGAGAAGTGATAGGACAAGGATATAGTCAATTTCTTTCAAATTTGGGGGAAAATTGTGCCTCGTAGTTTCCAAGGCAAGTAGAAGAGACACCTTAGCAATTTCAGCCGAGCTAGTCACACAATTTTTATGCACGACATAAGTTTTACTCCAGCTGCTAAAAACTGACTTTCCTTTATTGCTTCCCTAATGATTTTATTTATTAATTTTTATTTTCCTCAATTTACTATTTTTGTAATGTGAGTCCATGATACATTGTGTAATCTATAAATAAGACCCTGACTTTGAGATCTTCGCAATCTATTAAGAACAGTGTGCACAAAAGAATCATTTACTTAGAAAATATCTTTAGACTAAGCCAAAATAAGATGCTTAAAATACCTTTTTTCCAGAAATTCATAATGAATACATCACATTATGATATTGCTGCAGTCAAATATTCTAATAGATACTCTTACAGACTTAATCTTCTGAGCCAAATGATCCTCTATACTCACTACACTAAACTTGAAGAGGATGGATATCACAAGTAAGACGTTAATACTCTGTGGTATTGTTTCTCCAAACTGCTGACTGTAAATATGTGTCCTTTGAGTTTACATTAGGCAATTATCCACGGAAGTCAAATATCCTCAAGTAACTGGGTAAAATTGCCTTTTGATTAAGCACTTTCTAAAAAGGCAGAATAGCAGCAGTCTATTTAATTTTTAAATTATAATTACATTTTGCACCTTGATTCTTCCATTGAATTACTATCAAATGTCTCTCTTTCCTGAAACCAGTTTAAAGCACGTGTATTTTGAGCATTGCTCTTGGGGCAAGAAGATATGGATTTCACTCTCAGGTTTCCCATATCAATAGCTGCAAAATCATTAACAGGACACAGACAATATATTTTTTGTACACCTACTATGTGCCAAAAACCCTACTCCTTAATTGTCAGGTCTTTTTTTTTTTTTTTTTTTTTTTAATTAGAGAAGGCTATAAGAATAGGTAACTGGCAGAACTGGGATTGAATCTTACAGATTTCTCTAAGGTATAAGCTCTTAATCACCAAAAATGTACATTCATCTCCTTCTGCCCTTCTCCCTTTTCCTCGCCCTCTTCTTCCCACTCAACATATCTTCTGGCCATCTCTTCAGCACCCCTACTAGAGGTCAAGTCATGAAACACATTTCTTCAAAAACAAACTCACAAACCAGGTAAAGGATTGAGCATGAACTTCCCTATCAATATTTTATAGAGAGCCCTGTTAGGTTCACCAGTATTGGACTCAATCTAAGTGAATTTATCTATTTAATAGCAATGGAAACACATGAAGAGATCTCCCTCACTCCTAAAACCGTCCCTAAAATTTGCTGTCCAATTTAGCAAATAAAAATATAAGCCATCTCGTTAAATTTGGATACTTACACTGAAAAAAAAAAATGAGTTGCTGTTTATCTGAAATTCAAATTACACTAAGCATCTTATATTTTTACCTGGCAACCAGAGGGAAACAATCTTCCTCTCACAAAATGCAAGCAATCATGATTACGTATTTTGAAGGGGTGGGGGGAGTCAGTATGACCTTTTATTGTTAATCAGTGGCAAAACACCACGCTGCTTTCCACACATCAGAAGCCATGTGCAAAGTGATGGAGTAGAAGACCTGATGACATTTCCCGTGTCAGGGACACATGTGGACACTGTTAGGCTCTGGGAGGATTCCAGCCCCGAGGGCTCCACACTATGTGTTACATGTTGGGTTCATACTAATAACCACAATGTGGCCGGCCCCCCAGGACAGTGCAGACAGCAGGTAACAGAGGAATGCCGGCTTGCAAACTTAGGCCAGCGCTGTATGAACTGCTGATTAGTGTGGTGCCAGTTTTCTACACTATAAAATCTCTTTTACATAATTCAAAACATTTTTAATATTTTAGATAAATGCTTTCTTGAATTAAGTGCACGTAGTCTCATTTCTGACTCATCTACGATCTTTATTATTTGGTTCCCTCATCCAGAGCGGTGACTGAGCAGCCAGGCCAGCTCCCTCTTTTTTTTCCTGGATCCTTTGAAGAACTTCCAATTTTTTTTCTTGCAATCGGGTCATTTTTACTGATTGCAAATTTCTAGTGTCTCTTGCCATTCTGAAAACTTTCTGCCTCTGTATAATCTACCTCCTAATTCTTTCCCTAGTCCCCAGAAGTTTTATCCTGGGGCAGACGCAATTTATTCTTCAATGCTTATTCAAGAAGACTTTCCATCTCCTTGCCAAAAAGCAAGGCTTTGCCAAATGGAATTCCTGTACGGAGTTCTTTCAAAATCATGTCTTCCAATCAGAGGTGCAGCCAAAGAACTATCCGGGCAGCCACATTAGCTGTCATGCTTTTCAAAGTCGCTGGCAGGCCGCCGAAAGCAGTCTGCCAAAACCCCCACTTCCATTTTACCCAGAGTGCGAGTCTTCAAGGACGTTCTCTCAGCTCCCGGAGCCCCTTAGAAATGGCTCCAGTGGCCCTGCCAGTTTCCTGACTGAATTCGAGTTCCTGCTGCTTTGAAAGTTTGCTAAAGGGAAACATCTGCTTCTCTGTTGGTTTGGTTCAGTTTCCAGTAAGGCTGCGAGCTTTTTTTTTTGTCTTTTATGAAATGTTAGCAATTTCAGCATCCATGTTTTTAGCAGCTTCCCATATTTCAGCCTTTAAATATAAATACATTTGTATTTTATGCAGTTTCTTGGGAGCACTGGAGACTGATCTTTTGAGGCTCAGAGCATCACTATGATATTGAGTCTAATCTCTACAATGTATAATGTATCTTCCCTATTGTTTAACTTCTTACCCCTCCCCCTCATCCCCATTAGCTTTACATCATGGACACAGCTCTACTGGGGATGCTCGATTGACCCATACCTATACTTAATTAAAGGGGTGCCTGGGTGGCTCAGATGGTTAAAGGTCTGCCTTCGGCTCAGGTCCTGATCCCAGGGTCCTGGGATCGAGCCCCACATCGGGCTCCCTGCTTGGCGGGAAGCCTGCTTCTCCCTCTCCCTCAACTATTCCCCCTGCTTGTGCTCTCTCGCTCTGTCAAATAAATAAATAAAATCTTAAAAAAAAAATTTTTCTTAAAAAAAATTAAAAAAAATAAATATTTCACTCGCTTTGTAATTTTGGAATGAGCCACCCAAATTTATATAACTCTCTGGTCCTTGGCTTTTTCATCTACAATGGGAGACTTCTGGGACTGCTCAATGACCTAGAATGTGCATTCTAATTCTAAAACTCAAAAGTCTATTGCACCATTTGAATACCTGGAATTTTCTTTCTTGATAATATTGCAAGAATATTTTCTCTACAACTTCTTTAAAAAGGTTTTACTCCATAAGGCATTAAGTCAGTAAACAAAAGTAAGGAAGCATCCATGGAAGACAATTAGAATTGAAAGGCTGGGCTTCGGAAACTACCTATTATTATTGGCATTAAATATCTATTTTTTTAACAAAATTTTTACAATTGTTATTAGCCGGGTGTATTGAAAAGCATGTAAACATTAGGTCAGTCATACCTCACTCTGATGCTCTACTGAGTCACCTAATTTCCTCATTCATCCCACTTCCTTAATAATTTATTATGCCAATAATTTCCCAAATGACATCTATACTTCTGCTCTCTTTCCTGGGCTTCTAATCTATATAACCACCTCTCTATTGGACATCTCTACTAAAATGTTCCATAGGCAGCCTGAACTTAATGTTTAAAAATATGTGCAAAACCTCACTCACCATTTTCTTCCCTAATTCCTTCTACTCCCTTTCCTGTCATTGGAAATGGTACTTCCATCCTCTAAGTTAATGCATGTCAGAAATGCCCACAGCATCCTTGACTTCTCTTTTGCCCTGACTTCCAGCATCTAAAGAATCACCAAATCCTATCAATTCTGCCTTTTACGTCTCTCAGAAATCTTTTTATTTCTGTCCTATCACTCCCCTGGTCCATGCCCCGCCCTCTCACCGCCAACCCTTTAACCACAGTTCTGCCTCAGGTCCTGCTCCCTGTCTGATCCAGACTCAAGCCAGCAGCTAGAATGTGGCTTCAATACCATAAATATTAGCATGACACTCCTCTACTTTAAAATTTTAAATCCAAAGTTCTTGATTTAGTTGAGAAGACTTTAATAATCTGGCTGCTGCTTATTTCTTCCACCTCATAAACTGTCACTCTGACTTCTTTGTTCCAGATATATTGAACTACTCACTGGTTTGAGGCCTTTCTTCTTGTAGCTTTCCCACATGCTGTTCCCTGCAGTGGTGTCATTTTCTACTCACACTTACCTTCTTCATCCTGCTTTGTACTCCAGGGGCCAGTTTTGAGAGCAACATCTATATCTGTCTCTTACTTTCCGGCTTCTAGTAGAATTCAGCCAGCAGGAAGCACAGACAAAAGGTTGGAGGGAGGAGAGTGAAGTTGGAATATGTCTTCCCTGGGCCCCCTCTCTGCAGCATTCCCATGGGTTGGCTCCCTCCCTTGACCTCCTGTGAACTAAGGTCATGGTTCCTGTAAAGCAGCCCTCTGCCAGAAGCCTCTCTGTCTCCAGGTTCCTGTAACCTCTCTCTCTTTCAAGCTTAGCACAGTGCCCTGCAATCTCCCTCCTGGTGTCCTTAGACCTTACTCAGGTCTTTGAAATTGTCCATTGATTAAACTTTCCTCAAATTATCTAATTGTAACATTCCACCTGTCTTCTGCAAGAAGCTGCCTCATACAGAGATCCTGATATCTGTATTTAGATGCCCTAGTCTGGAGTTCAGAGGAAAGGCCACAGCCAAAGATAGAAATTTTAGAACTGTTGATAGCATAAAAAGTGCAAGTAGAGTTAATGTCACAGGATTGGATGGGTTTCCTAAGGGAGAAAAGTATAGAAAACAAAGAATAGCTTCTTAAGACTTAGCTATGAATCATGCCAAGGTTAGAATACGTAATAGAGGGTAGTTTGACGGGGGTGGGCAGAACTGTACTGGACACTGGCAAGAAGTAAAATAAGTGAAAATCCAGACAAGACACCAAAAGAAGCTTCTCTGACAACACTCCCTGCCCAATTTATTCAATGTCTTTCTGATATCTCCCAGAGTACCTTATAATGGTCTATTTTCCCCAAGGCTGAAAATTTCATAAGTGATAGGACCAACATGACTAGCCAACAGTCTTGTGGATCATTGTATACGCCAAGACATATAAGCAAGACACAAAAACACATATTGGTAACATATTGATATGTAGATATCACTTTGGGGTAACTGCTTGAAGAAAACCACGTGCGCTGCACCTACGCACACAGACACACACATACCCACACACATCGTGACCAGGGGGAAAAACTAATAATGTGATTAAAATATTTTTAAGAAACATTTCCTAAAGAAGACGTGAACTGCATATAGACCTCACCTACTGTTTAACGCTGTGCAAAGCAGCTTAGCTCATTTGGTCCACACTGAACAACTCTGTCTTTTACCATAAGATCTTTGCTATTCTGTTGCGTAATTGTTGCATAATATTTTATCCACTGAACTTCAGGGATTCCTGTAATCATTTTTCTATAAGGTGACTGCCCCTCCAACAAAATATATAAAAACAAAAAACAACAAAACTCAACAAAACTTTGAAACTATTGTTTCAAATTCAAGACCGCTTTTTCAGGCCAGGTTATCCATTATTTTTTGGGTTTTTATTTTGCTATAAAATCTGTGATACATAGACACTTGCAAGCATTTGGAATAGTTTCCAGGTATGAGCACTGCAATGCATTAATGGACTGTTTTCTATTATGACTATCACTGAAACAGTTACGGAATAAGGATGACTCAGTAAATATTTTTGATTTGTTGGGAAGCATAGACTATTAAGAAATTAGCAAGCTGGTTAGAAAACAAACTAGACATTCAATTGGAAGAAAATCAGTAAATTGTGATTAGGACAGTGAGAGATGAAACAGTAAGCTGATACTTAATTAACAAGATAAAAGATAGTATTTATAATCCCGATTGCACTCTTACTTAGGTCATGGATCCTGTTTATGACAGCCCATTTGTTTGCTTTTTTTCTACAGAGCTATTTGATGGATTTGGGAGCTTGAGTTATGAGCAAAGGGATGAGAGGCAGAGGTAAAAAGAGGAGGCAGATAAAGTGGAGCTCAGAAGCTATCCGAAGGCTTTGCTCCACTTGGGGGAATTTTATGAAATGCATAGTATGAGTGGACTTTGGCCTTGGTATGTGTATATAAACCTATGAAGGAAAGGGGTTTTTACATTCAGAGTAAAATGAAAACTTTTAATGACAATTCAGTTGATGGAAACCATGAAGGCCTAAGCCCCTAGGAATTCTGAAAGGTCATGGGATATGATTTTAAATTTCACAGGCCACGGTATTGGCAAGTTAGGATCAGTGCTTAAGCCAAGTCTATGAGATTTCCTACTGACAAGTAAACCCTAGCAGGCAACAAGGTTATACAAAAATAAGTGAAAGTTCTTGGGCTGTTGAAACGTTGGGAAGGGATAACAGCTTTCCATAAGTATTAAAATGATTGGCAGGTGCAATTTGGTTAACTCAGCAGATCTGCAATGAGCCTTCTCCTACATAGAGTAGTGGTTGAGAACATACACGTTGGGGTTGGATTCTCCCTTGCAGCACTTTCTAGTCATGCAATTTGAGGTGTGTTTTGAAATCTGCTCTGTTTCAATTTTCTCATATCTGCAATGGAAATGATCATAATATCTACCCTCTAGAATTGATTAAAAGATTACAATTATTATATATAAAGGCCTAAGTCTGTGTCAGCTTCATAGTAAACCCATATTAAATATCAGCTATTGATGGTGATAAAAGCAATTTAAATAGCATATCAGCTATATAACCTACACATTATTAGGAAATGAAGTAAGTAAAAATAGAGAAGTATTTTTTTAAGAAGTAAAAAGTGTTGATGTAATTTCAATGGATGAAAGCTTAAGAACCCAGATCACATCTTCATATAAAGATGTTTAACAGAATCAAAATTATCCCCAAATAGGGAAATCGTGTGTTTCATCTTAGTATTTTGTGGGAGAGCAATAGTTCTCAACCATGATGGCACATTAAAATGATCTGGGGATATTGTAAAAAATAGACTTACTAAATACGATCATCTAGAGCTGACGACTGTGCACATCTATTGTAATGTAGAATCCGAGAAGCAAAGTTGCTGAGCTAATTCCCACACTGACGGTGAGTTTGGACCAGCTTCTCATTAACCTTCCCATGATAGGATAATAAATATGATTTTAGTATTATTGGTCATGATGGCAATGATTTTTTTCAACCTCTTTACCTTGCTCTTCACCTTCTTGTTTATATGGATGTTAGAATAATTCTAGAACTATCCTTTGCTTGAAGAGATAGAGAAAATGTCTCTGGCAAAATGTATTGCTTTAACCTTAGGTTTTCAGCCATACCCACTTAAAACCAACAATTTAAAAGGTTGATTTGTTTTATTAGGCTCCTGACTGTGAATGAGTTTTGTAGGACATGATAATTTTCTGAAATAATTACTTCCAGAATAAGTTCCTTCAATTTATTTTTAAATTAAGAAACTTAGAATCATGGCATTCAGAATATACACCCCGATTGATTACTGAAATGTGCTATATGCATTGCCTAAGATCTAATCAGCATATTGTTGAGAAAGATTTCATACATATTTTAAATTTTCATATTTTTGCTGCATTTCAGTGCCACAAATTGTACTTTTCATTCAATGACTGTCCTATCAAACCTAATACATATTTGTAAATCTTAATTCAAACTCAATGGGTATGGATCCATACAAGCTTAAACTGCAATTTCGCACAACTGTAGTTTTAAATTACAAATCATGAATGCATTTAATGTGTTCTGCTGTCTGGAAAGTGGCTTAGAGAGCTATGCGAATAAAAGGTGGCACAAAACACCATAGGGCAAGGAGAAAACATTTACTCTCTTTTTGCTACTCACTAATAATTACTCTTAGTTCTACTTTCCTATATTCTACATCATGACATCATCCTCTCCAAAATATATGATTTGTCATCTTCTGATATTTGTGCTCCAAACCAAAGAATTTTATGAATATTCTAAACATGTCATGCTCTTAGGGAGACTGACCTCTGACAAATGCAGTTGTAATATTATACCATTAAAATTTTGTATCATCTTGGTAATGGTATTGCTTAGAGCTTGCCAGCAGCATGTCAGCGTAGAAGACCACCCACATGTTTTTTTGCTGAGAAGACATCATTTATTCCAAAAGGGCCACTCAGCAGATAAAAAAAGGATCTAGTGACCAGTTTATCCACAATTGACTCCATTTTATCACCACTACTAATCCTCTAAAATTATCTGGCTTTTTCTCATCATTCATAGCAGTTACTTTTCTAAAACATCAATTTATCATGTCATCCCATCCTCAAGAACCTGCAAAGACTCCCCATTGCCTAACGAAGACAAAATAGCTCCCTAAAATGCCCTTCAAAGTCTTGCATGCTCTCTTTCTGAAGACAGTTCCTCCTCACTCATGCCATTCCTCTTCACACTCTGTCTCCTTGTATTTCTACTAGGTGTGTCCCCAGCCCTCTGAATTAGCACATGATTTGCAGTCATTCTCAAGTGTACTTTGTTTCCTTCTCTATTTTATGAAAACCTCTGCCAGCTACTCCTGTTTAGCAATGAAAACTTACTTGATCTCTTGTCCAGCAAGATCCTTTGCTTTTTCCTCATCACCCCCACTCGTGTCACTTGCAGCTGCTGAGTACTCCATTTTACTTGCCTTGGCTAATTTTATTTCCTCATCCTCAATACATTTTAAAGTTCTTAAAGATAAGGATCATGTTCTGTTTATCTTTTTATCTTTTTTAACTAGCACAATGCCCTGTTCAAAAATAATGCTCAACACATGTAAAGAAAAAAAAATGAAATAAGTAAGAGATTATTTCCCATTATGTCCTTTTGGAATGCTACAGTTTGCTTAAAACTAACATGCTAAATGAAAGTGTACTAATATATCATCCATTTGTGTGCAAGTGAAGATATTATACTGAGTCCATTATATATAATTCTGCATATTATTGCATGATCTGTAGTCCTTCAAATACCTAGTAACCTCAGATTTCTAAGACCTTTCCAGGAAATATTAGAAAGAATTGATTTTTATTTAATATGGTACTTTTTGAAAATGATGCTTGAGATGTTTTCAAGCCTAGGTGTCTTGTTTTCATATGATTATTTCAATCAAATAAATATAGCATTTAATTTTTATAGGTATGGATAATTTTGTCAAATGTAACAGAAAGCATTAATACGCAGTAGAAGAAAATGTTTGTTTACTCTTATTCTTTAAGTTATCAGATTTGAATAGACATGCATTAGAGAATTTATTCCATTCTACTTATAAAGAAACTGTTATAACTCTACTCTCTAAATACAGAAAATGGAAATAACAAAAGATTCAAGAGAAGCACATAAACTTTGCTACAACAAATAAAAGAGCTGCTTCTTACAGTAAGTATGTGGATATTTGATTCGTAACCCAGATGTTTGAAATTTAATCCTGTTCCTTGTGAACAGTTTCAAATCACAAACTTATTATTTTATTTATTTATTTTCCTTTTAATATAAATTGGTGAAAAGGGATTAGCCTTTCTTGAATAAGGACTATGTACCAGGTTCTCTGCCCAGAAAACTATAAATACAATTCTTTCAAGGTTGATATTGCTTTAGACTTGTAGATAGGAGAATAACAATTCTAATTTCCTCTTTTCAACCTGTAAAATATTTTTGGGCCCTACTGTATAATCTATTCCCTACAACCAGCCCAGAATACTCCATAGAAATAAGAAAACCCTACAGCTGATGTGTGGAAGCACGAGGTAAAGAATCAACAGAAAAATATGAAACAAAGTGAAAAATTATAAAGATGATAAGACCCTGGAAAATATAAATAGAAGACAGGATATACATATTTTTTCTCCTTATCCTATCTTTGTGTGATTCCTTTATATAAGAGTATAAAAAAGATTTATAAACGTCAAGTGTATGTGGACTAACTGTTTGGGGCTTGGATGCGGTCTTAGAGCTGCACTGAACTCCCTGGAGTTACAGTGCACAAACATCTGTGTGTAGTTCTCAGGGCACAACAGTATCAGCAGCCTAACAGTAAGAAAAGTGCTGCAACAGCCTACCTAAAGGACAGAAACTATATTCCCGAATGGACTCCTTAGTGCTTAATAACTTACGGAATTTCTAAAGACGGTAGAAAGTGACTTCATTGGATCCTGAACCTGTTTCGTCAAATGCAATGATTTTATGGGAAAATTGGTCTCTGAAAATAGCCTAGCGATAACATTATCACTTAAATAGATAAATTGGTATAAGGGCACACTAAAACACAACTTAAAGCATTGGGAGACATAAATACTGACTAGCAAATAGACCACACTGTCATATGGCAACCAAAATAAAATACCTTTAAAACTGACATTGATACAAGTGATTCAAATATATATTATTTGGCATAGGCAAATGCTGAGTTTGCCTATGTTCTTAGTCCTACCTTATCAGTATATGTTTACTTATATTTTATCTATTCATAGCATATTTGACATAACTGGATTTCTAGTTATTTTCACTAACTAGAAATCAACTTAGGTTCTTAGTTGCAGTGATACAATCTAATCTAGCTGTTGTAAGCAAAAAGTAATTTTTGAAGCTGATCTCACAAAATTGAAATAAGCAGGAACAAAAGACAATCCCCCAGAAGTTCCTGCTCAATGGGTCATCTGGTCAAGATGCTGCCATGTGGCAACATGCTCTGTAAACTCCCTTTATCTTTGCATCGCTCACTCGAGATTGAGTTCTAAAGTGGAAGAATCCAGGTGACTACGCTGAGGTCATAAGCCTGTCCCTTAGCTGTCAAAAGATGAAACAGGGAGTATTTGCTCTTTCTGCTTCTACCACAGGAGGCAGATCACTGCCTTCCACAAAACTAGGCAGCATGAGGATTCACCAAAGGAGGGAATTAGGGTCATACATGTCAGCAAGAAGGGCCATTAGAAACATTTCCTTATTGTTGAGATGATGTAAAGACAACGTACTGGAGAAAGAAGGGATCCACGGGAGAGACACAGAGGTGATAGGGAAGAGAATTCACATTTTAAGCAAAATAGACATTATCTCGATTTTAAAGGGAATGTTCCAGTGGCCGGGGCAGGAAGGAAGAAAGTGCAGCTGAGAGGTTAATCAAAGGAAGACTGGTGTAAAGAATGGATGATCCAGTACATATGTAAGTAATTGAAATCGTGAATCCTTACAAGAAAAGTTAGAGCAGGCTAAAACCAAAGGCACAATTTTTATGAGTACATATACATGAGAATATAAATGGGAAAGAGACTGGCATACAGTGTACATTTTTATTGCTTTCATTTTTAATGACAAACAGTGTTAGAACACTGACAATTTCTAATGCCATCAAATTTTTTGAAGAATTGACATAGAGAATGATTTGTATTAGTATCAACAATATGACAGTATGCTGATTCTTGAGGTTTTAATATTTATAGTCTTCAACTGCACTTGGCCTTCATTTCTCAGTGCTTCTATACTGCTTTGTTTGTTCTCTATGATAAATCATTACATTACTTTTGAAAAATCATTATTTTAGGGCTACTTAGTATGCCTCATTTCTTTTCTTTTTAGACATTTTATTTTATTTGAGAGAGAGAGCACAAACAAGGGGAGCAGCACAGGGAGAGGGAGAAGCGGGCTCCCCTCTGAGCATGGAGCCCAGTGCGGGGTTGGATCCCAGGACCCTGGGGTCACGACCTGAGCCAAAGGCAGATGCTTAACCACCTGAACCACTCAGGCACCCCAGTCTGCCTCTTTTCTAATGTATAAATTCCTTGAGGGTGTAGAATTAAATTTATGCAATTTGATATCCTAGCATCTAGCATAGAGCCTAGGATTTAGACGGGTGTGCGATAGATATTAGATGAATTAATAAGATGTATATGAAAAGTGGCGAGGAGAATATTCCCTGAGTCCACTTGTTCATCAGTTCCCAGCCTCAAAAGTTTGACGCATTCTAACTGAGATAATAGTTTTCCAACAGGGAATATTAACAAATAATCCAAAGCTATTTTTTTCTTTGATCCTCTTAATTCAGTTCAACAGGTAATTATTGTGTCTATTGTATATAGCACATGGTGCCAAGTACCAGAAATGCACATATTAATAAAATGTTTTCTTTTCCTTAAGAAGCCTATGGTCTAATCTGAGTGCATCTTTATCTCATTCCTGAGCTCCAAACCAGATGAATGGACACTGAATGTCTATAGACATAGCATGGGAATCTGCTTTAAATAAGTCCATGTGATTCTTGTGTATATTAAATTTTGAGAATCAGAATCTTGGTAGAAGGTAGAGAAGGATTATGATGAAAACAATCTGCAATGATATGATACTTTATGTGGAAAATCCCAAAGACTCCACCCCAAAACTGCTAGAACTCATACAGGAATTCAGTCAAGTGGCAGGATATAAAATCAATGCACAGAAGTCAGTGGCATTCCTATACACCAACAACAAGTCAGAAGAAAGAGAAATTAAGGAGTCGATCCCATTTACAATTGCACCCAAAACCATAAGATACCTAGGAATAAATCTAACCAAAGAGGCAAAGGATCTGTACTCAGAAAACTATAAAATACTCATGAAAGAAATTGAGGAAGACACAAAGAAATGGAAAAACGTTCCATGCTCATGGATTGGAAGAACAAATATTGTGAAGATGTCAATCCTACCTAGAGCAATCTACACATTCAATGCAATCCCCATCAAAATACCATCCACTTTCTTCAAAGAAATGGAACAAATAATCCTAAAATTTGTATGGAACCAGAAAAGACCCCGCATAGCCAGAGGAATGTTGAAAAAGAAAAGCAAAGCCGGCGGCATCACAATTCCAGACTTCCAGCTCTACTACAAAGCTGTCATCATCAAGACAGTATGGTACTGGCACAAAAACAGACACATAGATCAATGGAACAGAATAGAGAGCCCAGAAATGGACCCTCAACTCTATGGTCAACTAATCTTCGACAAAGCAGGAAAGAATGTCCAATGGAAAAAAGACAGTCTCTTCAACAAATGGTGTTGGGAAAATTGGACAGCCACATGCAGAAGAATGAAACTGGACCATTTCCTTACACCACACACAAAAATAGACTCCAAATGGTTGAAAGACCTCAATGTGAGACAGGAGTCCATCAAAATCCTAAAGGAGAACACAGGCAGCAACCTCTTCGACCTCAGCCGCAGCAACTTCTTCCTAGAAACATCGCCAAAGGCAAGGGAAGCAAGGGCAAAAATGAACTATTGGGACTTCATCAAGATAAAAAGCTTTTGCAAAGCAAAGGAAACAGTCAACAAAACCAAAAGACAACTGACAGAATGGGAGAAGATATTTGCAAATGACATATCAGATAAAGGGCTAGTATCCAAAATCTATAAAGAACTCATCAAACTCAACACCAAAAGAACAAAGAATCCAATCAAGAAATGGGCAGAAGACATGAACAGACATTTCTCCAAAGAAGACATCCAAATGGCCAACAGACACATGAAAAAGTGTTCAATATCGCTCGGCATCAGGGAAATCCAAATCAAAACCTCAATGAGATACCACCTCACACCAGTCAGAATGGCTAAAATTAACAAGTCAGGAAATGACAGATGTTGGCGGGGATGCGGAGAAAGGGGAACCCTCCTACACTGTTGGTGGGAATGCAAGCTGGTGCAGCCACTCTGGAAAACAGTATGGAGGTTCCTCAAAAAGTTGAAAATAGAGCTACCATATGATCCAGCAATTGCACTACTGGGTATTTACCCCAAAGATACAAAAGTAGGGACCCGAAAGGCTACGTGCACCCCGATGTTTATAGCAGCAATATCCACAATAGCCAAACTGTGGAAAGAGCCAAGATGTCCATCAACAGATGAATGGATAAAGAAGATGTGGTATATATATGCAATGGAATATTATGCAGCCATCAAAAGGAATAAGATCTTGCCATTTGCAACGACATGGATGGAACTGGAGGGTATTATGCTGAGCGAAATAAGTCAAACAGAGAAAGACATGTATCATATGACCTCACTGATATGAGGAATTCTTAATCTCAGGAAACAAACTGAGGGTTGCCGGAGTGGGGGGTGGGGTGGGAGGGATGGGGTGACTGGGTGATGGACACTGGGGAGGGTATGTGTTCTGGTAAGCGCTGTGAATTGTGCAGGACTGTTGAATCTCAGATCTGTACCTCTGAAACAAATAATGCAATATATGTTAAGAAAGAAAAAAAGAAGAAGAAGAATGTAGCAGGAGGGGAAGAATGAAGGGGGGGAAATCGGAGGGGGAGAAGAACCATGAGAGACGATGGACTCTGAAAAACAAACTGGGGGTTCTAGAGGGGAGGGGGTTGGGAGGATGGGTTAGCCTGGTGATGGGTATTGAGGAGGGCACGTTCTGCATGGAGCACTGGGTGTTATGCACAAACAATGAATCATGGAACACTATATCTAAAACTAATGATGTAATGTATGGGGATTAACATAACAATAAAAAAAATAAAAAAAAAAAAAAATTAAAAAAAAAAAAAAAAAAAAAAAGAAAACAATCTGCAATCTTCAAAGAGAGATAGATGGGGAATGTCATTAGAGAAAAGAGCATACAGGATGCATCCAGGCATTTTTATGAGTGTGTGGAGATTCTTAAATGTGTATGAACAGAAATATTAAAAATGGTACATAATCTCTATGGGCAGGTAACCAAAGTCAAGCTGGTTTCTGTAGAATTTTACATAGTTATATATCAGCTGGATTAACAGTGCAAAAAAGAGGAAAAAGGAAAACTTTTTATAACTCCTCCCATGTCATCTGAAATTTGGATAATTCATCACAACTGCCATAATTTGCAAGATGTATTCAGAAAAGTTCCTGTATCGAAATAAAAAAGGTGACACAGGTCTCTGTCATTGGGAATTGTTGGCAGGGGAGTTACATGCAGCCAAATCTGTCTTTTGTTTCTGTGTTAGAGAGAAAAGCAGATTGATACTAAATCAATTGTATTATTTCAAACAAGAAGGAGAAACAAAACCTTCACAATGGAAGAACAGTCTATTATTAAAACGCATTTATGTGAAACAGCAGGTTGGTATCCAGAATTTTACTGGACATTGGCAATTTTCAAGACAGAACCAATTGTTTTGTTTTGAAAGAATTTACCAGTTAATGTCTGGTTGTGAATATAAAACAGATATAAATCTTAATATTTCGATCCTCCCTACGTTCCATAGTTCGTTAAACGTCTTTAAAAATAAGAAAGCACTTTTGTAATTATTACCTGTGATTTTCAGGATAATTGTATGCTTTTCAAAATATTGACCAAAATCTGCACCATTGAATGTATATAATTTATTATATATGTGTTTTTTATGGAGTATGACCAAGACATTATGACGCAGTAGAAAAAGTAGAAGTAAAAAAAGACATGGGTTTATGTGTGAACCTTGAACATCTGTTTTCAAATTAAGCAGCTCTTCCTGCTTCTCTGTAGGGTATTTCTAATAAAAAAGGGTAGTAAGATGAGCAAAGGATGGATCACAGATGAAGATAAGCAGGGTAGACAGCAAAGAAATAACAAGAAATAAATTTGGCTAAGACCAAGATTGAGATATTTCATATGGATAAAGGTTTTATTAATTATCTTTTAAAAGAAAGATTTGGAACCTAATACAAAATCCAGTGTATATTATCTATGTATGATCTGTAATAGCTCAGGAAGTAATTTTTAGTACTTATTATACACTTCCAATTTTATTATGTGTATTAAGCTTCTCAATTATCTATTTTTTTCTTTATAAAATCTAAGGTAAGGGGCACCTGGGTGGCTCAGTTGGTTAAGCGGCTGCCTTCGGCTCAGGTCATGATCCCAGGGTCCTGGGATCGAGCCCCACATTGGGCTCCCTGCTCATTGGGGAGCCTGCTTCTCCCTCTCCCTCTGCCCGCCGCTCCCCCTGCTTGTGCTCTCTCTCTCACTATCTCTCTCTCTCTCTCTGTGTCAAATAAATAAATAAAATCTTTAATAAAAATAAATACAATCTAAGGTAAAACATTCTTTGGGTATATTATTTTTTTTTTAAGATTTTATTTATTTATTTATTGAGGCAGGGGGCAGAGGGAGAGGCAGAGAATCTCAAGCAGACTCCACGCTCAGCACGGATTCCCCGGTGTGGGGCTTGATCTCAAGACCCTGAGATCATGACCTGAGCCGAAATCAAGAGTCAGACACTCAACCGACTGAGCCCCCCAGGCATCACTCTAGATATATTATTAAATAAATATCTATACCAAGTGGACTTAAAGTTAGTATTCTGGTGAATACATTTGTGTTCATGCTTTCACAAAATACATTCTTTCCTGACAAAAATACTGTAAACTGGAAACAGTGCCAATAAATGTAAAATATTTTTATAGAACAAGCATTGAAAAACATTCTCTTTATACAAAGCTATTTTTTCATGTTGTGTTTAATTTGGTTACAACTTGCCCAGTGAAAGGTGGTTTAAGAAACAACAAATGGATTTAAAGATATAATCCCTGAAAAGAGACCAGAGTTTGCAAATAAAAGTCACTGTAATCATTCTCAGATGAGCGCTGAGCATTCAGCTAAGTGCATTTCTAGACATATCACAGAAAACTGAGAAATAGTCTCTTTTCTTGGCTCCTCTAATACTTAACAGTTGATAGCTTTTTATAAAGTTAATGTCAATGTGATAATTTATTCAAATATTAAGTGCTGAAAAGAATACATGTTGAAATATCCATAGACCATATTGAAGTTTCTTTGTATTATTTATAAAATTTGATAAGGAAACTGTTGGGACACTATCAGTAATTAAACGAAATGAAGGAGAAACTTTTAAGTCATCTGCCATCATGCTTCCCAACATAAAAGTGGTAATTTTAAGCTAATAGTTTTCTAACTATTCCCCAAGAGGTGTAGTCTTATTTTTAAATACATCTTTTAAATTCAAAGATAAGGGGAGGTATGTCTTTGATCACCCAGGACTTTATATGGATTATCAAATGGAGAAAGAGGGAAAGCAGGAAAAAGAGAAGTTTAACCCACTGGATTAGTAGTCCACTTAGTGAATGGAGTTTTCATTTTTCTCTTTACTGTTCTGTTAGCTCATTTTCTGTCAGCACAGGTGTGATGCTAGAGCTCATCTAAATGTGTCTGCAATTCCCTGCACCTGTGGATCACCATCAGGCCAATAAAAAAAAAAATTAAAAATTAAAAAAAAAAAGACTTCCCCACAGTTTTACTTGAAGATGTTGCAATTTATTCAGGCTTAATAAGGCAAAAGAGAAAAGTCTTCAGGACAGTCTGTTCTGAAAAATTTGACTTTTTCTTTTTTCACTTCAACAATTAATTTCTTCTGTTATCAGTATAAAAGAAAAGGTGAAATTTTAGGACTCAGGGGTGCCCTTATTTAGCCATAATAATCTCTGAGTTTATGGACAGGATAAAAACCAGCTACACTGACATAAAATATGTTGTTTTTTCAATCACAGTCCTGTCAATCCATTTCTGTGATACCCAGATGCAGGAACAAAAATATTCTTAGTTGGTGCTATGCAGAATGCTTCAGTTATAAAGTGGTTGAATAAATCCTATTGTTATGCAAGAGAATGGAATTAGAGTAAAAGAACTTTGAGATGATGGTCGAGACACTATGACATTAGTCTAGTGAAAAAGGTCATGAGAGTCTGATTGACAATCGAAGTCTAAGACAAAATATGCTTTATTAATAGCAAGGTTATTTCTCTAAATAATCATCATAAATAATATACTGTGATACTGTTTTCTCTGGGAGAGGATTAAAAGTTCAGATCCATATTATCTTATAGAGAAGATTGACCAACATTAAAGATGGTGCCAAAATAATATTTACTGGATCATGGAATGATTTATTTTATAGAAATTTTCTCAGTTGTAGAATTCATCTCAACAAATTTTACCTGTAGTAAGTAAAAGCCATGGTTATACCATGGTTAGATTAGGGGTAAAATCAAAATGATATATGGGACCGTTCTCTTACTATAATACTGAAAGCATATATTGAGGATGTCTTAATTGATCTATGACACCATTATGTCTGTGCAGCAGGTGGTTTATAATAACACTGCTAGACAAATAGTGTTAAAATTATATTACATATGCGTATATTAAAAATACACATGAGGGTGCCTGTGTGGCTCAGTTGGTTAAACGACCGACTCTTGACTTGGGCTCGGGTCATGATCTCAGGGTCATGAGATCGAGCCCCACATCAGGCTCCACACTTAGTGCAGAATCTGCTTGAGATTTCTCTTCTTCTCACTCTTCCTCTGTCCCTCCCCCCCAGTCATGCATACTCTCTTTAAAATAAATAAAATAAATCTTTAAAAATTACACATGGATATTCATTTACTATATATGTTACATGCACACCATACATGATGCATATTATAAGCACTTTTGCATTTTATATATAGTGTGTATATATATGTGTGTGTATGTATGTGTGTATATATACACACACTCAGAAAAGCATAGTTATTTCTAGTGCTAGGCACCAGGATTACAATAGTGAGTGAAACAGATTATGGCTTAAGTGCCACTAAAATGTATAAGAATCTATGAAAGCAAAATACCTTACTCTGGTGGTCATTCAGGGAAGTTTTCCCTGAGGAAGTGAATTTTGAGTTACAAAATCAATTTTATGTAAAACTTAAGTAAAAGGTGTGGGAACATGTCCAAAATCTTTAAGTGGAAAGAAACATGGCTCCCTTAAAGAACCTTGATATTAACACATTAAAAAATATTTTTTTTTCAAAATGCACCCTAGAAAATAAGCATTATAGTGGATTAACTCTGCACAAAGCCTCTGTCCTACTAGTTTCCTATATGAAAATCTGTATTAGTATAACAATGCATGTACCAGGAGTTTCTCTTTGGCTTTCTAGTATTGTGCTATTTTGGTTTCTGAAAGGTATATGTGGGCAGATTTGGGATACATTCATTCATATCTGAGGAGCCAACTTTCTGCCATTTTCTCTGTTCAGTATCAGGATATAACCTGAAGTTTCTCTCATATGTCTTCTAAAGTTGTATGGGGCCCTTCCTTCTCATGTCACCCCAAAGCAGCTACTTTGGAGTCCTGCTATTACCCTTCCTTCCTACAAGCCCAACTCAGCACTCTGTGAGGCAGGAGGCATTGTTTAATATTGGTGGACTGGATGCATTCCAGGAACTTATCTTGCCATTTGATCAAAAGAATGATAAAAGATGAGAATCAGGTTATATAATTGAAGTCCTAAGATAACCTGAATAAAAAAGTAATTCAATACCTGGCAGACAGTAGACATTAAAATGAAGCCATTAATTTAATTATTAAATAAAACAGTAAAAAGTCTTATAAAATACAATTGCCCTGTAACTTTACCTGTAATTCCAAAATATCCTGATAGCACACTGTCTAGTTCCTTGAATAACCAAAATATATGCTGTGACTCCCAATGATTGACAATCAAATGAATGTATGCATAGTCATGAAATGAGTTCACTCAAAAATGATATGCTGTCTCATCACTATCTACTTCTATTTTGCAACACTTTTAAAAATTATAACTAATTATTTGTGTCTGTTTTCATATCTATCTCTTCTTCTAATCGGTAAATGCCATGAAGGCAGAGAACATATCCCAGTCCTCAGGTCAGTACAGGACAATAGTAATAATGATGATAATTGTCATTTATTGAGTCCTAACTACGTTTCAGGCACTAATCAAAGAAATTTTCATGTATAACACACTGCCTCCTAATGTGCTATATACTTTGATTCTAGGATCAGGTAAGGAGAAGGAAGCACATTCCACCCCATCTCTCCATTAAATGCAGCTATGAAACCAGAATTCATGGAGTAACTCTTTATGGACTCTGGGAAGTAAACAGTAGTAGGTCAACTAGGGAAGAAGACCAAAATTTCAGTTACAACTAAACTTATGGTGATTTTACCTTATTTTCCCCTCTGTGTCCCCTGGCTTGGAATCAGTGCAGCTCTAAACTCAGATATGGCTGTTGGAGTGGACATAGAGTATATCAGGAGAATCTATAGTCTTCTTACTATTAAAGGACTTGAATTTATACTTAAGAGCTTTCTAAAAAAAGAAATCTACAGGCCAAATGTTTACTGATGAATTCTATGAAACACGTTAAAAAAATGTACCACTGATTCTATATAATCTCTTCCAGAAAAGAGAAGGAGGCAGCACTGCTTAACTTATTTTGAGGCCAGCATAACGCTGCTACCAAAATTACACAAAGACACTACAAGAAAAAAAAGACAATTACAGACCAATAAAAATATAGATATTAAGACTTAAATAAAACATTAGAAAATCAAATCCAATAATATATAAAGTGAATAACACACTATGACCAAGTGGAGTTCAGCCCTGGATGCCAAGCTGATCAATATTCAAAAACTAAATGTAAACCATCTAACTGAGTGAACATACTAAAATACTAAAGAAGAAAAAAATTACATGACCATATAAGTTGATGGAGAGAAAATATTTGACAAAATTCAAAGCTATTCATAATAAGAACTGGTAAGCTCAGTAAACTCAGATTAGAAGAGAGCTTCCTTATTTTAATAAAGAATATCTACAAAAAACCTTACTTACTTACATCTACAAAAAAAATCATACTTAACAGTAAAATTTTCCCCAGTTTATTGGGAACAATACAAGAATATTCAATTTCAACACTCTCATTTAATGTCATACATGTAGTCCTACCCTGCGCAATAAGGAAAGAAAAATAAATAAAAGGCATAAAATTTAGAAAATATACCCATGCACAGAGGATGTGATATCTACATAGAAAATCCCAAGTAATTACAAAAAAATACTTTTAAAACTAATAAGTAAATTTCATAAGGTTTTAGGATACAAGTTCAACATACAATAATCAATTGTGCTTCTATATACTAGCAATGAACAATTGGAAACTGAAGTTAATAAATAATACCATTTACAATAGCCCCAGAAATAAAATGCTTAGGTAAAAGTCTAACAGAGGATGCATAGAATCTATATTCTGAAATATACAGAACAAGACAAAACAAACCTAATGAAATGAGTTTTTTAGAAGAGTGAAATAAATTAAGAGACATACTATGTTCATGAATTAGAAAACTCGACATAGTAAATATGTCAATTAAACCCATATTGATGTACAAATTTAATGCAATTCAATTTAAAAAACCCTGCAAGATTTTTGTGAATATGGGTAACCTTATTCTAAAATTTATATGAAAAAGCAAAGAATCTAGCATACCTACAATTTTTAAAAAAAACAACAAAAAATAAAATAAAATGGGAGGATTACCACCACATGATTTTACAATGTATTACACTGCAGCCAGTGTAGTATTGGTAAAAGGAAGGTATATAGATCAGTAGAACAGAAAGAGAGTTCAGAAATAAACTCACACTAATATGGCCAACTGATTTTTAACAAAAGTGTCAGGAAAATTCAGTAAGTAAAGGATAATCTTTCAACAAATGATGTAGGAAGAACTGAAATTGAAATGAAAAATAATGAACCTCAACCTAATTCTCATAACCTATGAGACATTCAATCTAAATGAATTATAGATCAAAAAACAGTAAATGTTAGTAGAAAACATAGGGGAAAAAGCTACACTAATTGACAAACTAAATCTAAAGAGATAAAAGACCCAGATTACCCAACTCAATATTGAAGGACAATAACAAAGTTGGAGGATTGACACTATTTGATTTTGAGATATACTATAAAGTAATAGTAATTAAGACTGTAGTACTGGTGAAAGAATGGACCCACATATCAATGAAACAGGATAGACAGTCTATATAAACACAGTTAATATTTGATAAAAGAGCAAAGCAATACAACAGAGAGCAGATATTCTTTTTAACACAAAGTGCTGGAACAACTGGATATCCACATGCAAAAAAAAGTAATCTAGACACAGGTCTTACACCCTTTACAAGATTACTGCAAAATGTATCATACATAAACGTAAAATGCAACCAAAATGCCCTTCAACAGATGAATGGATAAACAAATAAACTGTGGTTCATTCAGTCAATGGATTATTATTCAATACTAAAAAGAAATGAGTTGCCAAGTCATGAAAAGACACAGAGGAAACTTAAATGCATATTACTAATTAAATGAAGCAAATATGAGAAGGGTACATTCTGTATGATTCCAACTACATGACATTCTGGAAAAGGCAAAACTATGAAGTCAATAAAAAGATTAATGGTTATCAGGGTTAGTGAAGAGGGAGAGATGAATAGGCAGAACACAGAAGATTTTTAACACACTGAAAATATTCTGTATGGTATCACAATGGTAGATACATGTCATTATATATTTGTCAAAAACCCAAAGAATGTACAACACCAAGAATGAACCCTAAGGTCTATTGTGGACATTGGGTGATAATGCTGTGTCTATGTAGGTTCATTAATAATAGATATGATTTAATAAATGTAATAAATATACCACCGTTGGGGGGGGAGTACTGATAGTGGGAGAGGTGGTATGTGTGTGGGATATGTGTACATGGGAACTCTCTATTCTTTCCATTCCATTTTTTTCTGTGAATTTAAAACTGCTCTCAAAAATAACGTTTATTAAAAACAAAAACAAAAAAACCTCAACAGTAAAAAAAAAAATAGAAACTAGAACAACCCAACTAAAAATGAGTAAAGGACTTGAACAGACTCTTCACCAAAGGGAATATATGGATAATAAATAAGCGCATGAAAAAATGTTCAATAACATTAGCCATTAGGTCAATACAAATGAAACCATGATAAGTTTATCACTATACTTATTAGAATGGGAAAAAAATGACAATACCAAATACTAACGTGAACAGAAAGCAACTCCCTCATACATTGTTGGTAGGAATGCAAAATGGCACAGCCTCTCTAGAAAACAGCTTGGGAGTTCCAATAAATATACACATACTCTAGGACCCATTAATCCCACTCTTAGATATATTTGCCCTGGAAAAATGAAAACCTGTTTACACAAAAACTTGAGCAAGAATATAGTCAACATGCTATTGAGAATCACCTAAAGATGGAAACAATAAAATGTCCTTCAATGAATAAATGAAAAAAATGTGGTATATCCAAGGATTGGAATATACTCATATATAAAAAAGAATGAACTATTGATGCAAACAACAACTTATATGAAACTCAAAGGCTGAATGCTAGATGAAAAGAAAAAGCTAGTCTCAAAAGTTTATGTATTGTATCATTCCATTTGTATAGTGTCCTCAAAAGTACAGGATTATGAAAAAGATCAGTGGTTGTCAAGAGTTCATTGTGGGGGGAAGGTATGAATACAAAATGGGTAACAGCAAGTGTTTCTGGGTTATGGGACTGACTTATATTCTATTCTTCATGGTTGTTATACATGTACTAAAAATCCTAGAACAATACACCAAAAGAAGTGTAATTTGCCATATGTTAGTTTAAAAAATAAAATAAAAGTCTATAATTTTGATGAAATTATTATCATTTCATGATATAGAAACTGAAATGCCGTGAAGTGATTTTCCCAAGGGCACAGAACTAGTAAGCATTCGGGGTTAGGAAATAATCTGTTATAGTCAGACTCCATGACTTACACTCACGTAGTAGGAAAAAAGTTTCATAAATTGTTGTTGAATTATTGCATCAGTCAATGAAGGAAGTGATGAATCAATCAAATGTCTAATAACTTTGGAATAGGTTGTCAGCATGTTCATCTAGCTGGCAGTAATCCTCTCAAGGACCTCAGTTAAGTAAGTCAAAAGATCCAGGTCAAGCAAGACATATGGCCATTTCTAAAAATTCAAATCCTGATACAACAGCAATAATAGTACTAGTAAAAGTAGAGAAAGTTTGGAGATCCCCAAACTTATTCTATGACTCCTACAGGCACCTGAAGCTCCCTTAAGCTTTGCCTGGGGGGATGTAGGAAGGTGCTATCAGAGATCATACTTGTCAGTCATTCCCAGTCAGCAGTCAATGAAACATGTGAATTAAAATATGGAAGCTGCACACAGGTAGTTTTATGAGATATTGTTTTTAAATTAAAAAATATATATATATTCATATATGTGTATATATGTATGTATATACACATATATATCATGCTATATGATTTGTTCCAGATCATAAGAAAAATATTTTCAAAAGATTCCATAAATCTAGATTATTCTGAAAAAGTGATAGAGCATTAACATAATTAAAGTTCAAATTTTCTTTTGACTATAGATTTTAAATCTATGAATAAAATGGGGAATCAAATTGAGTATATTAAAATGAATTTAATATTAATAAATTTTTATGGCTATCACTATATTTATTGGGTAAAAGGTGAAAATAAACAGATAATTTCAATTGATACAAATAAAAAGCTAATATAATAATTCTTTAAGCTAATCCAAGCATTCACATAAGTCTTATTTAAAATACTCTTTCAATGTTAGCTCTAGTAATATTTCCTATATGATTAAGAACATCTCAAAAATAACATACATCATACATTGCTCCATAAACTCTCCACTTTTGTTTTCAAATGCTTCAATCTCATTCCTGCCTTCGTATTTGTTTCTAATTTCTGCATGACAGTTTCTACATTCAAGTTATAGCTCAAGTGTCAACAAATGATAGGCTTTTTTTTTTGGCTGCCAATATCAGAACTCTCAATTTGGCAAAATCTCATACTATATCTTGATTGGTGACTGGGCTCCAAAGCACACAATGGAGGGAAAGATGAAAGCAACAAATACTTCTTTTCTCTGCTCCCTGATAGCCTGGGTATGGGCATTAAACTTAGATGGCAACTAAGACGTTCAGACTGAGGAAGTTACACAAAGATGCAGGGATGATTAGAGATTTTTTGCTGCAGTGCCAGTAGCGTAGAGATGGAATCAAGCACCCAATAGCCATGTTACCTATCAGCAATGCCTCCTAGCCACAGACAGTCCTGCAGTGGGACTTAAGCAATATCTCCTGCTTTCTTGTCTCTTTTCGTACTACCATTCTCCAATCCTGGCTCTTCAGAATTCTCATTAGTTCTGTTAGCTATCCAAATACGTTCCTTTTTCTGATAAAGTTCACCAAACCTGGTTGCTGTTGCTGGGATCCTAGGATCCCCAAAGATGCATCTCTCCTTAAAGAAGCGTCCCTGAGTAACCTATTGAAAGGATTCACCTCCCCATAACATTACTTAGAGGCTGCTTCCCCTTCCTCCTTGACCTCCTTCCAGATTTGTCTCTTTCTAGACTTATTTTATTTATATAATTGTGGATGGTCAGTTTCTCTCCAGCTATCAGCAGCATAGTCTCTCCAATTAGACATCAACTTCAAGAGCAGAAAGCATAACTGTTTTGTTATTATATATTACTAGCTTCGTACATGAGTGCCTAGCCCGTAACAGACTCTAAATGAATACTTACTGAAGGATGGATAAGCAAGGGATTTCCCTTTGGCCTATCAGCTTATACTATTAATAGCATTAATCAAAACACTGTGATCCTTGAACAACAATAGATAGTAAAAGGAATAGAATAGAAAGCTAGAGGAACCACACAGATAAACAATTTTAGTTTCGATGAAAGACAGATTTCAAATACTGGTGGCATGCTAAACTACACTTTTGGAAAAATAAAATTTAGTTATATTACATCCAAGAGTACATAAAAATAAAATCATAAACAGAAAGAAACAGACTGATATTCAACTAATCTCAGGGAAAGCAAAACAAAAGGAAAAGAAAAAAATATAAATTAAGTGACTGGCAGATTTGACTAGCAAAAAAGAAAAGACATTGTATATAAAAAATACAAAAATTAAGGATAATGAGAATTTGGTAACTTAGTTGCAGAATATTTGAAAGTAAAATAAAAGCAAGGATAGTATCATATGCTTGCAAATTCATAGCAAATAGGTTAACGAAATTATTTAGTAAGAGTCAATGCACAAAGACATAAAAGAAATTGATTACAGATAAATAGAACATACCTACTCCAGTTATCAAAGAACTAAATGAGTTATTGTATGTGTTATATCTAGTAAAGTAGAAAATTATATTATGACATTAAATTTAGCCATACCAACTGCTTTTTGTGTGAATCAAAGATTTTTTTTAAATACTGACATCTCTGGGGCGTCTGATTGACTCAGTTGGTAGAGCGTGTGACTCGATCTCAGAGTTATAGGTTCAAGCCCCATGTTGAGTGTAGAGATTACTTAAAAAAATAAAATCTTAAAATACTGACATCTCCATGTATTCCAAACTATTCATACCATGCATTATCAGTTCCCTTTTTTGAATGGAAATTTGAAAAAAAAAGTAAAGCCAATATTTTTTAACAACTTTTAACTATTAGTTATAACAATTGTTATTATAATAACAATTATAAGGAAATAATCATAGATATATGCAAGGTTTTTATATAATTTACTATTTTGTACAGTTATATCTTTATACTGGTGAAAAGTAAAACAGGTAGATAGCAAAAAAGTAAATTAAGATATTCTCATAAAAGAAATATGAAATCACTAAAATGTCACATACTTTAAACACTATTCCATTCTGAAGGGAAATATTACTTGATATATTATTTTTTTTTAATTTTTTTTAAAGATTTTATTATTTATTTGAGAGAGAGAGAGGGATAGAGCACAAGCAGGGGGAGCAGCAGAGAGAGAGGGAGAAGCAGGCTCCCCGCCGAGCAGGGAGCCCGATGCGGGGCTCGATCCCAGGACCCTGGGATCATGACCTGAGCCGAAGGCAGACGCTTAACCGACTGAGCCACCCAGGCGCCCCTACTTGATATATTATTAAGAGCAAAAATATAATTTAAAGAAAATACATATCAAAATTAAAAATAAAAATAAATACCTGTATTAGTTATGTAGGTAGGAATAGAAAGATATTGATAAATAGATGATTAATAGATGAAATAAAATTATAATAAGGATGTTGGAGAACAATAATGAATTCATGAGAGAAATGGAACCTTAGGAAACATATATTAAAAATTAATCTGGGGGCGCCTGGGTGGCTCAGTTGGTTAAGCGACTGCCTTCGGCTCAGGTCATGATCCTGGAGTCCCGGGATCGAGTCCCACATCGGGCTCCCCGCTGAGCGGGGAGTCTGCTTCTCCCTCTGATCCTCCCCCTCTCATGCTCTCTGTCTCCCATTCTTTCTCTCAGATAAATAAATAAAATCTTTAAAAAAAAAAATTAATCTGGTATATTAAACTGTGCTTAATATGAATACTGATACTTTGGTTTTTTTGTTGTTTTTTTTTACATTTTCTACTTGATGTGTACTTTCTATTTTCTCTTCAATGAACAAATATTACTTTTCAATGAAAAAATAAATTAACAATACAAAAAACAAAAATGGGGCAAGATAGGGCAATTAAATATATAATAATTGATAGTAGGAGAATGAACACTTTTCTTGGAAGTGTGTTCAAGGAATAAATGTGATTGTCTGGGATGGTGGACTGGAGGGTGTTGAGGGGTGGAAGCTGCAAAGGAGAATTTTCCAATCTGTTTCACTATGCTCTCCTCTTTGAAATTAAAAAAAAAAAATATGTACAGAGCTTATTCTTATTTTATCAGTGATATGCAAATTTCTGTTCTTATAGATTTTAAAGATTATAAAAGGTACTAGTAAAAAAAGAAAAGAAATAAACAGATGGCCTATGTTCCTGCTCCTTAGGTGGTTTGAATTGTGTAAAGATGCTGTGATTTATCCCACTTTGAAAAGTCATGTCAATTGAGTGTAGATTAAGAAGACTCGTAGCTTATTCAATTAACTCACAATTTTCACACATTCTTCAATCAGATGCTAAAATGACTAACTCTTAATTTGATTCTTTACCCAGTATGTTCTTAACTTTCGTATTCTTAAAAATAATTGTCAACCACTACAAAAATTTGATGCAGGGGTAGTTCCTAACTGGGCCAAACATGGAATTAATCTGTGTCTGCTACCTCTTCAACCCTCTGTGGTCTCCAGAGGTTTAGTCTGGTTCACGTGGTGGCAAAGGTGGAGGCAGCCTTCTCAAAGGTGAGTATACCAAAGCAGAAGGAAAGTTTTTTGTTTTTTGTTTTTGTTTTTTGTTTTTTAGTTATCCCAAGAATAATATTAACAAGTACCACTAATTGGACAAGATATTTAGTGATATAATTCAAGGATGGTTTCAATCTTAACTACATTAGAGTTGGCTTCATTCATCATCTTTTATCTGGCTTTCTAACCTCTTTTTCTTCCTCTCCCACTTCCCTCCTTATCTCCTTATCTCCCTCCATTCTTCCTCCCTTTACCTTTCTCTTTCCCTCTCCCGCTATCTTATTCCTCGTCCTCTTCTTTCTTCTCTATCTTCAGTGTTGTCCATGGCTATAACTTCTTATCATGATACACAAAAACTGTTATATCTTTAAAATAACTTTTGTTGTTAATACTGTTTGTTAAATTAGGGTGAGAATATTAAATAAATGCTTGCTGAGGGACCCAGTTTAATTATATTGCATTACGTTATCAATGTTCTCTTTTTGTAATTTATTAGGTACATAAATTATACATACATAAAAAAGGAGAAAAAATCTCTTTCTAATGACAAAATGCCAAAAAATAAATATCGATGAAATATAAATTTTGAAAATCATAAATGAAAGCTAAAACTGGGAAGTGAATGTTTGATTAGAAACAGATTATTTACAGGGCCTCCAAGTATTTTCTCATAAATTGCTTATTAATTACAAAAAAAAGTGATAATTCTATAGTGGAGAAACCTTGCCATTGTCATCTTAATCAAGTGATCAAAATTATCATCACCAACATTGGTACATATCACCATCCTGTCACCCCTGATACAATGCTCTAAGAAAGACATCCCACTCTGTAGTATTCCTGCCAAAAATATATAACCTGAATTTATTCATTAGAAAACACCACATAAACCCCAAACGAGGGCATTCTTTTTTTTTTAAAGATTTTTTATTTATTTGAGAGAGAGAATGAGATAGAGAGAGCATGAGAGGGGGGAGGGTCAGAGGGAGAAGCAGAACCCTGCTGAGCAGGGAGCCCGATGAGGGACTCGATCCCGGGACTCCAGGATCATGACCTGAGCTGAAGGCAGTCGGCCAACCAACTGAGCCACCCAGGTACCCTAAACCGAGGGCATTCTATAGAATAAGTGGTCTGCACTGTTTTTTAAAAAAGTCAAGATCAAAGAAGATAAATAAGGACTGAAGAATTGTTTCAGAAACAGAAAAAAATAAATTAGACACAAAAATTACATGCAATGCTTGATCCTAGATTGGATCCTGGAAATAAAAATATCTATAAAAGGACATTATTAAGGGGCGCCTGGGTGGCTCAGTCGTTAAGCGTCTGCCTTCAGCTCAGGTCATGATCCCAGGGTCCTGGGATCGAGCCCCACGTCGGGCTCCCTGCTCCGCGGGAAGCCTGCTTCTCCCTCCCCCACTCCCCCTGCTTGTGTTCCCTCTCTCGCTGTGTCTCTCTCTGTCAAATAAATAAATAAATAAAATAAAAATCTTTAAAAAAAAGGACATTATTAAAATAATTGATAAAACGAGTATGGACTGTGAGTTAGATAACCAAATTTTATCAATGTTAAATTTTCTGATTGTGATCCTTGTTTTGTGGTATGTAAAATGATGGACAATTTATAGCAGTATTTTTTACTATTCTTACAATGTTTATATGTTTGATATTGCAATGTAATAAAAATTATCACAAAAATGACATTTGTAGTCTTGTTTTTTCTAAGGAAGATGATGGCTTACCTTTAAAATTGCTTTCTAGTACCAGAAAATATTTGTTTATAGATAGCAGATATCTTAGATATTATCTTTAAAAACAATCACAATAAATAAATAAATAGCATTATTTTTCTGTTAATCCTAAAAATTTAGTTGAGAACCTTAACAAACCAAGTCTCAGTAAATAACACAATTTAATGATTATGATAGCATCTCTTCCCAAATGAATTTCCTAACAAAAACGATGTCATTTTAGTAATCAAACAACTTTAAATTCAGACAGAATGTTCTAGCACTTTAACTTACCTAATTTGATTTTAAAAAATAAATATATTCATAAAAATCCATACCAGTTCTTGTAGTTTATAGGAATTTAAAATAAGAATTGAACTCTTTATTTAATTATAAATCTTGATTACTATAATTGGAATTTCTTTTCTTCAAGAAAATAGGTTAGGATTTCAGGAGATACACATTTTAAAAACAACTGGATAGTTTAAATGAAAAGAGAATTATTTTTCCTTCACCTAGAATGTAAGAAAGTGTATTTATAGTTTTTGATTCCAAAGTTTGAAGCTAAAAAGAAAATCAAATTTTTGTGAGTGATCTTGAGATATAAAAAGCCATGGTTTTCTAATTTAAGCACTAAAAGGAGTCTCATTTTCCTGGAGGTAGCCAAAGTTATTTAAGGCTTTTTATACTCATCACTGAAGCCAAAGGAGTGCCTCCATGCAAAGAAAAATGGATAAGAAAAGGTATCTGTTCCACGAAAGAAATGGCAAAAATAGATTTAGTCCACAGAGAAAGCTGTGGGCAAAGGCCCAGTGTTAAATAGAATAAAACGGATTTCCATGAGAGGTTTTGGAAGAGAAAATCAAACTTACTATTTTTTTTCTTCATGTCATTAGCTGCTAGACTTAAGGCCTGCATATTATTTTAACTACTGCATTAACACTCTTTTATGTAGTCTTTTCTAACTAATCAAAACAAAACAAAAAAAATACGAAGTTATATGGGATAGGTTTTTAAGTCAGGGCCAGCTTCACATATATCCAATTTCTGCAGTGGCAGAGAACACTGCACTTAGGTCCAATGCTTGATTTAATACTGTGATCTCATTGTTTAGAACTTCTTAATATTTTATGAAAAATGGGCACTGCATTGTCATTTTGCACTGTGATGCACAAATTATGTCGCTCATCCTGATTTTTATCCTTTTGTCCCTTATATCATCAACTGTGCCTAGTATTTTCAGTCTTAATCCTGTGAACAGATATTTCGTTTATTATCAAATAGGTACTGTGTCTACATTAAATTGTAATGAGACAGTTTTTCACCTTTAACTTTATAAACTTGGCACTTAGCATTTAAAAATTGATTTTCTCCTTAGAGTTTTGTGTTGACTTGCTCATTTCTTCTAACTTTTTGTTTTCTCAGGGCAGGGAATTAGCTTCCTGGAAGAATAAAGAAAATAAAGAAAAAAAAAATCTGAGAACAAAGAAAAAAAAAAACAAATGTAAACCTGACAGTGGAGGCATTTGCTTTAAAGAAGAATGCATATTGGAGGAGAAAACCAAGGATCACGGAATATTCACCCCCAGAACTACAATCCAATAAAATATTACTGAAGCAACCTAACCCTTTATAGAACTTCAGATACTTGGGGATGAACTGGGTTGTGAGGATACAGAATATTGGAGAGAACTACAAATGATTCCCTAACCCTCAGAATAAAGACTTTTTAATTCTTGTAAGATGGTACACATGCTCATATGGAGATGCTCATAAGGACTGAATTCAGTCATTGAGTTACTTTGAGTTACTGGTGACATCACTGATCTTAGTCTAGCTCCCAATATTAGACATAGGCCTAGAAGTGCCCATCATGTCTTTATCATTTCTGCCTATTTTAATACAGATTTCCCACATTGTTTGAGATTACTATTGTCAAAGAGGATATTACATTTCTATGTAACTTGAAAATCTTTATATGTAAGGCAAAATTATCAGAGAAATGTAGCTCAGTCAAAAGTATTCAATTAAAGCAAGCATAATAGGCTTTGCTGTTAATACAAAGTACAGTGGAAACAAATAAATGGACACATGTAATAAATTTTCACAATGCAATTTTTTGTGTGTGATTGTATGTATTTGGTTTGTATATGTGTGTGTATATATATATAATTTATATACATATAAAATGGTATGTATATATGTAATTGCTTTTTTACGGTCAAAGAAACCTCCAAATAGTTTATGTGTTATGGAGTAAGATGGAAGAGCTCTAACAATGCAGCTAATTTCAGACTACGAACAGAAAATGTGCATTTCTTTGGAATTTAAACTTTACAAATATTTTACGGATAAAATAATAAATTTGCTTAAAGGGTTCATATAACTATGAGGATTAAAAGATTTCGATTTCTTAAATTTAATAAGAATTCTATTATGTCAAAGAGTTTTAGCGGAGGGTTTCTTGCACAATCACAAGTAGTTTGCCCTTGTAGGACAATAGGAGTTGAAGAAGATCACTTTCTAAAGAGACAAGCATTTTGTATCCTCTTTAATTGATTAAAAGTACTACTTAGGAGATCGTTTAAAAATAAACAGGAAAGACAGTTATCTGTGTATCGCCTTCCTAGACTTTCTTGATACTTAAGAAAGACCTTTTGAGTGTTTAAAAATATTACTTGGTTATAATACTCTCTATCTAGGTACAATAAGTTAGAGAAAGACAAATACCATATGACTTCACTCATATATGGAATTTAAGAAACAAAACAAATGAACATGGGGAGAAAAAAAGAGACGAAAGCCAAGAAACAGATTCTTTTTTTTTTTAAAAGATTTTATTTATTTATTTGACAGAGAGATAGAGCCAGAGAGCACAAGTGGAGAGAATGGCAGAGGGAGAGAGAGAAGCAGGCTCCCCACTTGTGCAGGGAGCCCGATGTAGGGCTCGATCCCAGGACCCTGGGATCATGACCTGAGCCGAAGGCAGACGCTTAACCATCTGAGCCACCCAGGCACCCTTAAAGATTTTATTTATTTACTTGAGCGAGAGAGTGTGTGTGTGGGGGGGAAGGGGCATGGTGGGGAGGGGCTGAGTGTGGAGCTTGATGTGGGGCTTGATCTTATGACCCTGAGATCAGGGCCAAAGCTGAAACCAAGAGTCAGACACTTAACCAACTGCGCCACCCAGACACCCCTGGAATCAGACTCTTAGATATAGAGAACAAACTGATGGTTACCAGAGGGTAGGTGGGTGGGGGCATTAAATAGGTGATGGGGATTAAGGAGGGCACTTGTGGTGAGCACTGGGTGTTGTATGTAAGTGATGAATCACTAAAATTCTACACCTGAAACTAATATTACATTGTATGTTAACTAACTGGAATTTAAATAAAAACTTGGAAGAAAAAAAATAAAGTACAATTGCAAGAAGGCAAAATACATATTTATATTGCTTGGTTCTGCATTTTGCAACAGTGAGCTTGGATTACTGTTTATGTTCATTTTCCATGTGCTATTTCAATGTTATGCACACCTTCCACCCACCCAACATAGCAGGCATCCAGGTTAAATCTATTGATGAAAATAATTTTAATATATAGATATATCTATCTTTAATGAACAAAATACAGAATATTTTGGTGATAACAAGAGGCAGGCATGCTCATTTTCAATTTATGTCACTAGCACGATAAAAAAAACTACAAATATGAATCAATTCCTCCAGCCTAGACACTTGATTTGTCACATTTCACATAAAAAAAAGTAATACCCTACAAGGCCCACTCACCTCTAGCTCTAATGGTGATATCATTTCCCAGCATAGCTGTGTAATCTTCCAAGAAAATAATAAGTATAAGCCCCCCAAATCATATATGCATTCAGTCACATATAAGTTATTCACTTTGCAGTTTACATGATTAGACAGCTTGTAAAAAAGAGTTAACATACTTGTCATGTGTAATTATATAGGCAATCATGAAGTCAAGAAAACTTCAAACTCTCTTTAGGATATCAACATCACCAAAACAATGATGTAGAGGAAGTCGTTCAGAGCCAGACATTGCCCCATCAATCAGCTTGCAGTCAGGAGAAAAACTGACTTTGTCATGATATGGTTCTTAAAGAAAAAGTAATAAATTCTATACAAATGGCAAGCAGGCAGCGTGGCTAATTTATTCATTATCCACCCTAGAAAAATAATTAAGTCATGCTTTCTTTCCTGGTGCTTCATTACGGTTTAGTGTGCCCTACCCCCTTCTCCTTTTTTTTTTTTTTTTGGAGCCGTCAGTGAGAACGCTTATTAAAATAAATTAGCTGCAAAACTTTTAACTCTGTCTTAAAGAAAAAACTAATCCACTTTTCTAGTGGAAGTAACATTGATTAAATAAACCCAGTTCCATGCAGAGCAGATTAATTCCTTTAGCCACAGTTTCCAACCTTAAATGATGTTGTATCTGTATTAGTTTGAACAGTGTGTAATAAGCTGTAAATTTATAATTGGTATTAACCTCGTTTAGTGTGTCTTTCTTTGTCTCTTATGGCTGAAATTCCTGATAAAAAAAGGGTAAATATGAATGCTAAAAATGTACGTATTCAGTGGAACAGTCATGTATATGATATACATTTATTTAATGAACTTATTTTTTTACACAACCTACACTGATTAATCCTACCACGAAAGAATTTCAGATATTTGTGAGACTCCATGCTGTGATCCATATTTAAATCAAACTTTCTCAGAAAATCCAGTAGGTAACATTAAAAAATTTGGTCAAAATGATAATGGCTTTTTCCTTTTGAAACGTGAGATTTTTTAGTTGTGTGTGTTGATTGCACCAATATCTACCAAAATGTATTTCCATTTTCTCATAATCTGGGAGATGGTTTGTAAAGAAGCAATAGATAACTGATAATGGCGATTTCTTGTTTAAAATATGAAAAACAAGAAGGAAATGCATCCTTTTGCCATCACTAATATTCTACAGTTAAACCGTATTTAAGATTTCAACTTTCCAGAATTATTCATTCTCTCTTTCCTCTAAACTCCCATTTTGGATATTGACTCCCTGTCTATACTTAAAGAATTTCACTAATCAGTTTCATTATCAACTTAATAGCAAGATTTCAGACATTAGGGGCACCTGAGTGGCTCAGCTGGTTAAGCGTCTGACTCTTGATTTCGGCTCAGATTATGATCTCAGGATGCTGGGATCGAGACCCGAGTAGGGCTTGGCGCTCAGTGCAGAGTCCGCTTGAGATTCTCTCTCTCCCGCTCTTTCTGCCCCCTGCCCCCCGCTGGTGCTCTCTATTTCTCTCTAAAATAAGTAAATAAAATCTTAAAAAAAAAAAAAGGTTTCAGACATTAACAATTTCTGGTCTCAGAATATACCAATATTATGGGTTATAGTTCTAACATTCATTGTATTAGGCCCAAAGGGATATTCTGAGGAGAAAATGTGTTTCACAGTAAGGAGTACTGGCAATGGAAAATTACATGTGTTCATTTGTGAAGAGATAAAAGTGGTTCAAAGTTGTATATTTAAAAGATGCACAAACCATCCTTTACTCTGACCTCCAGAGTGATGCATATAATTTGCAATTTAACCATTGTACCTCTGTGTTTCAAGCTGTTTAATAACTCACTATGTATTTGTGATAAGGCTGCCCTCCACAGTGTGACATGCAAGGTCCTCTTAATCTCTCCCATACACGTTCCTCTAGCATCATCTCTTTCTACTTCCTATCTTATATTCCATCAATTCTGATGGATCTAGGTAGCCTACCTAGACATACGAATGTTGCTTCTTTGCTTTTGCTTAATTTATTCTATTTGGAATGCTCCTTCTTTCCTTCTTTAACTGCCTAAATTTTACTAATGTCTTAAGACTCAGTTCAGACATTGCCCCTTCTCCGCAGCTTCCATGACACCCATATCCCTGAGTCTGACCCTCCTCCTGTATATGGACAGCACGCGGTGCATACATTTCCCACAGCACTTATCACAGAGTGTTAAAATTATGTGCTCACTTGCCATTCTCTCTTATTTTTAGGAGAAGAAATAAATGGCATGAAATGGAATGAAAATTCAGGATAAGGTGGTTTTATATAACCAAGCAACAGAAGTCAGGTAATATAACATTTCCCTAAAGCATTTGTTATCTGATATGAATAATAACTTTCTTTAACTTTTCTATTAAATTTTAAGTAACATAACTGTAGTGTTAATGCCATAACTTTGGCAAATTTCAATTCCTTGCCAGTTCACTAATGGCTCATTTTGAATACCAGTTAATGTTGATATAGTTATTTAGAAAAATAAAGGTGCTTTTCTATTTTTCAAGATCTTGGGTTGGGATGAATGTGATGTTTGACTTCTCAGTTTATAACTGTAATGAATTATTGATATTTGTTCATTGACAATGAGAGACTGTTGAAAATCTGATTCCTAAAGATCCAATTATTGATCTTTACTATCCTAAATGGCCATGTATCTATTAGTGGGATATGGTTCTACAATTAAGATATGTATAGAAGGGAGTGGGATAATGATATAAGCAAATAGACATCAGTTACTTAAGCAGTTTTAATACTACTGTCTGGTCAATCATAATATACACTTTGCTGACACTGAAATCAAAAGATTATGTCATGAATTCATCATTTTACAGAGCAATTTCAGCTCTGAAGTTCTGGTGTAAAATGACAAATTGAACTCATCTATTCAGTTTGGTTTTGATCTGAAACCCCAAAAACACTACTGTCAAAGGATCTAATTAAATGTGTGTGTGCATGTGCTCACGTGTGTGTGTGGAGGGGGCATCACAAGAATGAAGAGGATAGGAAAGGATATCACAGCAAAATTTTTGAATTCTGCAAAACAGATGGTTGAATGGTAACTGACTTAGTACAACCCAGAAAGTTAAATCCCCATCCAGCACAAGAGAATATTGAAAAAGAACCTAAGTGACAGAGTAAAGTCCTCAAAATGCTTCAGAACTCACATACCATATACCCATGGCAACAGGAGTGGAGTGGAAAGTGTTAAAACAAAGACTGGCTAAGTACTACTTGGAAAATGTTTAGGGCTTCTCATGCCTTTCCCACCATCATGGCACTGGGCCATTTCCCCATTCCTTCCTCTCCCACACTCCTAGTGTGGACCTTTATCCCTGGAGGTGTAAAATAAAGGGTCTCTTCTGGGAAACACTGAACACAGATTATTTTCTGTCATTACTCTGTCTTTACCATGGGTTGATTAAACTTTTGCTCTCTCTTCCATGATCTTCTGTGTTGGGTAACCCGAAGAGAGCCCCAGAGAAATTTTTGTTTTGGCTTCTCCTGAGGGCTAGATATGGCTCACGGGGACATCAGAGGTGGAAAACAGACGTTATCTGACTCCCACTGTGCTATTGGACATCCAGTTCATGGCTGACACTGCAGCCCTCTCACATGTCCCAATTAGGATGAGCCCCATGTCTCGAATAACTCATGCTTTTCCCACTGAATTATGCAGAAACGACCCCTATAAGCTTTCAGAACCCTTGGAATGTGTGCCAGAGACTCCATTCCACTCATGTTTACTGGGAGCTTTCAATCAATATCAACAATATTAAACTTCCCTTGAATAGGGAGGTACATGTTTGGTACTTAGTTTTACAAAACTAAACAATATGTGGTTGGAAGTATACTTGCATGATAGATACAACCTAAAAGAAAGTCAGGGAGAACGATTAACATAAAAAGATAGTAGAAATGTAATCAAGAGAATAGAGGAATGCTAAGAAGCTAACAGTTTCCTACTTTTTAAAATCTTGATTGTAAAGATACAAGCATATTTATTATTATTATCATTTAAACTATATATAAGTGGTATATACTCTTCTGCATGATAGAGTTTGCAATAAAAGCATAGTTCCCATTTCTTATGAATCAAAAAAGTACATATTTCTTGAACATTATGTCTAAGCATTATATTATTAATAAGCTCGATTATGTTTTCATAAAAGATTAAAACATTAATGAAACATTAAATTGCTAGCACTTGGATCTGAATTTTATAATAAAAATATAATAACAAATTTTTCCCTCATGCTTTTCTCCTTGTGAAGGTGATTGTAGGCTTTCTTTTAAGAGTTTATAGTTTGGGGGTGCCTGGGTGGTTCAGTAGGTTAAGCGTCTGCCTTTGGCTCAGGTCATGATCTCATGGGTCATGAGATCTAGCCCTGCATTAGGAAGGGAGTTTGCTTCTTCCTCTCCCTCTGGCCCTCCCTTCTGCTCATGTGTTCTCTTTCTCTCCCTGCTCTCTTGCAAATAAATAAATAAAAACTTTAAAAAAAGAGTTCATAATTTGTTAGGAGTTATGGAATAAACCATTCTGAATGCCACACAAATGCCTGTTTGGAAAGTGACTATAAATAGGAGTTTTGTAAATCAAAACTATTTGTCCCTAGAAATAGTTTTATGAAAGGAAGTTGATTTTTTTTAAATTTTTATTTTGATGTAGATTTTGTCAAAATAAACTTAATCTCATAATTGTTTTACACTTACAGAAAATCTATAAAGATGATAGCACAGAGAATTCCCATATATTCACACCCAATTTATCCTGTTACTAACATCTAACTTTAGTATGGTACATTTATCATAATTAATGAACCATTATTGCTATATTATTATAAATTAATGTACATATTCTTTCAGATTTCTGTAGTTCTTACCTAATGTCATTTTTGTCTATTCCAAAATACCACATTACATTTAACTATCATGTCTCCATAGAGTCCCCTGAGCTGTAATAGTTTCTCGGACCTTCCTGGTTTTCATTGACCTTGATAGTTTTTAATGGTACTTGTTAAGTATTTCGTAGGATGGCCCTCTATTGGGATTTTTCTTATGTTCGTCTTATGTCTTTTGTTTGTTTTTTGTTTTGTTTTGTTTTTGTTTTGTTTTGGAAGAAGACAAATTGAGATAAAGAGCCATTCTTTTCAGTTCATATCAAGGGTGTATATTACCAACATAATTTACCACTATTGATGTCAACCCCCATCACCTAGTTGAGGTCATGCAAGTTCCCCCCCCTCTTCAGTCTGTACTTCTTGGAAGGAAATTACTATGTGAAGCACATACTTAGGGAGTAGGGAGTCATTCTCTATTTCCCTGAGCACAGAGTATCTACATAAACAATTTGCAATACTTCTGCACAGTAGATTTGCCTATTCTCCTTTTTAAATCCAACCATTTATTTCTATTATGTTATGTATTTTATACTTCAGGTTATAATCCAATATCCTTTATTTTCTTGTCCACTGGGAGTTCTTTTGGTTGGTAATGTGTCTCTTTTACATAGCACCATTATGTTTTTGTTGAGTACTTCCTTTCTTCCATCTTTTAGCACTAGAAGATCTTCCAGTAACATCTTATATAATTCCTGCCCTAGTCCTAGTATCAGTTATTTTTCCAAGAATTCCTGGTTCCTTGCATTAAAGAATGGTATTAGAAACAAAGGTCTGAGTACTAGGTGTGCTCATTGCTACTGGAGTGTCCATAGGTACTCTAAGCTTACACAGCAGGGAAATATATGTGGGTATACCAACATATGCATATATGCCTGTCTATAAATGTTTTAATATACTCCCATTTTTATCTATATTAAACTAATCATGAGTTCATTTTAATTTCTCCAACTCTAAGTCCATAAACTCATGGAACAGTTTAGTCTTCCTTCCCTTACTTATCTATAAACTCCTACTCTAACAGTGATAAACCTGGTTCTCATCACCATCATCCATTTACTCATTTTCTTAATCCCATATGTGTATATGTATTTTGATCTCAATTTGTTAACCCATATTCTCATGGAAAAGAACTTGATCAACTAGAATACAGTTCATATGTATAGTTTGTTGTTTTTGCTGTTAGTCTTAAGGATTTCACTAATCTCCCAAAGTGATAGTTACATTTTGACCAAGCAACTAATGCTTAATCTTTAATGGAAATAATCCCTAATGTAGTACCTAATCATTCAGTCAGCTTTAAATGATTAGCATACAGGGAAACGTTTTATAAGTATGAAGAGTGCAAAAGGTTAGTAGGTTTGGTGAGAAAATTTGAAGGTCTCAAGAAAGAGATAGTTCTCTAGACCAGGAAGAAAAGTTCTATGTGAGGAGCAATGCTGCTTTAAGATCTTAGTACACTGTCAAGTTTCAAAGTAAATAATATTTTCATAACAGCAAAAAAAATTATCTAATAATGTAAACTTGGTTTAATTAGTAAAGTTTTCTAAGGGTTACTTGACATAAGTAAAATTATGTGTAGGTAACTAAATTAGTGTAAGTTTATGTTTGTAAAACATGTCTTTCTCACGCATCTGAAATTCCTTTCATCAAAAATGTAAAAAAAAAAAGATAAAAAATAACATTTTAGAATATATTTTTATAGTAATATGTCTGCTTGTTTATCATTTTTTAAATTTAATTAGGCAAAGAAGTCAATTTGTTAGCAAAATAAGTTTAGAGTCCCCACAAAAGGGATTATCATAAACTTCTTTCTTCTACTTTCCACTTCAACCCCCAACCTTAATCACTATTGCATCTATTTCATTTAAAAGTAAATGATGCAAAAAAAGTAATGTCTTGGAAGCCGATATGCTGAGTAAGAGGTAAAACTGAAAGGAGAACAAGAGTGTATCAAATTTCCTTTTATTACCACCAGAATATTTTGGAATTACATAAAGTACCAAAATTGATCCTATAATTTGGTCTCACAAGTTTGTTTTTGACATTTGAAGAGAATTCAAAAAGGGAATGAGAAAAAGCCTTTAAGCATCAATTAAAAAGAAAAAAAGTAAAAATGACTCATTTGAATAATGTAATCATACAATTAACTAATTAAAAATAAGCTGATGAATATAGATACTGACAGTTTCAAGGCAAAAAAAAAAAAAAACCCAAAAAACAAAAACCTTCTTAGTTACTTCTGTTCACTGTTAAATATTCCTCCCATTAAATTCTATAAATAAACATTTCCCTTTCTCTCTCTTTTACCTGTCTCTCTCATATGAATAATTTGTAACTGTATTTAAATGAGAAATCTTACAAATATAGATATATTAAAGGATATTTAGTTACAAATTTAGAAAATTATCTTAATCAATATCTGAACTTTGGAAAAAATGGTAATTCCTATGGTTGTCGGGTACTTTGTATTAGAGTTCCGTAAACCTGGGGCTATGTCTTGTGCATATTTGCACTTTAGATAACATTTTATATAGTAAGAATTCAGTATCTGTTATTTGATTGAAATATTTATTTAACAAAGTGTTAATTTGAACATACTTGAAGATTTCACATATATCTTCATACATCTAACATTCTTTCACTTAGCTAAGAATCAAATGTAAATCTGGATTGAAAACTCTTTACTTCCATTACAAATTTATCAGTATAGCAATAGCTTTAATGCATATACATAGTTTTATGAAAAATTAAAAAGAATTGACAATTCAAAAATATTTATAAATATTTCCTAAAAATTCCAACATATTAAATATGTAATTCTAGTCAGTGCTAGAACTCAGTAATATTCTTACATTTTGTGTTTTGACAATTTTAACACACACAAAAAAGAGAAAACTATAAATAAGATGAAGAGTACTTTAGATTTAAGGAAATTAAACCTGGACAACTTGATGAAAGTAGAACAATTTGTTTTTCCGTAAAATAAAATATTATTTCTTTCTGCTCTAGAGGAGTAAATGGAGAAATTAACTTGCATAAAAGAGAAATTGTACTGCACAAAGAAAGATATAAGCTGATGGTTATAGATACCTAATACATTAAAGTTGTGTATCTCTTGGAACAAACAAGTAAAAGACAAATGGAGATGTTAACATACAGTTGAGTAGAACAGAGAAAAGTAAAAACCTTATGTTTTTAAGATGAAGATGCCATTCATCAATATTTGTCTTTTTGGGAAACAGTCCTCCAAACTGACTCATGCATGGATAGGGAAAAAAAGCATCATGTAGAGCCCACCCCTGCAAGCTCTCCTTCAGTCCCAGCTATGAGGACTAATTCAGTCCACAGCCTGCAATGGGTCCCCAGGAGAACCAAGTTTTTACAGAAAAAACAGCCTTTGTTCTCCTGGTAAGGCTGCTGACAGTCAATGTTCTCTTGCCCTTCCTCTTCATCTGTAAAATGGGAGAACTAAACATGGTTCACCAGCCTTCCTGGGATTCTTCAGAGAAATAATATTAAAAGCTAAACAGTACAGCAGAGATGTAAAGGGTATTATAAGGATTGGTGTCCACGTGTTGACTCTGATCACTTTTGCTTTTAAATACAATAATTATATCTCTCTGCTGTACCTTTTACTTTTTCGTTGTTGTTGTAAAATACACATCAGTTCATTTTGATGAAAACTTTGTAAATGTGTTTTACATCTGGAATATATCTCAGCAATAATCAAATTTAAACTCTCACATTTTACAGTTTAAAGCCAAGAGACCAAATGATTTGTATAAAGCCAAATAGCAGTTTAGAAGCAGCTTAAGAACAAAAATTTGGTCTTCCTAACTTCTTCTTTTTTTTTTTTTTTAGTTTTTATTTTATTTTATTTATTTATTTATTTATTATGTAATGTTAGTCACCAAACATTACATCATTAGTTTTTGATGTAGTGTTATATGATTCATTGTTTGCGTATAACACCCAGTGCTCCATTCAGTATGTGCCCTCTTTAATACCCATCACCAGGCTAACGCATCCCCACCCCCTTCCCCTCTAGAACCCTCAGCCTCTTTCTCAGAGTCCATAGTCTCTCATGGTTCGTCTCCCCCTCCGATTTTCCCCCCTTCATTTTTCCGTTCCTACTATCTTCTTCTTCTTTTTTTTTAACATATAGTGTATTATCTGTTTCAGAGGTACAGGTCTGTGATTCAACAGTCTTACACAATTCACAGCACTCACCATAGCACATACCCTCCCCAATGTCTATCACCCAACCACCCCCCACCACTCCAGCAACCTTCAGTTTGTTTCCTGAGATTAAGACTTCCTCATATCAGTGAGATCATGTGATACATGTCTTTCTCTGATTGACTTATTTCACTCAGCATAATACCCTCCAGTCCATCCACGTCATTGCAAATGGCAAGATTTCATTCCTTTTGAAGGCTGCATAATATTCCATTGTATATATATACCACATCTTCTTTATCCATTCATCTGTCGATGGACATCTTGGCTCTTTCCATAGTTTGGCTATTGTGGACATTGCTGCTATAAACATCAGGGTGCACTTACCCCTTCGGATCACTACATTTGTATCATAGGCGTAAATACCCAGTAGTGCAATTGCTGGATCGTATGGTAGCTCTATTTTCAACTTTTTGAGGAACCTCCATACTGTTTTCCAGAGTGGCTGTACCAGCTTGCATTCCCACCAACAATGTAGGAGGGTTCCGCTTTATCCGCATCCCCACCAACATCTGTCATTTCCTGACTTGTTAATTTGAGCCATTCTGACTGGTGTGAGGTGGTATCTCATTGAGGTTTTGATTTGGATTTCCCTGATGCCGAGCAATGTTGGCACTTTTTCATGTGTCTTTTGGCCATTTGGATGTCTTCTTTGGAAAAATGTCTGTTCATGTCTTCTGCCCATTTCTTGATTGGATCATTTGTTCCTTGGGTGTTGAGCTTAAGAAGTTCTTTATAGATTTTGGATACTAGCCCTTTATCTGATATGTCATTTGCAAATATCTTCTCCCATTCTGTCGGTTGTCTTTTGGTTTTGTTGACTGTTTCTTTTGCTGTGCAAAACTTTTTATTTTGATGAAGTCCCAATAGTTCATTTTGCCCTTGTTTCCTTTGCTTTTGGTGATGTTTCTAGGAAGAAGTCACTACGGCTGAGGTCGAAGAGGTTGCTGCCTGTGTTCTTTAGGATTTTGACGGACTCCTGTCTCACATTTAGGTCTTTCGACCCTTTTGAGTCTATTTTTGTGTGTGGTGTAAGGAAATGGTCCAGTTTCATTCTTCTGCATGTGGCTGTCCAATTTTCCCAACACCATTTGTTGAAGAGACTGTCTTTTTTCCATTGGACATTCTTTCCTGCTTTGTCAAAGATGAGTTGACCATATAGTTGAGGGTCCATTTCTGGGCTCTCTATTCTGTTCCATTGATCTATGTGTCTGTTTTTGTGCCAGTACCATACTGTCTTGATGATGACAGCTTTGTAATAGAGCTGGAAGTCTGGAATTGTGATGCCATCAGCTTTGCTTTTCTTTTTCAACATTCCTCTGGCTATTCGGGGTCTTTTCTGGTTCCATACAAATTTTAGGATTATTTGTTCCATTTCTTTGAAAAAAGTTGATGGTATTTTGATAGGGATTGCATGAAATGTGTAGATTGCTCTAGGTAGCATTGACATCTTCACAATATTTGGTCTTCCTAACTTCTAATCTAGACTTTTTCACCTATTTAAATTTTCTAAGGCAAATCTTCACTATATGACATGTACCAAAATCTGGGAGGAGCAGTAAACAGGGTAAAGAGGTTCCTTTCTCTCATGAAGCACACAATCTACATAGATAAAGCAAATCACTATATGTCAAAATATTTAAAAATCACTGTTAAGTAAAATATGCTCCGTCCTTTTGCTTTGCCAAATATATCTTCATAACAAGAGGTAGGCCAGTTCTGAATTTAGAATTGTTGGATCGTAGGAGCACCTGGGTGGCTCAGTAGGTCAAGCATCTGACTTCTGCTCAGGTCATGATTTCAGGGTCCTGGAATAGAGCCCCATGTTGGGCTCAGCAGGGAGTCTGCTTGTCCCTCTCCACCTCCCCCTGCCTGTGTGTACTCTCTCTCTGTGTCTTAAATGGGTAAATAAAATCTTCAAAAATAAAAGATATTTAACAAAAATAGAATTGTTGGATCACTGAGTTCCAGCTGAGAATATAGTGGTTGTCTGCTGAGTCAGCCCCTGGCATTAGTCTCCAGCTCTCAAACTTCCCACACACAAGCTCCCTTACACCACATCCTCTCTAAAACTTCCCTCTGTACCACACTATGATATTTCTCTACTACACATATGTGGACATTCCAAACCACATTTTCAAGTTTCATTCACACCCACACTTTCCTCCGGCCACTCTGAGTTTAGGGGTCCATCTTCAGGATAAGAGAACTTATAGCCATTTGAGCAGGAAATTCTAGAGTTGCTGGGTACCTAGAGTGTGGTCAGAGGACAAGAAAATGGCAAACTGCAGGCAGATCCTTTTCATCCCACAGACTCCTCAATTTATGGGATAAAGGGCATACAGGGAAGTCCAGAATGGATCCCTCTAAAGCACAGGTCCAGTGTAGAGAGCTCTCTTACCTGAATCAAAAAGTGGTACTGAGGGGCGCCTGGGTGGCTCAGTCGTTAAGCGTCTGCATTCGGCTCAGGTCATGATCTCAGAGTCCTAGGATCGAGCCCCGCATCAGGCTCCCTGCTCTATGGGAAGCCTGCTTCTCCCTCTCCCACTCTCCCTGCTTGTGTTCCCTCTCTCGCTGTGTCTCTCCCTGTCAAATAAATAAATAAAATCTTTAAAAAAAAATTAAAAAAAAAAGTGGTACTGGGCATGGAAGACAGATGCCAAAAAAATCATTACCTAAAGCAAAACACACACAAAAAAATCCATAAAACAGTAAAAACAAAACAAAACAAAAACTCCTAAATGTGTGATTAAGTAAGAACTACATAATATAAAATGATGGGCACAGAGAGTGCAATTTACCTTAAACGGGGTGGTCAGGAAAGCTTTCATAGCAAATTAACAGTTGAGAGACATGTGAGGAATTAAACAAGTAAAAGATGGGGCATAAGGGAAAGGGAAACTGTTCCAGATAGAGAAAATAGTCTATGGAAAGGGAAAAACAAAACAAAACAAAAAAACAGTCTATGGAAAGGAGGGGAGAGGAAATGATCTTCCCTATTTGAAAGAATTAATTTGAAGTTTAGCAAATTTCCCATGATACATCAAGGATTTTCCTGACCAGAAATGAGTGGGATCAAAGAACAAAGGAACGCTTTTTTTTTTTTTTTAAAGATTTGTTTGAGAGAGAGACAGAGACAGAGACAGAGAGGAGGGGCAGAGGGAGAGGGAGAGAAATTTAAACAGACTCTGCGCTAAGCATGGAGCCCGATGCAGGGCTTGCTTGATATCATGACCCTGAGATCACGACCTGAGCTGAAACCAAGAGTCTGATACTTAACCGACTGCACCACCCATGCACCCCCAAAGTGATTCTTGAAATAAAATTCCATTAATATATATAGACAGAAAGCAGTAGCTCACAAAGAATGAGTGCCTTGTGAGTAGGCTGGTTGTGGTAATTTATGTGACTAGAAATGCAAATGGATCCCACCATCCTAGAACTCTGGTTATACTTTGAGAAAGAATTGTTACAAATTGTATTGCAATGTTGGAGCTCTACTATAAGGCAGTAATAGCATATAGCTGGCAGGGATCTAAAACTAGATATATCATCACTAAAATACTCAGTGACTGCCACAATGTGAAGGACAAATTTCAAAACTGTATTTCAGAAGAGTGATGGTTAAATTTTATGTGTCTATTTGGTCAGGCCAAGGTGCCCAGTTGTTTGGTGAAATGCTAGTCTAAATGTTGCTGTGAAGGTGTTATATCAACAAGATTAATATTTGCAAACAGTTGACTTTAAATAAAGATTATCCTTAATAATTTGGGTGGGCCCCGCTCGATCTACTGAAGGGTTTAGACAAAAACAGGTTTCCCAGAGAAGGAATTCTGCCTCAAGACTATACTATCAACTCTTGCCTGAATTTCTAGCCTGCTAGCCTACCCTACAAATTTCAGATTTGCCAGCCCCTAAAACTGTATGAGCCAACTCTCAGGAGGATCTTGAAACCAATCTGATTTCCTGTTGTGTTTTTAACTGGTTCTCAGAGGAGGATTGGTGACCCCTGTCAGACGGAGTACACTTCCTCATAGTTTTTGAATAATTCATGATAGAGATCCAAGAGGGAGGTACTAGCCTTTCTGCTGTTACCACAAGGAGTTATCAAGAAATTAGTCAGAAAGCTAGAAATATGACAGCATTTGCCCTCAAAATCTATAAATCCAGTCATAGTAAAAAGAGTAAAAAAGCCCTGGGGAACTCATATTCAAATTAGAATCAAAGAGAATGTTCTGGCACATGAAACAGTATCTTCAGTTTTAAGACCAAGGCATACTGAATTTTTGTTGTTTAGACACCTCAGATAGCTTTCACAGCAATCTTTTAGAAATATGACAGATGTCCCTATAATTGAAAACTGTAGAACCAAGATAGAGGCAAATTACCACTGTTTGTAAAGAATAAAATATTATAGAGCAGCTGTGTTCTAAGAATCTATAAGAGAAAAGGACAGCTGTAAATGACTTGGAATTTTAAAGAAAACCTAATTATTGAACATAGTAATTTTACTATGTTTTAGTACCTGGAGATCGATCTATCAATCTACCTATCATCTATTTAATTATTTGTGTATATACACACACAAACATGCACACATGAAGATATAGTTATGTTCTCAATCCAGAATTTTTAGGTAGCAAAACAAGTTTTATATACTTAGGATAGTTATTACCTTCATATATTACTATTAAAATATAATTAAGTAAACAGAGACACGGAAAAGAGGAAAAAATCAAACAGGCTAACTATCAAGATTAACAAAGATACCATAATTAAACTTCAAATTTGACTCAGCATCTTAGAATAAAGGGCAAAGGTAGTATATCTTCGAGTTTTAGCAAATTTTGATAGAAGGATCCTTTCAAATATTCACATCCAACAAAGGCTAAGCATAACATTTTAATATGAAGGCTATGCAAGTTAACTTAAGAAATATTAAGAAAATTCAGACAATTGACAGTAACAAAAAAGAATACACAAATGATTCCAGCAACCAAGAACACACTGTGAATAACTGTGGCAGGCAGTCTCTAGTGTGTACCCCAATGATCCTCATGTCCTGGCTTTCACTCCTGTGTTGCCCCTGCTCTTCAGTGTGAGAAAGACCCGTGGCCATGGCCATGGCAAAGGATGTCACTTCAATGATTAGATTACCTAAAGTTGTAACTTCCTTCTTGTGAGAGACTAGCTCTATTCCTTCTCAGAGTGCATGCTTTGATGAAACCAGCAGCCAAGTTGGACAGGCCCATATCCTAAAGAATTGAGCCAGTCTATAGCAACAGCTGGCTATTATCATATCTCTAAAATGTAAATGACTAGATGTTTCATTTCTATCATCTATTGTTGACAACAGTTGTTGTTAAGATATTTTTCAATGTCCTTATGTGATGCTGTATGTTTTGCATCTATCTATTTATTATTAAAACACTATTAAACCATACACACTTTTTATTTTATTTATTTTATTATTTTATTTTATTTCCCATTAAACAGCAATCTATTCTTTTTTTTTTTTTTTTTAATTTATTTGACAAAGAGAGAGACAGTGAGAGCAGGAACACAAGCAGGGCGAGTGGGAGAGGGAGAAGCAGGCCTCCCGCCGAACAGGGAGCCCGATGTGGGACTCGATCTCAGCACCCTGGGATCATGACCTGAGCCGAAGGCAGATGCTTAACGACTGAGCCACCCAGGCGCCCCAGCAATCTATTCTTTTAGAAACATTTTTATCTAAGCCATGCCATGGGCATATACACCCTTAAATTCTTCAGTCTATCATCATCCTTTCTCCTAACAATCAAACCCAGATCTTGCAATCTTCCTGTGGGTATCTCAATATATTTTTGCAGACCAAACATACTATGTGCCAGACACTATGAATAGAATTAGATGTGCCCTTGAGGAATTAGAGTATATGTGGAAAACCAGAAATGTAGAAGATAAATTATATTAAGATTTATAATGTCCACAATGTTTAATCATAGTTAATATTTGAACTCAATAAATTCTTAATTTAATGCTTCTGCATGTCTACATATTATTAATATTGATACATATTTTAGATACTTGGCTGTCCTTATCAAAACAAGATGTTAAAAGAGGGAGCCTACTTTAGCCTATACATAGGACAGACAGGAGTCATTTCATAATGATAAAGCAATAAGTATTTCTATAAAAATAGATATAATTTAAGATTACAGAGTTTCTAGTTATTAAAATTAATTATAGAACTTGAGATTTGGGAGAAATAAAACAATGGCTTTAAAGTAGATCTAGTGATATACAAACTAAAAGACACTATCAAATAGGCTATTACACTGGACATGGCTCCAGAATTGACAATGTCCAGTTTATGAAAGGTTGTTCCCTGAAAGCGAAGGTGCAGTTTTTGTACCCCCCCAAAAAATACTATGGCAAGAGTGACAAAAATCTACTGCAAATATCACTTATTTGTTGGTCTATTTAAATAATTTTGGTCCCTTGATTTAATAGACTGATTGTGAAAAATAGTGATTCCCAGGTGTGGTTATGGTTAGGGATAAGAGGAGAAAAAACTGTTTTAAATTAAGAGGTCAGAGATAGCCTCATTGAAAAAGTGATATTTAGTCAGAAGCCAATGTACATATTTGCAGAAAATTGTCTAGTCAAAGGGAACTACCCTGTGTGGAGGCTCTGATTTAGGAATAAACTTCATCCACTGCAAGTATAATAAAGAGGCCAGTGTTACAGACGAAGAGTGAAAAAGGGAAGAGTGATATAAGATGAAGATAATAAGGAGTGGAATCCTATATCCTCTCAGGCTGGTGCAAGAACTTGTGAACTCTTTCTGAGTAAAACAAAAAAACGATCGAAAGTTTTAGATCATAGGTGACAACTTTTCCTAATAAGCCCAAAAATGCTGTATTAAGAAAATGACAACCTTGAGAGGGTCAAGGATAGAAGGAAGAACCTAACTTGAAACCTACTGAAGTAATTCTGTCCAGAAAAGAGGCTGGAATATTATGGAAACATTGGATGGTTAATCCATGCCATGGATAAATATTATGGATATATTCTGAAAGTAAAACTAGAATTTACTAGTGGATTAGATGCAAAGAATCAAAGAGAAGAGTCAAGCATGACTTCAAGATTTTGTTGAGCTACTGGAAGTAAAGCATTGCTTTTAACTACGAGAAAAATGCCTACATTTGTAAGTGATGATTAATAGCTCAAATTAACCAGGAATACAATTGCGAAGTCAAATATGTGAGAACTGCAGATTTTGGTTTCTAGCCATGGCAGAATATTTAGTATCAGACTTGCCCTCATAAGCAAACTATATGAAAATGGACAAAACATGTGGATCTGTTTTCAAGCACTGAGCAGTAGGCATCACAGAGCTGTGATCCATGAGAAAAGTATAATTACTGTGAACCTTATGTTCACCCAAACTTTCTGCCTGAGGGTATGTTCTGAATTACAGCCTAATGAGATCACAGTCTTGTTTAAAAGAGAAAGTAAAATCAAGGTTTGCTGAAGTAGCTAAAATTTGTGGAGCAGGTTACTAGAGAGTAGGGAGTTGCACAGAAGGCAGACACAGAAATATGCAGAGGGGTTCCCTGGGGCTATTTGCCTGAGGGCTGGGTTGCACATGTATAGGGTAAGATTCCAGTGATGTCTAATAGAGAGCAGCTGCTAGGGGACTAAGATTAGAACAGAGATTTCAGAGGTCATGATGGTAATCTTATGTTGCCAATGAAAATTAGATCTAGCTAGGCAGCTGATCACTCACTTAAAGTTCCAAAAGGCCATGTCATCAAAGTTAGTACAATGTTCTTAATTGAAAACAAAGCACAGAATTAAGAAAGAAAGAAAGAAAGAAAGAAAGAAAGAAAGAAAGAAAGAAAGAAAGAAAGAAGAAAGAAAGAAAGAAAGAAAGAAAGAAAGAAAGAAAGAAAGAAAGAAAGAAAGGAAGGAAGGAAGGAAGGAAGGAAGGAAGAAAGAAAGGAGAAAGAAAAAGAAAGAAAAAAAGAAAGAAAGAAAGAAAGAAAGGAAGGAAGGAAGGAAGGAAGGAAGGAAGAAAGAAAGAAAGGAGAAAGAGAAAGAAAAAAAGAAAGAAAGAAAGAAAGAAAGAAAGAAAGAAAGAAAGAAAGAAAGAAAGAAAAGTAGACATACTACAGCAGAGAATAAATCCAAATTTTACTATATCAAGATTCTTGACAAAACAAAAATCAATAATCTTTTAGGAAGTAAACATCGTTCAGATATCCTATTAAGTATAATCCACGATGTCAAGCATAACATACTTGACATGAAGAAGCAGGAAAATATGACCCATTAGAAGTTAATAAAAAGTCACTAAAAATAAAATTTGAGATGACTGTAGATGTTAACATTAACAAATAAGAATTTTTTAACAGCCATTATAAATATAGTAAATGATTTAAAAGAAAAGATAGACATAATGAGTAAGTAAATGGAGAACTTCAGGGGGGAATGGAAACTATATTAAATTCTAAAACTACAAAAAATATATGTGATATGACTAGAAAAAGTTAATGGAAATCAGATACTGCAAAATAAAGGGTCAGTGAACTTGAAGATAGATCAATAAAATAATATCTAACTGAATGAAAAGAATAGGAAATATTGGAAACACTGAAAAAAACATCAGGGATTTGGGGGACAATGAAAAGTGGTCCAACAGATGTAATGACGTCAAAGATTGAGAAAACATAGAGAATAGAGCAGAAAAAATATCCAAAGAAATATCACCAAATTTATGAAAAGTATTATTGTATATTAATGCATATGCTAGAAGTTTAGTGTAACTCTGGTTGAATAAAATAAAGTCATACATAAGAATATCGGAATCAAACTTTGCAAGACCAAAGTATATCTTGAAGGCAGCACAAAAAAGGACACCTCATATGTAGGGGGAAAAAATAAAAATAAAACTTATGGTTGACATCTGATCATACAGAAATGTAGGCAAGAAGACAACATCTTTAAAGTGCTAAAAATATATTTATATTAGTCATTCTCCAGAATTTTACATCCCACCAAAATAGCACTTATTTGAAAAAAGATATTTTCAGATAAGGAAAAAAAAATGAGAACATTTATTGACAGAAAAATTGTACTAAAAGTAATGATAGAAAGTAATGCCATAGGAAGTTCTTCTGATTGTAGGAAAATGACACCAGATAGAATATCTGAATGAATATACGTAGAATATACATATATGCAATAAATTAGGAATGGGAGATTTAATAGAACTGTACTGTTGCTAACTTCTTAGATTTTGTGTGAGGTGGTTTAATATTAAATATAAGTAGAGCAGGATAAGTTAAAATTACAATATAGAACACATATGTACATATATAATTACATATATATATTTATATATAAAAGTGTGACTAAAGCCGATAGAAAAAATCAAATGGAATACTAGAAAATATTTAACTAACCAAATTGAGAAAATAAAGTACAGCCATATAAATATTACACTAAATATAAATGTACTAACTACTCTAATGGCAGAAAATTGAACCGTGGGAGAATAATCCATCCTATAGAAAATAGTAGATGGGAGAAAAGTGGAAAAGGACCTGAGTAAAAGTGAGATGAAGTATATGTTTTCAAGAAAAAGAAGGTTATCTATTTTGTCAAATACTACAAGTGAATCAAGTAGGATAAAAGCTGAGAAATTACCAGTGCATTAATTTAACTGGAAGTTACTGGTAACTTTAACAAGCACAGTTTGGGTGGTATGATAGGAACGGAAGCCTGATTGCAATAGCTTCAAGAAACAACCACAGAAAAGGAATTGGGAAAATGAGTGTAGTTCGCTAATTTAAAGTATTTTGCTCTAGGGGCGCCTGGGTGGCTCAGTCCTTAAGCGTCTGCCTTCAGCTCAGGTCATGATCCCAGGGTCCTGGGATCAAGCCCCACATCGGGCTCCCTGCTCAGCGGGAAGCCTGCTTCTCCCTCTCCCACTCCCCCTGCTTGTGTTCCCTCTCTCACTGTGTCTCTCTCTGTCAAATAAATAAATAAAATCTTTTAAAAAAAATTTAAAAAAAATATTTTGCTCTAGAGAGAGATGGAGAAAAAATGCCTGACCTACATAAAAGAAAACTCAAAACAAATAAGCAAGAGAAAGTTGATAAAAAATATTCCATATCTCTGTTTACAGCTAAGATTTCTTTTCATTTCACAATGGTAAAGTGTATTTCACTGATTGGAAGAGAATATACTGAGAATAAAATTTGCGGTGTCTGTGTTAAGAATGAAGCCTCTCTGCATCTCCATATTTTGATGTCTTTCTATCTCTCCCTGCTGCTCTCTTTCCTTCTCTTTTTTCTTACATCTTCTATTACCCTTTTTTACTCTTTACAAAGATAATTATCAGTATTATTTCATCTAGAATACAAACTTTATTGTACACTTTTTTTTAGAATTTTAAATTGACTTCAATGGAAGTCCTTAAAACAAAATTTTAATTAACTATTAAAATGGCAATATTGGGGCGCCTGGGTGGCTCAGTCATTAAGCATCTGCCTTAGGCTCAGGTCATGAACCCAGGGTCCTGGGATCGGGCCCTGCATCGGGCTCCCTGCTCAGTGAGAGACCTGCTTCTCCCTCTCCCACTCCCCCTGCTTGTGTTCCCTTTCTCGCTGTGTCTCTGTCAAATAAATAAATAAAATATTTTTTAAAAATGACAATATCTATTACAAAAATTCTAAATAAAGAGGACTTAAATCTAGAAAACATGTTAAAATTTAAGTTAACCAAATTTATTAAAAGTAACAAAATATGTAAAAAACTCATGGACTATTTTGTCAAAATTATAGACTAAATATATACATATATACATACATATATGCAAGTTATTTCTTTAAATTATTTAAAATCAGATGCTACTTTAATACAAGTACTAAAGAAAAATGATAACATCAGTACTTTGAAGTACCATTGACCATTCTTACATGATATCATTTTCTATTTATCTATCCATGGTTATAACCCTTCTATTTTTCTAAAAACTACTTATGCTCAGACACATCTTGATGTGTTCTATATGCTGCCCCAGCTGCTCCTGTCAATATGAGGCTTGTGGCCTCAGAGGTAAGAAATAAGAGGTCAATTTGGGTGTCAATGTTTTTCAATTAGCTAAGCTACCGAACTGAACTCATCTCCCTAGGATTCAGGTATTTACATCCATGCAGATTGGGTAAGAGGAGCTTTTTTGAATTTATTCACTGCCTGGATCAAAATAAAACTGAAACAAAAAGAAAAAAAATTTCAAACCCAATGACTGTGCCCTCTACTTCAACCTCTCTACTCTGCAATCCCATGACTTTAATTTAAAGGATAAAAATACTGTCTAGTGTGTGTGCTTCTCTCACATGACTACCCTCTGCTTGAAAGTTCTACAGCCCAGGCTATTTATCACACAATTGATGGAGTTTGATTCCCTCTGCTCTTCTCCAGCTAAGGATTACAAACAGTTAGCTAAACAGTTTTTCTGCTGACAAAAGTTTATTTTTAACCTAGCTAGTTTCTTAAAGAAAATGACTTCTTAGAAATTTTATATTCTAGAGCTTATTTGAACCTACACTCCAAAACAAAGCAATAATGTTTAAATAGACAGAATGTGCAATTTCCCCATAATAACATTTAACTAGACTGTTTTTGCAATCTTTTCCTCTATCACTGATGAATTTCTTATCTGTAAAAAGTCTCCCACTGTGAGAAATTTGCTCGAGAACACCCAATAACCATGTAAATGATTGCCATCTAAGCAAAACAGCTGGTTTTCTCCTAGCTTTAAAAATGATGGGGGAAATTCAGAGCTAGGTCCCTAACTTACAAGACATAAACTGAGATCTACATTTGAGTTCTGTCCAAAATCCCAGTGTGTATTTCTCAGCTCTAATACAAGAAGAATGCATCAGGTGCTCAGATGAAACACTCTAGAGAAAAATACCACCGTGTGACTGTTTATGAACAGTGAGATAAATCTTATCACTATTGACATTAAATCATTAGTGGTCTGTTTGACTGGATATCTTGCACAGCATTAATAATGAAATGTTTATTTACAGTTTTTATCTGCTGTGTGGCAACATCTTCCCATAGAGTTATTTTTTATCTATTGAGAAGTGTTGCTTCTACTTTATCAATTATTTTGATCTTTGTATGGAGGTTATGCCATCTTCTTTAAGTTATTCATAATTGAATGAATAACTGTTTTATGAACTCGCCATTGGCAATATTTTCCAGTAATGGATGAAGAAGTGGTAGCTTCTTAGACTTTAAAATTCATAGAGTCCTCAGAGACAGACTGCTCCCTTCTATATTTCTTTGTGTCTCTCTGAACTGAACCAGGCCCAGGAAAAGTTTTTCTTCTGTCTCTGTCTCTACAGGTTTCTCACCAGTTAGGTTATATGAATAAGGACACTATCCCTGCACTCCAAGTCAATATTTTTGCTAATGCTTCCTGAAATTGGCCACTTACTTTGAGGGTGAATTTTATATAATATTGACCATTTTTAAAATATACATTTTTAATTATGTGGATTTTCTCAGTCCCTTACTTTTATGATAGCAGATTTAGGACTTAATTTTCCTTGTTAATTTTGTGTGGTTTCTAGTATGAAAGAGAGGATAAATCTACTATAGCTTTACTGTATTTATCCAGCAAGTCAGGACACTTTTCTTTAACTGAAACTTTATGAAGATGATAAAAGTATGAGTTAAATATGGTTGACCTGCAGTATAGGAAGATAACTACATATTTAAGTAAACTAAACTGTCAATATAAGTATAATTGCACAGATATGGACAATGATTATAAACAATGCATTGGGATTCTATACATTTTTAGTACTTTGTTAATGATAAAATAATCTGTGTTCAGACTCTATTTTTCTTAGTTTTCACTGATCTGAATTCTAGTGGTATTCTGAGCATCTCATTGTGTGAGAAAATGTTGCTTCCTTGTAACGGGCTTTATTTGCGGTAGTTTTTTTTTAGTTCATTTTTATTGCTCCACCAAATTTTTTCCACCTACTTTTTACTGGGGTATGGCTTTATTTTCCAAAGTGGAATGAACACACAATTAGAGCTGGAGAAAGTGAAATTAAAATTTCAAATCTACATTTTGCTTGGGTCAGTGCACAAACCCATTCATTTCTTTGCAGCTTGATGAGAAAAATAATTTGAAACTCTTAAGCTGTTATGACAGTTAAATCAGATAATGTATATAAAATGCCTAACAGATTCTGATAGAGAGTATATAATTATTAAAATAATAATCATGGTCTAACAGTCTGCTTTCCTCTAGAAAGAGCATTCCATGGGTACCATTGTATTCTATAAAATCACTATTTTATCTACGGTAACATTAGGGTTATTAAAATTTACTCCAGGGGTGCCTGGGTTGGAACAGTAGGTTAAGCCTCTAAGCCTTAGTTTTGGCTCAGGTCGAGATCTCAAGGTCATGGGATTGAGTCCCGTGTTGGGCTCCAGGCTCAGCACCAAATCTACTTAAGACTCTCCCTCCTCTGCCCCTCCTCCCATGCATTTTCTCTCTCTCTTTCTTAGATAAATAAATAAAATATTTTTTAAAAATTATTCCACTTGATTGAAACAATATCACAGATCATAGTTGAGGTCAAGAGAGAATCTGGGTTTCATTTTTGCTTTTGCCTTATTATTGGGCCATTCTGTTTCCCTTGGCACCTTTATCTGCCAATGTCCACTGCAAGCTTTATGTCCTATCTCTTTGTGTATTACCCCCCACCCCAAATTATCATGGTGATTGAGGTTACTGAAAAAAATGCCACCAACAACTTTATTTATGTATTATTTTTTGTGCCTTTGAATGCTGAGCTAATGAAAACAAATTATTTCATCTAATAATTGTGTACTATACTTTATGCTTAATAGGGAGAGTGCTCAACGGTTTATGGAGTATTTCTACACACATCATCTCCTTTGTTCTTCACAACTGAGGTAACAGTTTTTTCCTCTATTTTTATTTTTTCTAAAGGAAGCAAGGCAACTGTTGAAAGGTTAAGAATTGCATAGGCTTCTGTCTCCATATCCCTTTATTTAACAAATATTTATGGAGCAGTTAATATACATCAGAAACATCTCTAGGTGCTATGATAACCTTAAAAAACAAAACAAACAAAAAAAACAGTAAAATTTTTGCCTTTTGAAGTTTGCCATATAATGAGGAGAAATAAAAAAATAAATTATTAAATATGAGTTATTTGTGCTGTATGTAGAATGGTTATATGGACAAAACATATCCTGGGATCTAGTGCCCATTTCTGTTTATCAGGTATTTGTCATCATTATTCTTTTCATCAGTAAAAACTATTGTTTCCAAAATAACCGTAAGCAGAATCCTAATATATAAAACAGATGAAAGTGGGGCTGCATAGACTGAAATGAAAGCCAAGAATTGTACTGTCCAATTTTGCTCTTCATCAACCTGCAGCATTCTGGAGGTACCTCTTTAGATCACTAGAGAAACTTGAAATGACTTCTGTACCATAAAAATAACTAGAGTGGAAAGAGGACTTAATAAACTTTATAAAAAGTTGAAGTTATTTTAAATTCATTAAACATGCACAGAAGTCTTTCATTGTTTCTTATGACAGACCTTGGGAATAAGTAAGTACTGTATTTCAACTGTTCTAGAGGAGTCTACATTTTATATAAATTTACACATCTCAGTATAATATGTAAAAATGTTGGAATACTGTTTGAACATGTATATTTACAAGGATATTATGATCAAATGAAGCAACTAAGTCTATGTAAGTCAATTTAATTAATTCACAAAAATTCAGAAAACTAATCCTCCAAAATCAAATATATGCTAAGGAAAAATATCTAAATATTTTAAGGACATTTTGAAGGTATTTTTCATTGTTGTGGTCAGATCAGAGAAGCAAACTATATTTCTACATATTTATCTGATTTTTTTACCCGTTATCTTTATATTCTTCCTGTTCTAGGGGAAAATTAGATCAACTATTATCTTTATTTAAAAATATGTTCTGTACATTTCTAAGCAATTCTTATTCCATGGACTTAACATTTATATAAACTTGTCATATTCAATTGAAATGAAATTTCCTCATAAACATAATCAAAGAAAAGGACTTAAACTTAACACAGTATAAAAAATTTTCAGCTTTCAAAACCAAATGACCACACTAGTTTAAAAATAATTTGAGTAATGTATTGTTGCTTCTCACTCCACCACTACAAAATACAAAATGCTAAGTCCACACATACATCCATTGTGTATGTCTACTTTTAAAAATTAATATTCAATACTTAACTCCCAAGTCATTGCTACTTTCACTCATGGTAATTTCAATATTATAAATGCATAATTTTATCAAATTATAATCAACATAGATGATTTTACCAAAATTCTGGACTCTAACTTTTTTTTCCTCTATTCCTATGATGTCATCTTTTTTGCTCTCTTATCCCCATGACATTACACTTGAACTTATCATTCCAATGTTAAGTACCAACACTCCATATTTTAATTTTAATTTCCTATCACTTTTTATCCTTTTATCTTACTGCCTCTTGTACCTCAAGCCTTAAAAGCCTTCAATGCCATTTATATCCATAAGCTATGATCTTAGTAATCTTTCACTATCACTTACTTTGTTCATGTCCTCATATCTAACTTTATGTAGATTAAATTCTATGTTCAATAATTAAATTTATTGATCTCATATATACTCAGTTCTTTTGCCCTTCTCTCACTCTATCTTATCTACTATGCTAAACAATAATACTGGTTAAATCCATTTTCTAACTCTCATATCAGTTGTAGTTGAATATGGTTGGAAAATAATATACACACACTGCCACATATGTCCATGCACACATGCACACAAGTGTATGCGCACACATCCACACACACAGTGTCTGGCTCACTTCAATTTCTTGAACACTGAAATCATATGGGTCCAACATTCTTGCAATATTTCCCCAGTAGATTAATCTCCTACTCTCCTAAATGATTACATTTTACCTTCACTCTCCTTAAACTTCCAACACTTTTTTTTTCCCATCCTAACTCTCACCTGATTTCATCATGATTCTGATTTCATGGGGAAGATGTAAGCAATCAATACAGATATTTGAATGCTCTTACCACAAGTATCCACCTTCCTACCTGCATCTGTGCCCATGCAATGACACTTTTTCCAGACACAGTCTACCCATACACCTAGCAATGGCCAAATTCTCCTCTTGTGTACTATTTTCCATCTCTTCTCATTTATTCAAGGACATTGCTCTAATAATATTTTTCTTTCACTTACCATGTCAGGTTTTCCCTCTCTACTGTGTCTTTTCCAACAGCAGTAGTTGGAGGGAGAAATGGGGTCAATAAAGGTAGTTTAAGTAAATGTTTTATTTGAAATATAACATGAAAATAAAAAGTACACAAATCATAAGTAAACACTGGTGATTTTTCAGAAGTGAATACAATGATGTAACCAGCATTGAGTTGAAGAAAAAGACCAAACTCAGCACCTCAGAAGTTCCCCTTTGTACCCCTTCAAGTCACAACCCACCAATGTTAATCACCATTTTGGCTTCTCACACTTTTTTCCATCCTGTACAAATGGAAAAGTACAATATATGCTTTTTTAGTCTGGTTTCTTTGGCTCAGCATTATGTGTGTGATATTTATCTATAATACTGTAGATGGTTGTAGCTCATTCATTCCCATTACTCTATAGTATTTCATTGTACACATATGCCAGAGTTTGTTTACCTTTTCTACCTAGGTTGGACAAATGAGTTGCTTTTAGACTGGGATATTATAACTGGTGTTGTTATAAGCAGTCTTGCATGTGCCTTTTTGTGAAAAGATATATGTATTTTAATTGATGTATATCTAGGAGTGGAATATGTGTATATATATGTATATATATGTATATATTTAGATATATAATATGTATCTAGTGTATATATATATATTATATATATAATATATATATATATATATTAGATAGATGAACTATCTATCTAATCTAATATATATATATAGATAGTTAGTTGAGGTACAAGAGGCAGATAACTAACTATCTATCCAATATATATATATATTAGATAGATGAACTATCAGTATGCTTGTCTGCAAAAGCAAAGGTCTTAATTATATGAGAGAGTATGGAATACAGTGTACAAGTCCCATGAATTTAAATATTATCAATATGCTTCAGTTTCTCAAATATAGTTTTCTGTAGCATGGACTTTTTCTGGAACTCCAGACTCCAATCTCCACTGGCCAACTTGAGTTTTCCACCCTACTTTGTAATGAATATTTCACATTAATCTACCCAAATCCATGCTTTAGTCCTTTGCCCAAACTTTTTCTCCCTCCAATCTATCCCATTTCATATAATACCAATTTCAGCATTTCATACTGTGAGAGATCTTTGAATTATCTTCAACTCTCTTTTTCTCAGACTCTGCTTCTAGCAATCTGGCAAATTCCACCAGCTTTATCTTAAAGATCCAGAATTTGACTACTTTTCAATAGCTCCATAGCTGCTTAGATGAACTAATGTAAGTCTGTCAACCATTGTGATCTATCAGATCATTCCTCTATTCAATCTTGCAATAGCCTTCCACCATTCTCCTTGATTCTTCTGCCCTTATCCCTTTTCAGTCTCATCTTATCATGGGAGTCAGAGTCAACTTATAAACCCATATTACATAATGGGCTCACTATGCTAAGAACCCTCCAATATCTTCCGATCTCATTCCAAGTAAAAGCCAAAATCTTTATAATGTCTTAGAGGGCCCAATATGATTTTCCTTCCATCACTTCCTGTCAATTTTTTCTCCACATTTCTGACCATTTTCTCTTTCTGCCATTTTGCTTCCTTGGAGATTTTTGCTCACTAGCTCCCTTGCTATTCTCCCAACACCAGTTTTGCTGCAAAGTTGACTATTTGTTTTTATTTTTTCAACTGCTTGAGATGCTCTTTCCCCCCAAATACTTGATGGAATTTCTCTCACACTTCCTTTAGGTCGTATTTGAATATCCTCTTTTTTTTCTTTGAAAGCTTTCCTTGGCTACCCTCTTAAAAATATAACAATCCATATCCATAATCAATACCCCTGCACTTTGTTTTTTACTTATTTTGTTGGGGTTTTATAACCTATTTTTTTCTAGTAGAAATTATGCTACATACATCCAGTAATTTTGTCTTCTTAGCTCACTTATATAAAACTAGGAAAAAAATAAAACTAGGAAAATTTAATATACTCTTGTACTAAATTGGGGATTAGGAAAGTGCCTGCTATATAGTCTTTACCTAATATATATTATTGAATGAAGCAAATAATTCAATAGATTTATTATTTGAGATTCCTATTGAGTATATTGTTATTTTTTTAGGCCAATGCCTTAGCCTTTCTATTCTGTCAAGCCAGAAACTTAGCAAGACACAATATATAACTCCACACAAGTTAATTGAATAGGATAAATATGAGGCTGTTTTTGTTTTCTTCGAGAAAATTGTAAGTTAAACCATACAAAAACACCCTATCAGGGCAGGTCCCCTAAACAATATTGGCCATGTGATATTAATGGACATTGTGAGTAAACTAAGTGAAGTCAACCATCCACATTAGTTTTTACTACATCCTGTTCTAAAAACTAAATATATAAATAAATAAGTAAAATTTATTACAAAGGCTGTATTATAGCTTTACTTTATCCCATAAATTTGTAAAATAACTGGATAAATGAATCTATATCTCCTGCTTCAAGAACCTAGGAAGTAGTAACTCATTATATATTTAAATGTGTATGCATGTTAATGAGCTCGCAACTGCAATGGAGTTTGGAGTCAGTCATTGACTCAAACAGAACAGACTTTAAGAAACCTAGTTATGCAAGTCTGAAAACAACATTTACCAGATTTTTGAAATAGGGTAATTAATTAAATATTTATGTACAGCAATTTCCTCATCTGTAAAATGATAAGAAATATTTATTTAATTCAGTAAGTATTAACTGAACATCTGCATTTCTAGATCTCCAGCTCTGCCATTTCTGCATAATTAATAACTATCTAAATTTGGCATGTTAATTAACATATATGTCTCACCAATAAATGGGGGAAAATAACAAATCTCATCTCATGAAAATGAGACAATAGATATAAGGGAATTTGCATACTTAATTTTGTTTTGTTTTTCACACAAGGCTAAATAAATGATAGGAGAATAAAGGCTCCATAAAGGACATCTATTACTATAAGGTAGGTTTCTTAGCTCCATTTTACAGGTGAAGAAACCACATCCAAGGGAAAGTAAATAATGTGGTCAAGGTCTCCCATCTGTAAGTAATGGAACAGCGATTTCAACCATAGCACATCTGGCCGCAATGTCTGTGCTTCTAACTAGCACTCAATGCTGCCTTGGTTTCTGACTTTAAGTTTTTAATCTACTTAGTGAGAAAGACATATATTTGTAATCATATATTAAAATGATATTCTTTCTCTCATGAGTTTTAAGCAAAGTGCAAGAACAATGCAATAAATAAGGGAAGGTGCCAGAGTGCTGGTATAGAACATGCTACATGATTATGGAAATAGTTCAACATTAGCTCTTTATCTGCGTTGAAGTTTGAAAATAAAGTTGAAGTGACTGAAAGTAGTGTTCCTTTGGAGAGTGTTGCCAGTAGGTTCTATGCTTTCTCATGAAAGAAGAGGGGGTACTTTCTCCTCAATGTAAGCTAAGCTTGAGGGTCTTCAACCAAAATAGTTAGAGAACTTGACATTAGCACAGAGTCTTGGGGGGCAAAAATAGGGTCTAACTTTACTGAGAAAATTCTAAGGGTACAGGGCAGAAGCTAGAATAGTGTGAGATGGAGTAAATATGATAAAGAGGGCTGCATGAGGATGGCTAACTCCATCAGAGCCAAGCTGGCCTGGTGTGTTTCTAAAAAGTAATCCCACATAAGAGGACTCCCTGGAGGGGCAAAGATACCATCCTGAGGCTTTGGGGATAGTGGGGAATCAACAGTGGGCACAGCCAGAAGAAGGACATTACTCATGCCAAATGATTCTCTATTGAGGTTTTCCAGTAGAAGGTTCTATAAGGAGGCTAAAACAATGCCCCCTAAGATAATAAGCCTTAAATTGTAATCATCATAAGCCATCTGAGTCAGATTACAAGTGTACCAGTCAAGTAGGATCTTTTCTTTTTACTACTCTTCTTTCCCCCTCCCCAGGTCCAATGGGGAGAGGTCAGCGATTATGGTTAATTTAAGAAATTGAGAAGGGCATGGACTAATACTAGTGAAGATACTAACCCTATGCCTCCCTGACCCTAAAAGTACCATTTGAGGCTTCCAACCAGGGCTGGAGACTTAAATGGTAAGAGCACAGAAGTGACACATTATATTGGCTGGAACTTAATTAATAAAATGAGTTCTGCTTTTGTGACCAAAAGTAATCAGAATATATGGGACCTGTCATAAATGCCTTTACCTAGAATATAATTACAATAGGTCAGGAACATATGAAGATGCATAAATGTGCACAGTAATTCAGAAAAGGAATTTGGCCATAGACTTTTCAGAAATATATGAGGTAGAATTTGTGAGATCTGGTAACTGATGTTATAAGAGGTGAAGGAGTAGGAATCCAGAATGATTCTCACACTTTTGAGTCAGTATGACTGGAATAATGTTATCAATTATATTAGACCATTCATATTAATGGAAAGGAAAAAATAAGAATCATATTGAATCATGTCTATATTCAATATTCAGTAGTTCATTGTTCAGTTCATACATTGCACAAGAAATTATATCTCCTGGTCAAGACAATGCATGTTGAAAAAGACTCTTATGTACTCAATTATTTGGAAAGGCAGTCCTAACCCTTTAAGCTAGTATTTTTTCCCTTACTGACTTCTATAACAGAGAAAATTTTTATTTATATCTACAAATGGATATTTAAATTCTTCTCATGAGAACTCAGAATTTGCTTGGCTTCTTAAACCCTCATCTTACTGTCCCCAAAGCAGTTTGCTGCTTCATCCCAAATGTGTAACATTACACCCATTTCATACTCAAGGACCACTTCTAAATTTAGAATCATTTTAGAAACTCTGTCCTGATATTTTAACATGCTGACAAGTTGCTAATCTAGGAAGACATCATGTATCCCATTCCTATTAACTGAGCTTCTGCCCCATTCTGAACCTAATGCTTTTTCCTAATGTTTAGGGAACTTAATACTTTCTTCCCTCACCCGGAACTGAATTTCAGCTGTAACTCTACATCTTCCACCTCACTGGAGATGTCAGTTTGGTTATTATCACTTACTTGTGCTATTACAATAACTCCAAGCATATACATAGCTGTTACACCCAATCCAGTACTTTGTTGTCAGAATTACTTATATAGCCAGGAATGATAGTTAAAATATTTAACATGGAGGAGGACATGGGCATCAGTTACTCAGAAATGGTGCTGCCTGGGGCTCTGAAACAGAATCCTGGAGTTTCTTTGCTGAGTATGATATTAACTTTGGGGTTGCTGACTTAGAGGCAGGAAGGAGGTCCCAGGGGAGAAAATGGGATGACAGAGGAGTTATGGGTGAAGAGAGGTACTCAACGGCTTACATGTTTCATCGTATTAACAACTGGTCCAGCCATTTGTGTGTATACAGGCTGCATTTGTGACTAAACAGAAAGATCATGATTTTAAAGATCATGCAGGTTTGCGAGGAGAATGAAGGAGTTTTAGACTACTAGCTAGCTCAGTTTGACAGCATCTACTCCATCAAATCAGTGTCCGACAAATGTTATTCTTAGCCTAGTCTCATATCTAATTGCTAGAACAATGAATCCATGAATCTGATATAGTACAGATCTGTTTAAAAGTCCCAATGGCTCTCTGTTACTTATGGAGAATAACTCAATTCTATGGTACTGTCATCTAATACTGTAAACAAATTTATAAAATGCATGTACCTTTCCACTACCATTACCCACCTTTTTCTCATTCCAAACCCAAGTACTCAAACACATTTTTGAGTGCCTGTGTCCTTGATATTGTATTATGACAAAAAGATTAATAAAAGCCTTGCCTCATTGTCTGCAAGAGTTAGAAATGTGATTCAATAATTACAGGATTATGTGATGAGTGTTGATAGTAATAGCCCGAAAGTTTTGTGGGACCAGATTTAGAAGTGACTCATTGAACATGGCAGAGCAGGCAAAAACAATGGAGTCAGGGAAGACTCTTCTAAGGAGATGACACATGAGTTTAGTCTGGATAAATGAGGAGGAGTTGAGCTTCACTGATTCTGCAAGAGTGGGGAAAATAGCGCAGTAGGCAAGGCAGTTTGCACAAAGACACTAAAGCAAGACATGTAATGCCCTTTTTGGGAAAGAACATACAGCTGGGGAAATGTGAATGGGAGATGAGGGAACAGATCATAAAGTTCAATTAAAATATGCTAAGGAGTTTTAAATTTATTTAGTAGGCACTGGGTGGCCATGTTCCAGAATTATAATCACTCCCTTGTAAACATCTTCAAACGGTCCCCATTGCCTTCCAAACTAAGTAGACTACTAAGATTTAAATTGAGGAAAGTGCATTCCAAAAATAGTGTGGATTAATGCATTGTGATTATTGGTTTATCTGCCTCCTGTATAAATCTATGTATGTGCCATGTTTATATTGTAGTTCCTGGAACAAAGTCATTGCTCAATAAATATTTTGAATAAATGAATGATATCTGAAAATCATCAACCAAAATAACTACCAAAACAAGAATCTTTATGCTTTATTTCTCCATTCTATGGCCTTATGCACTTCATGGAAAATGTAAACATAGTTCTATGATAAATTATTCCTGGCTTCAACAACACATGTGATTTAAATATTTAAGGAAATAAAATGACTTCAAACTGTAGATCCTGCTGTAAATTCCTGTACTTCACTAATTTTATTAACTTTTTTTAAGAGAAGATTTACTGCAACAAGATCCTACTACTGGAATCCAACCTAATCCAATGTAATCTCAAAGGGCACTTCCTCCGGACACTTGGTCATACTTGTAGTAACTCGTTTGAGTGTCAAATCCTGGCTCTAGCTCCCATTTTACGCACCCCTATAAAGATCTATAGGGTCTACGTAAAAATATTTTCTGAGTTTCAAAACATACCTGTGGGATGATACAGAAAGACTTCCATGGGAAAAAAAGTAAAGAGATTTATTATAATTCCCCCCCACTGCAAGGTAGAATTACTCAAGTAGAAGTTGGGAATTAATTGATCATTGGTAGTGTACTTCAGAGATTGGGGGTTTCAGGCCAAAATATTACCAGTCTAAAAATATATGCTTTAAGAAAAGGAATAATTAAGGCCTTTTGTTTCCCTTTTCAGGCCATAATTGCTATAACAATACCACAAAAAATTAATTTATATTCTGCTAAATCCAAAAAGGTAATCCTGAGGCAAAGCTCATTTCTTTTGTTTCCATTTTTATTTAGAAATTAAAGCTAATTTCTATTTAGATCTTAGTATGTGGCATTCTCCATAAAAAATAGTTTACATATTTGGTTGCACATAATACTCCCAACAACCTTGTTAGGAAGACTTGGTGTTAGCCCTCCGTTATGAGTAGGGAAACTGCATTTTTAATAAATTAAGAATTTGCCTAAGATCTCACAATTAATGGCTGTAGAATAAGAATCCAATCTCGGGCAATCTGGCTCTACAGACGACTAGGCCATCTCTTCACCATACTGCCCCTTTCAATTTAAACTATCTGTTTTCTATTTTCTTACTTTGGTTGAACTATTTTTTTTTTTAGCTATTATCCATCATTGAAAGTAGATACGGGTAAGCGGTCTTGAACTTATTTATCTTATACCCTTAAGGATTATTTTTTTTCTTGCTTTATAAGCTAATAAAGACTTCTGTCAAGCATCATATTGATACAGAGTGAAAGGCCTTGCATTCAGTACAGTTTCTAGGCCTGTAGAGTCTCTGTGTAAGAAAAATAATGACTGATTTTATTGTATATTTTATTTTATATATTTTTTAAAAATTTTCATCGAAATAATATGCATGTATTCGTACGCTAGGGCTGCCAGAAAAAAATACCACAGACTGTGTGGCTTAACAACCAGAAATGTTTTTTCTCACAAGTCTGGAGCCTGGAAGCCCAAGATCAAGATGTTGGCAGATGAGGTTTCTTCCGAGGCCTCCCTCCTTGACTTACAGATGGTCTCCTTCTCACTGTGTCCTAGTGTGACCTTTCCTCTGTATGCATACATCCCTGGTGTCTCTCTTCATATAAGGACATGAGTTATTAGGATTAATTATTAGCTATTAGGATTAGGGCCCCACTTTATTACCTCATTTAACTTTATCCCTTCATAATTCCCATCTCCAAATGCAGTCTCATTGAGGGTTTTGACATGTGAATTTTGGGGAGACACAATTCAGTCCATAAAATAATGCCTATCTTTTTAAAATATCAAATATTATAGTGAGCTTACAATGAACACAAAAGATCTCTGCCAAGCCCAATTTTTCAGAGCCTATTATTTTTGACTATTTGGGTTCTAGATTATCTCATGCTCCCTTCCCCATTTGCTCCTCTCCCCATCCAGTCTCACTTTTTTTAGCTCAACCATTGGTTACTTCAGCTTCTTCAGAAATGATAAATATTTATTTTTAAAATCGAGATATGATTCACATACCACAAAATTCATCAATTCCAAGTGTACAATCATTGGTTTTACTATATCCCCAGAGTTGTTTGATGTCCCTGAATCTTTTTTAGGTTTTGCTCTCATCTTCTGAGGGCATACTTTTCACTTAGGCATCACCATACTTGCCACTCCAGGGATATCAGAAGAATCAGAAGTTGAATCTTTGTATCCAAACTTGACCAGTCATTGGATGTGGGCTACTCCCCTAGGGAGGGTCCATAACTTCAGGTGGCATTGCCCTTTGGTTGGTCCTTCTTGTGCACAGATCAGTATCATGCTTCCAAAGCAACACCTAATTTCCTGATTTATGTGATTAGCCCACATCCTGCTGAGTCGTGGCCAGTGAACCAACGGTCTTTACTTAGGCAGGATAAAAGTCTTGGGAGGCATTGCCCATCTCCCATGCTGATTGTTCTACCTTTGAGCAAACCACAATTTCTGAATGCCAAGCCTCCTCTGTATCTTCTCTCTGCTCCAACTTCCAACTCAGCTGCCTTGTCCTGGACTGTTTCAAAAATATTGTTTCCTGGGGCACCTGGGTGGCTCAGTTGTTAAGCATCTGCCTTCCACTCGGGTCATGATCCTAGGGGCCTGGGATCAAGCCCCGCATCGGGCTCCCTGCTCAGCGGGAAGCCTGCTTCTCCCTCTCCCACTCCCCCTGCTTGTGTTCCTGCTCTCGCTCTCTATGTCAAATGAATAAATAAAATCTTTTAAAAAAATATTATTTCCCTCTCACAGCAGGCCCAAAAGCAGGCGCACTAACTACTGATGTATTGTCCAAAGTACATAGGACCTAAGATGACCTAGGTCATCTCCTTTTCTGATCATGTTGCTAAAACCTCCATTCTACATTTGGATATATAACTTTGGAAATGCCATCTTCACCATAGAATCCTGTTCCAGAGGCCTACATAGAGGAGCAGGTAAAAGATCCCGAGTAATTACCTCAAACTATTTAACAACCCCTGCTAGGTAAAAGCCTGGAGAGGAGAAATGATAACCCATTTCTAATTACTTCTTTACCTTCTTCCTTTCTCCACTCTCTATCCCTAACCTGGACCCTTCTGCTATCATAGAAATTGTTTACTCATGAGGCGCTTGGGTGGCTCAGTCATTAAGCATCTGCCTTCAGCTCAGGTCATGGTCCCAGAGTCCTGGGATCGAGACCCGCATTGGGCTCCCTGCTGGGTGGGAAGCCTGCTTCTCCCTCTCCCACTCCCCCTGCTTGTGTCTCTCTTGCTGTGTCTGTCTCTGTCAAATGAATAAATAAAATCTTAAAAAAAAAGAAAGAAATTATTTACTCATAAATGAGCATAGGTATTATCTTCTATATATTACAGAAAAACCTATGCACTAATTACTCCAGGATTGGCCCATGATAAAGTAGATTATATATATATAATCTACTAGGGAGGGTCCATAACTTCAGGTGGCATTGCCCTTTGGTTGGGCATATATATATATGGCTCTCTTAATAGAACAGCCAGAGTTTCAAGGTTATTTTCTAGCTTTAAAAATTATATTTTTATGTTCAAGGAGCTGAATGTTACCTTGGCATTGCTCTTTGATGATTCCCATACGATAAATCCTATTTTACAACCCCACATAGCCATCACCACTACACCAGACCATCCCCCTATACAGATACATGACTCGGTTGAAGAAAAGAAAAGATCTTGCAGACAGACAAACAAAGGGGAAAGAACATTAATAATTTTAAAAAGGGAATTTTTTACATCTATAAAACTAAAAATTGTGCCATACATAAATACGTATGTGAAATGTTCAAAGAAACAAAGTTAAACCCATTCTTCACTTAGGGCTTTATTGACCATTAAAGATAATAATACAAAATGTATATAGTCTACTGGAAGGTATACTAAGTCACATTTTTCATATGCATTTGACCAGATGAGCAACTACTATTTGAGTTAATATAACTTATATAATATTCCATTGAATAATCTTTAAGATTTACTTCTGGAACTTAATGCCAATTATTGTAATAATCACTTAACATAAATTCTGCTTTGGTTTCTGGAAAAAAACTTCATTATTCTTGATTACATTTATTGGCCATATTGTTCCATAGAAAATTTTAAAACTGAACTTTTATTAAAATGAAAACAGCTTAATTTATAAGATGTTAGAATGCTAGATTTCTGTTAGATTTCTTTCTTTTTTTATTTTTTTAGAGAGGGTAGGGAGGGGCAGAGAGAGAGGTAGAGAGAGAATCCCAAGCAGGCTCCATGCCCAGCATGGAGCCCTACATAGGGCTGGATCTCAGAACCCTGAGCTCATGCTCTGAGACAAAATCAAGAGTCCAACACTTAACTGATGAGCCACCCAGGCACCCCTAGATGTTAAATTTCTAACATACATTGACATTTCATTTTTGGCCACATTTGTTTGGCTCAGCTAGATATTTAACAATAATGTCTTCAAATTATTTTAATTTTCTTTTTAAAAATGTCTGCAACCCTATAAGCCCAATTTGGTTCACAATATTTTAAAAAGATAAAAGATATGAGCTACCTTTGGATAAGTTAAAATAACAACAAATGTCACAATTAGGAACTGATTTTCTTTCATAACGCAACGAGTAATTTGTAACAAATGAAATAAATGTGAATATAAGATTTCAGCATTATAAAGCAAATTAACCTCCAAATTTTTACATAGACACAAAAAAGGAAGTCATCTTAATCATTATTAAAATTCTGTGTAATTATTGATTAAGTCTGGCAGTGATGTTTTATATTCTTTATTGGATATTATGTACTTTGAAGGGTCTCAGTGTGATGGATAAAAAATGTATATATCATTTCAGACAGGTAATTTTGGAGAATCATGGATTGAATGCCAAACTCATTGATGAGCTAGGATAAAATATCATTATTCTTTTGGTAGATTTTATAAAATAAAATTATATTTAATAAACCCAACTATTATGTGATTGGTATGCACTTGAAAAGTAAATGGACTATTACAGAACATAGTGTAGGAAGCTTCTAAACTCACCTCCCACAGATACAACAAATCTACAGCTACATCTGGAACAATTTCCTCTGAAAAAGAAGTGAAAACTAGCTGAACTGCTTCTCCACAATAAAGAATAACACACACACACACACACACACACACACACACACACACACACAGATGGGTAGGAGAGAGAGAGACACAGTCTCACCAAAAACCCCAGCCCTGGTGTGGCGACCCACAATAGGTGGGATCTTATAAATCCAGAGATTCTCCTGGAGGAGTGAGGGATTTGTGCCCCACATCAGGCACTCCAACCCTTGGGATCTGCATCAGAGAGATGTGCTGACTGGGAAACTAACGGGGCTTATGTCCAAGTCAACCTAAAGGGCTATAGGGAACTGAGATTCTCCTTTTAAAGGGCTCATGTGTGGTCTCACTTGCCCTGGAACCCAGGACAAAAGCAGTAATATGAAAAGTGCCTAGACTATATGTGAAAATTTATTTGCTAATCTTAAAGTATCTGCCGGAAGTGTAGGAGACAGTTGGTACTCTCTCGAGAGACAGAGACACTGGTAGGCACCATTTTGCACTGTTCATTACCCTCCCAGCATAGGAGGCACACACAAAAGTGTCACCCTCTTGGTGCCTTGCTAAAGCCAGTGAGTACAAAAGGCTACAGCATTTTCCTGCTCCTTCCATACACCTGATGAGGGCTAGCAGTCATGGCATTCTCTCACCCCCTTGCTAAAGTCTTTGGTCACAGAGACAAGGCACTCAGCTGCTGCACTGCTGAAGCAGGTGGGTGTACACTACCCCCTACACGCTCCAGCTGCCTCACTAAAGCAGGAGCGTGCATGAAATCCCTTGATTGCTGGCCCTGGTGGCCAAGGGGGCTTAAGTTCCTGGGCTCCACAGGACTGTAACAATGAGAAAAACAGTTCTTAGCAGGCTACAACCCCCAGTGCACTGCACAGACAGCAGACTGAAACAAATTCCAGTCTTCCTGTGAAAAAGGCCTATGTACTTGTACTGGAGCTTCAGCCTGCGGGGCAGGCTTTAGGTTTGCCACAGGTCTAGAGAAGAACTCTCAGACAACATAAGCAGGGAGACAACCATCCTTACACAGTCTCTTGGACTCACTACAGCCCATTGCTACCTCCCAGATAGAAACTTATACTCTCATCTGGAGTCCTGATTTTTGCAACTGTCACCCAGACAATGCCTCTAGATATTCTGGTCTGGAGGCCATACGGTTTACAATTTTGGCCCCATAAAACTATTTATTTGCATACTTTATTTATTTATTTATTTATTTTTATTTATTTGACAGAGAGAGACACAGCGAGAGAGGGAACACAAGCAGGGGGAGTGGGAGAGGGAGAAGCAGGCTTCCCGCAGAGGGGAGAGCCTGATGCGGGGCTCGATCCCAGGACCCTGGGATCATGACCTGAGCCGAAAGCAGACGCTTAACGACTGAGCCTATCTGCATACTTTAAAAGCTGTTGCCTGAGGGGATGGCCTCCGATCAGCCTAAAAATAAACTAGTGCTAAATGATATCCCTCTTCTTGGAACACTGACAGGTCTTGGCACACCCTCAACAATAGGGATCTATCAAGAATAAATCAGGCTGCTGAGACAGTCACAAATGTTCAAGAGGCAACCAAGAGTTAGGGCAAGGTTGAAGAAGAGGGGTTACCTACACAGGTCCACTCCTTCAAGACTGGGAGAGGTAGCTGGTTCACCTAACCCACAGAAAGAAACAGAGTCAAGCAAAATGAGGAAACAGAAATAGGTTCCAAAAAAAGAACAAGATAAAACTGCAGAAAGAGACCTTAATGTAATGGAGATAAGTAATCTACGTGATAAGGAATTCAAAGTAATGGTCATAAAGATGCTCACTGAAATTAGGAGAAGAATGGATGAACACAGTGAGAACTTACACAAAGAGAAGGGAAATATAAGAACATGCCAAGCAGAAGTCACAGGGATGAAGAATACCATAACTAAAGTGAAAAATACACAAGAGGGGCTCAATAGCAGATGATAGGAAGCAGAAGAATGGATCAGCCATCTGGAAGACAGGGTGATGGAACTCGCCCAATTAGATTAGCAAAAAGAATTTTAAAGAAGTGAAGATAGCTTACAGGACCTATGGAACAACAAGTGGGATAACATTCTCAGCATAGAGGTCCCAGAAGGACGAAAGAGAGATAAAGGGGCAGAGAACTTATTTGAAGAAATAATGGCTGGAAACTTCTTCCCTTACCTCAGAAAGGAAACAGACTGCCAGGTCCAGAAAACAGAGAGTTCTAAATCAGATGAACCCAAAGAGATCCACACCAAGACACATTATTATAAAATATCAGAAGATATGTTAAAGAGAGAATATTAAAGTAGCAAGAGAAAAACAACTTGTTATGTACAAGGGAACCCCCATAAGACTATAAGCAGATTTCTCAGCCACAATGTTACAGGCCAGAAGAGAATGGCATGATATATTCAAAGTGCTGCAGGAAAACAACCTCCCACAAGGAACATTCTACTCAACAAGGTTATTATTCAGAGAAACTCCAAGTTATCTTTTCTAATATTGTCAATAAAATATTTAACTGTACTTATTAATAAGTAGGTAAATAGTTGTTATATGTGTTTTAGAGGTATAATATCTTACAACAGCTTCCTGATATATGTACCCCTGCCCTGGTGAAATCTATAATTTATTTCCCAAGAATATTTTTATATGAGTTCAGGTCTTTGCAAAATTTGAGTTAGAGAATACAAATTTCTCAATGCTTTTTCTCCATGGGTTGTTAGATTAGATTTGATAGATAGATAGATAGATAGATAGATAGATAGATAGATAGATAGAAAGTCTAACATTATTTTCAAGTAAAATGAATTTCAAAATGGATAATTTTAAATTATACAAAGTCTACCTCCAAAATATAAAAATAGAAATATATGTTTAATCTCCTGTCCAATGGAATCAATATAAATTCTTAAATAATGAATTATATTGCCCAGTAATACTTCCTAAGGAAAATAATTTTATAATACATCATCAGACACTTTTTTATTTGTATTTTTTAAAAAAAATTTATTTATTTATTTGACACAGAGAGAGAGAGAGACAGCACAAGCAGGGGGCGCAGCAGGCCTAGGGAGAGGGAGAAGCAGGCTCCCTGCTCAGCAGGGAGTCTGATACAGGGCTTGATCCCAAGACCCTGAGGTCACAACCTGAGCCCAAGGTCAAAGGCTGAGGTTTAACCGACTGAGCCCCAGGCGCCTCCAGACACTTTCTTAAAATGAAGCAAACTTTTATATTTCAGTTGTGAATTGTATTCTGACACTGAAAAACCATTGGTGATAACAGTAAGATGAATTACCTTTTATTTTTACTTATTGACCATTTAGATTTTTCTTTTTATGATTTACCTGAATAGACCTCTTGATACATTGATCTATTGGTATGTCTTATTTTGTAGAAGTTCCTTTTATACTCTGGATGCTAGTTCTAAAGTATTTACATGTAATGCAAATATATTCTCTCACTCTTAAGCTTCATTATTCTTTTACTAGTTTCTCTTCATGATCAAAAGTACTTAATTTTAATGAAGTACAAACTGCAATATTTCTGCCAGTGATTTTGCTTTTATCATATTTAAAAATTACTTCCCTATGGAGCACTTATGAATTTAATTTTCTTTCACATTGAGGTTTTTAACCCACCTGGAACCGATTTTTCCTTTGAATGGAAAGTTAAAATATCAATTTCTTTTTTTCTGAGATAGCCAATTGTTCCAGTGCCAATTGTAAATGTCTTTTTCTATTTCCCACTCATCCAGAGTGCCATCTTGTCATATATTGAGTTTCTATATATGCACACTTTTAAGATTCTATATGGTGTTATAATGGTCTATATGTCTATATCATTCTGCTCCAATACAACATTGTTTTAATTACTGTAGGAAAGAGGGAAATCCTTCTACCTTTTTCTTTTTTGGAGAGTTTCCGGACTATTCTTGGCATCTGACACTTCTATTTAAATTTTATAATCTGTTTGCCAAATAAAACCACACATATATACATACACTTCTCTGCCCCCTATGTCTGAATTTTAAAGTTTAAGTTGCAGATAATCTATTTATGAGCACAGTATAATGTCTTTATTCATTTAAGCCTTTTAAAATGTTGCAACATATGAATTTCTACTTTCATCCATAAAGCTCTTGGAAATACTGTATTAATTTTAGTCCTAAGTATTTTGTACTCTGAGTGCTATTTTAACTGGCATTTATTTTTTTTAATTGGTTTTGTAGATATATAGGAACATCACTGATTTTTCTGAACTTCTACCTAGTGGCCTTGTTGAACTAATTCTAATAATTTACTTGTAGAAATTTTGAATTTATATGTATAATAATATAATCTACAAATAATAAAATTATTATTTTTTTCTTTCTAACCACACATACCTTGGATATTTTTCCTAAGCTCATTTAATTGACAAAGACATTCATTCTAAGGTGGAATAAACATAGTGAAAATCACCATTTTTATCTTGTACCCACATTCAGAAGAGTTTTTGATATTTTGCTACTAAGTACATTGCTATAGGTATTTGTAACCACTTTTAAATAATCATATTAAAGAAATCACCATATATAATTTGACAAGTCATTATTATTATTGTTATAAATGGGGAGAAAATTTAAGAAACCCTTTATTGCATCTGTTGAGATGAACATACATTTTTTTGTTATTTGGTTATACAGAAATATATGTATATGCACACATTTATTTGCATATATATCAGCATATATGCATATATAGTTTATATGTATACTCATATATACATACACACAAATACAAACATATATTCTTGTTACAAAGTATTTCTCAAATCCCATTTTATTCTTATTTTTAAAATCAGAAATGGAAATTGAATTTTTACAAGGCCCTTTCAGCATCTATGGAAGTAGTTTTTGTATGTATGCAGGTTTCTTTCTTTTCATCTAATAATATGGTACATGTTAATAATTTCTGAATATAAAGTTATAGTTAGCTGCATTTCTGGACTAGATCAATAAATATTTTATATTATTTCATTTGGAATTTATTTCTTATTTCTATTGATATGAGTATTTAAGATTATGCATTTCCCTCTGATTGTGGCTTTACATGTCTCACTTATATCCTATAATGTGTTATTTTTCTTTGTTCTTCTTTCTTCAGCTAATACAACAGAAGAGATGACTTATTGTACATGTGTTACATTCAGCCACAACTGAAAACAGAACGAGTCCAGAATGTCACACAGGTCCAGTAAAAAGGACCAAAGGGACTGTTTTGTTATGAGCAAGGTGGGTCCAGATGGCTATGGATATTCTGGCTCCATTGAAAGAAGTTCGAAGCAGTGGGTATGTAGTCCAGCAGTTTGTATCAGTGTCACTAGCCTCTGGCTTTCCTTATTTCTGCTCCTGTGGCTTCCATGGGTGCACAAACGAGTGGTTTACTTGGACCTCTGTCTCTTCTTCCTTCTTTTTCTCTTCAGGCTGCACATTTGATTCTTTCCCCACTTGGCTCTCATGTTGTGAAAGTTTCCAAGAAGATGGTACTAAGGCCAAGGGTTTAATTCTTAGTATTATATTTTTCAGGATTTTTAACTTTCATTTTGTATTTTCCCTTTCACTGAGAAAAATTTTAATAGAGAGAATTTTTTTTTAATTGAAGTATAGTTGACATACAACATTACATTAGTTTCAGGTGTACATGTGGTGATTCTGCAATTCTATACTTTATGCTATCCTGACTACAAGTATAGCTATCATCTGTCACCATACAGTACTATTATAATACCATTGATTATATTCCCTATGCTATATTTTTCCTCACTGTGAATTAGTCATTCCATAACTGAAAACTTGTGCCTAGAGAGGGATTTTTAAAGCTTCTGTGTGCAATGTCTTATTAGGTTTTCAGATTTGTTATTAATTGCAATTTTTATTGCATTAGAAATCAGAGAATGTGGTTTGTATTATTTTTATTTTAAGCACCTTGAACTTTTCTTTGTGGTCTAATATATGGTAAGTTTTGGAGAACCCATCCTATAGTAATGGGTATAAAGTTTTAGGTATATTAATAAGATCTACTTTATTGATTTTGTTGTTTGAACATATCGTATCCTCACTTATTTTTGTCCAATTCATCTAGACACATTCATCTATCTACATTAATCTACTATACTATATGGTATGTGTGCATATATATATATATAATATACACACAGACATATATGTGTTACATTATAGAAAATAACAAGATATATATATATATATATATATGCTTTTATTCTAAGTTTTCAGTCAATTCTTCTCTGCATGCTTAAAATTTTTGATTAAGTGTCAAATGGAAAACATAAGACTAATATGATGGAGAAGAGGCTATTCTCTATTGAGGATTCACTCCTGCTGCTCACAGGCAGATCCTTTAGCAGCCGTCAACAAGGACTGAATTGATTCTACACTGAAGTTCAGTCTTTGCATGTACTTGTCTATTTGTAATTCTTTCTCATTCCTAGAATGTAGCCCTCAAGCTCCTAAGGCGAAGGTTGGAATTTTCACAGGATTCTGCCAACTGTGGAGGCCCTGAACTCCCATGTTTGTCCCCTCAGCTCTAGGAGGCGTCTTAGACTTCTGCCAGCTTCTCTGCTTGCCACTCTTTGCTTCTGCTCAGATTCTTAGTTTCTTATACTCCACCTTTGAATTGACAAACACCTCAAGAGAAAAAAAGAAAGTTTTAAAAATCAGATTCAAAACTTTTATCTTCTGTTTTATTCAGAAAGTTAGCTTCGCAAGTCCTTGAATCCTTGGTAGCTTTCTGATAATTTCAAATAGATATATTAAATATTTGGTCTGTTTTTTTCAGTTGTTGTCAGTGAGACAGTTGCTCTCAAACAAGCTGGCCCATCATTACTAGTTGAAGCACCTGTTCCATTTTGAAACAAAATATTCAACTTGTTTATCTTTTCACTTAACTTTAGCAATAAAATATTCATGTGCAATGTTTTCTGTATGAATGCCAATATTTGGGGAAAGACTGCTGCCTTGAAAATTCAAAATCTTTCTAAAGAATTCTTAACTATTAAGAAGAGACAGGGTGAACTTTTCATTCTCAGTTTACTTTATCCTCAAATTCTATCAAAAAATGTAAAATATCGAATGCATGTTAGATTGGTAAATTTGTTTTCTCATAGTTTCTAATCTTGATGCTGTACTTTTCTCACCATTTATGGATATCATCCCAGTCTACATAACTTCAAGTTATTAATACTATGTACTGGGGAAAAAAGGCTTTCTTTTGTCTTTTAAGCCATATCTCCTATAAAATATTTATTACAACAAATTCAGAATGAAAACCAAAAGACACAGCTGATAAACAATAAACAGGAAAAAATACATAAGTAAGGTGATATGAATAAATTAGGACGCTCAATAATTGATCAGAATCTTATGCAACTTATACCATAAAAGTAAAAAATACTATTACTTATAATAGCAAGGAAAAAAAAATCTGTGTCATTGGCAGAATGACTGTACCCTAAGGACAAGTTCAGTTTTAAGATAATGGGTGCAGTTATAATTCAATACTAAATTTTTATGGCCTTGAAAAATTTCCCATTTCTCAGTTCAGGTGGGAGAAAGAATTGGGTGCTCATGAAATCATTAATAATGATGTTAGAACAATTATAACAGAAAACATTTATCCAGCCTTTGCTTACAACTGTATTTTCTGATACTTCATTATAGACTTTCATATAATACATAAAGACTTAATATATTGCACAGGAAACTTTATTATCAGCTAAGTGCCTATTATGCATATGGTGAGATCATTACTCATAAAGTCTGGTTTAAAATCTATCTCTACTTATTTGTACTAGATAAGAGCAAACTTTTAAAATGTACTCTTAAATACAAAGCTATATTCTTAGTTCAAAAGAGACATAAAATGGTCATGGACAAAGGGTGACACATGATGAAAACATATTAAAACATCATATTTTATCTATTCTGATTCATATTTCCATCTGAATATTCATCCAGAATATTAACAGAGATTTAGCTGTACTTGAAGACTGATACGAGAAGGGAAAAAAAAAGCCAACCAATCATTTCTTCTGCAGTGTTGCCAATTTATATAATAACTTTGTAAAAAAAAAAAAGCTAGTTTTTTTAACTCATAACCACAACATTTTAGTCTCAATTTGATTTTTTAATTTTTAAATAAAATATTTTGGTATTTATGAAGCACAGCATTAAATGATGGTGATACACATTTGTGTCTATGCACCTGTTGAGACTACTGGGATAGTTAGGTGACTACATTCATGTATCTTTTTAATTGTATAAATAGAATAAGAGTATCACATAGTTTATCCTTTGCATTAAAAGTTCTTAGTCTACTCATGCATATATGCACATCACACACACACACCTTTCAGAAATCTTTACCTGTAAATTAGATTCTATAAGTAACCCATACAAGAGTGTGTTCATATTTATAAGTGTTCTATTTTGTGGGATCCATCCCTTTATCATTATGTAATATCTTCTTTCTTTCTTGTTACGGTCTTTGTTTTAAAGTTTACTCTTTTCTGATAGATGTATTGCTACCCCAGTTTCCTTTCTGTTCCCCTTTGCATGTAATATATTTTTGTATCCCTTCACTTTTATTCTGTATGCATCATTAGACCTGAAGTGAGTCTCTTATAGGCAGCATACAGATGGATCTTGTTTTCTTATCCAATCTTTGATTGGAGCATATATATAGTGCATTTACATTTAAAGTAATTATTGATAGATATGTACTAATTGCCAGTTTGTTGACTGTTTTCTGGTTGTTTTTGTAGTTCTGTTTCTTTCTTCTTCTCTTGATCTCTTCCTTTGTGATTTAGTGACCTTCCTTAGTGTTATTCTTGGATTCCTTTCTCTTTATTTTTTGTGTCTATAAATTGGCATCTCATTTGTGGTTACCATGAGTTCATATATAACATTCTATGTGTGTAGATGTCTATTTTAAGTTGGTGGTGACTTAAGTTCAAGAACATTCTAAAAAGCACTGAATTTTTACTTCCCACCTTTATATTTTATATTTTTATGTCATATTTTACATCTTATCATTTTGTATATGCCTTGAATAATTATTACAGGTCTAGATATTTTTACTACTTCTGTCTTTTAACCTTCATATGAGCTATATAGGTGATTGATCCATTATCTTTACTACACGTTTACCTTTACCTGTGAGAATTTTTCTTTTATAATTTTCAATACTGATTTAAATGCCACCTTTATCAAGCACAAAGTTTTAATATTTATTTTAGCCTCTTAAGTGACCTTTCATTTTTTTTTCCATTTTTTCTGTATGCCTGTTCAAACTGAAAACTCCAGGGTTTCATTAAAGATGCAATATGATATGTTCCAATATGGGAGCAGGGGTTGATCTAGCAAATCAGTCTTTTTTAATTTAGACTTTTCCAGGGTATTCTTGCTTGCCATTTTGTTCTCCAAATGAACTGAAGAATAGTTCTGTAGTTTGTTTTTAAAAAGATTGTTGATATTTTATCAAAATCAAGCTATATTTACAGATTTACGTTAAGATAATTGACATCTTTATAATACTGAGTCTTTTTTATCCAAAAATATGGTAAGGCTTTTTCTTTTTTCACATATTTTGGGGGTTTTGTTTTGTTGGTTGTTGTTGCCATTGCTGTTTTTCATTTTGTGACCCATAACATTTCATAGTTTCTTTTTTGAATTTTTTTATTTGAGTATAGCTGACACATAATGTTACATTAGTTTCAGGTGTACAACATAGTGATGTTAGATTAGTTTCAGGTGTATAACATAGTGATTCAACTTCTCTATATATTATGCTGTGCTCACCACAAGTGTTAGCTACCATCCGTCACCATAAAACGCTATAATGATATCATTGACTACATTCCCTATGGTGTGCCTTTTGTTCCCATGATTTATTCATTCCATAACTGGAAACCTGTATTTCCCACTCCCCTTTACCCATTTGGCCCATCTCCCAACCCCCTTCACTCTGGCAAACATAAGTTTGTTCTCTGTATTTATAGGTCTGATTTTGCTTTTTGTCTGTTTATTCTACTGTTTCTTTCATATAGCTTTTGCATATTTATCATTAAGGTTATCCCTAAGCATTGCATTCTTTTGTTATTATAAATGGTGTCTTTTTTCTTTTTTTTTTTAAGATTATTTATTTTAGAGAGAGAGAGAGAGCGCACAAGCAGGAGGGGCAGAGGGAGAGGTAAAGAGAATCTCAAGCAGACGTCACAGTGAGTGCGGAGCTCAAGGCTGGGCTTGATCTCATGACTCTGAGATCACAACGTGAGCCAAAACCAAAAGTCAGTCCATTTAATAGACTGCGCCACCCAGGCGCCCCAATGGTCTCTTTTTTCAGTATGTCTCCTGATCAGATATTATTCGTAAATATGCAGCAATTGATTTTATGTATTATATAAAAATCTGTAATGAAGTATCAGAAAATATAGTTGTAAGCAGAGGCTGGATAAATGTTTTCTGTTATAATTGTTCTAATTTTATATCATCATAAAATCAATAATAATTGATTTTATTATTTACATAATAAAGTTATGTAATGGGAACACACTTAATGGATACCTAAATACTCAGGAGCACTTGGGTGCTCAGTTGGTTACACATCTGACTTGTGATTTCGGCTCAGGTCATGATCTCAGGGTTGTGGGATTAAGCCCAGCTTCGGGCTCCATGCTCACAGGGATGTCTGCTTGAAATTCTCTCTCCCTCTCCATCTGCCCCTCCCCCCACTCATGCTCTTTCTCAAATAAATAAATTTATATAAATAAATAAATAAATAAATAAATAAATAAATAAATATACCCATAGGGAAGGAGGAGTTAGAAAGATGCAGCTTTCTAACTGACATTAGTCTATTTTTTTTAATTTTTATAATTAAAAAAATTAAGTCCTTTTGGTTTTTCAAGTACAAAATCACATTATTGGTAAATAATGATGTTTATTTCCTACTTTCTTTCTTATACTTCTTCATGTTTCCTTTTATTTAATTATATTGGCTATTACTTTCAGGACATTGTTAAATAATAGAATCAGTATGCACATTATTTTTTATTCTTTTGAAGAAAATTCTTAGATATGTTGCTGGTAGTTGGACATACAGATATATTTTATCTGCTAAATAAGAATGCATCTCTTCTTATTTTTTGAAGAATTACTTTTTTAATATTGAATTTTATCAAATGCATTGTCAATAAATATGCAAGAGGTAATATAATTTTTCTATTTGTAATATGTTTATAATATTGAAACTCTTGCTTATCTGTGTTACTCAGTTATGGTGGCTTTTTATAAGATAATTCATTTTTACTTGCTAATATTTCATTTCAGATTTTTTATATTTATAAATTATATTGATCTGAGATTTTATTTATTTATTTATATATTTTTAAAGATTTTTAAAAATTTATTTGACACAGAGAGAGAGAGCACAAGCCGTGGAAGTGGCAGGAGGACGGAGAGGAGAAGCAGACTCCTTGCTGAGCAGGGAGCCTGACGCGGGACTCAATCCCAGGACCTTGGGATCATGACCTCAGGAAAAGGCAGACACTCAACCGACTGAGCCACCCAGGCACCCCTATTTTTTGTGACATCTTTGGAAAGTTTTGGCAAAATTCACTTACATTTCATTGGCCAAATCCAAACTGATGGCCAAGATTGATATTTCTGGAAAAGTGCCCACAGGAACCACTGTAATTACATGGCAACAAGAAACTAGTAGTTGAAAGGAGGAATAAATAGTTGAGAATATTAATAAAATCATCCATAACTACACTACCTTCGTAGTGTTTCCTTTCCTTTCCTTTCTTTTCCTTTCCTTTCCTTTCCTTCCTTCTTTTCTTCCTTTCTTCCTCTCTCTCTCCCTCCCTCCCTCCCTGCCTGCCTTCTGTCTTGGTGTTCTACATTCTATTGGTTTGGGCAAATGTATAAGGACATGTATTCACCACTATAACATCATATAGAGTAATTTCATGCCCTAAAAATCCTCTGTACTATGCCTATTCATCTCTAACTCCTAGCAACCACTGATTTTTTTTTTTTTACTCTCTCCATAGTTGTACCTTTTCCAGAATGTCATATTGTTGGAATCATATAGTTTGTAGCATTTTCAAGTTGGCTTCCTTCACTTTGTAATATTCATTTGAGATCCTCCATGTCTTTTCAGGCTTGATAGCTCATTTCTTTTCAGAAATACTTAACAGTATTTCTAAAGGTTTGACCATTATTAATAGAGCTGCTATAAGAATCTATGTGCAGGTTTTTATATGGATATAAGTTTTCAACTCCTTTGGAAAAATACCAAGGAATGTGATTGCTGGGTCATATGGTAAGAGTATGTTTAGTTTTATAAGAAACTGCCAAATTATCTTCCAAAGTGACTATATCATTTTATATTTCCAATAGCAATGAGTAAGAGTTCTTGTTATTCCACATCCTTGCCAACTTTTGGTGTTGTCAGTGTTCTGGCTTTGGTCCATTCGGATAGTTATGGAGTAGCTCATTGTTTTAACTTGCATTTTGCTGATGATATATAATGTGGAACACCTTTTCATATACATATTTGATATCTATTTATTTCCTTTGGTGGAGTATCTACAGTCTGGCTTATTTATATTTTTTAAATATTACACTTAAGAAATATTTATTAGGTGTGTTCAATTTCTAGTAGTAGAATATACAAAGATTCTTAAGATATTATTCCTGCTAATAAGAAGCACAAAGTATAATTGGAGAAAAACAAGTAAACCAATAATTACAATATAGAATAATAAAGTTATGTAAGGGGAACACACTTAATGGATACCTAAATACTCAGGAGCACTTGGGTGCTCAGTTGGTTATGCATCCGACTTGTGATTTTGGCTCAGGTCATGATCTCAGGGTTGTGGGATTAAGCCCAGCTTCGGGCTCCATGCTCACGGGGATGTCTGCTTGAAATTCTCTCTCCCTCTCCATCTGCCCCTCCCCCCACTCATGCTCTCTCTTTCTCAAATAAATAAATTTATATAAATATATATATGTATATATAAATACCCATAGGGAAGGAGGTATCATCAAATATTATCTCATGATTTTATGCCCCAAATTTTAACTAATATCCCATTGATTAAAGAAACGAGGGTGAAGATATTCAAGGGAATAAGGGCATCATGACATTAGTCATGGAAACTAGCTAACAGTCCCTTTTAAAGAAAATTCGAGAAGTTAAATATGGCTCAAGGAGAGAGTGAAATATGAATGTAGAGAAAAGGAAATCTCAAAATGTGGGCGAAGTCCAGATTATAAAGGATTTTATTTGTTTTGGAAAGGATTTGGAATTTGACTTTGAAGATGATGGAAAATCTTTGGCTGGTTTTTAAGTATGAGGATGTCATATGAGATTTGGACTTTTGAGAAGTTTGTTTTACAGCATAGCAATAATCAAGTGAATGGGAATATTCATGGAATATTGGAATACTGGAATGGAATATTCGTAGAAACTAATTAAAATGGAATTCTAAGAGAACCCAATGGCAGGGTACACTCACTTTTGTCTGGGATCCTGTCCTATTTTTGGAACTGTGTTTCCCTATAGCCATCATGCCCAGGCTTACAGGCACAGCTATTGCATGAGTCATGCAAGCAGCAGTGGGTATGTTACTAAAGTCAGTTAAATTTGCTGTAACTTAACAGACATCTGTCCTCTACTAACTATTGTCTTGAATAAAGGCTCTCAGGCTTGGGAGCTTTTATTATGACCATTTCTTATGATCTCACAACGTGGACTGGAAAACTAAGAAATCTAATTATTTATGTGAGAGTGGAATTAAGTAGAACTAAAAAAGAGACAGAATGATTTATAAACATGGCAAACTAAACAATTATGGACCACTCCTACCCCCACCATACAAATACAGAGAGATTTTAGATAAATTATATCATTTTGTAAATAAGTAACTTTAAGATTTAACTTAGATATAATTCTGTAAGATTGGATTCTCTTTTTTTTTTTTCAAAGAACAGAAATAATTTTAAAATATTCTGTAGGAAAACAATCACACAAGAGTCTTTTCTATAATTACAACAAAATATTAAGAGACTTTTTATACAAAAGTCATTTTCAATGCAGGGCAAAAAATGGTGAATCAAGGATCATTATAAAGAAAGAGGCTTTTATTACGTGCAAGAGAGGAAAGTAGTTAGAAAAATAGCTTTCTCAAGGGCACCTGGGTGGCTCAGCTGGTTAAGTATCTGACTCTTAATTTCAGCTCAGGTCATGATCTCAGGGTTGTAAGATCAGGTCCTGTGTCCAGCTCCATGCTGGGCGTGGAGCCTGCTTAAGATTCTCTCTCTCCCTCTCCCTCTGTCCCTCCTTCCCCCTCTTTATAGCTCTCTCTCTTAAAAAAAAACAAAAACAAAAACAAAACAAAACAAAACAAAAAACACAAAAAACCCCAAAAAACAAAAAAACAAAAAAAACCACCTCTTAACTAGCAGTTTTATCAAAAAATAAAAAATAAAAAATAATCTACCAAACAAAAAAGTATAGCATGTAGTAGTAAGATCCCCAAAATGAAAAGAGGAAAAACCATAATATAAAGCAATAAACACCTGCTAGTTAACCCTAAAGATGAGAAAAACACACACACACATACACACACAATATATATGCTTACAGAAGTAAGTGACAAAATGAAAACAAAGAGGATACAATAAAACACAGCTTAGGATCTTCAGATTCAGAAAGAGAAATTGCACTTTAATAGAAGGGAAAAAATCAGTAGACAGACTAGATTCACATGTAAAGTTTTTCCTCTAAGATAAATATAATGATTTGGATAACATTTACCAATTAACTAAATTGCCAAAATTGACTGTTTAATTTTCTTTTTCTTAGTTGACTTACAATCAACTTTTTAAGAGTAAATCTAGCCAGGAGTATTTTTGTTAGAACTATCTAAGGGGCACCTGGGTGGCTCGGTCGGTTAAGCATCTGCCTTTGGCTCAGGTCATGATCTCGGGGTCCTGGGATCCAGTCCCACATAGGGCTCCCTGCTCAGCGGGGAGTCTGCTTCTCCTTCTTCCTCTGCCCCTCCCCCTGCTCATGTTCTCTCTCTTTCTCACTCACTCAAATAAATAAATAAAATCTCAAAAAAAACAACAATCTAAATTTAGTCATATCCTATTGATAATATTCTTATGTCACTATCCCTTAATGATGGACCAAATCTGATGACATATTAGAAAAAAAATCTAAACTTATGAATTTAGCATCAAAAAATTTGTATTCACATTCTAAAACCATCATTTCACAGCTTAAATGAAACTGTAAAATGTGCCATCTGTTCAGTCTGCATTATATGTTTAAATGTATCATATAAGATACTTGTGAATATATAATACATGCTGTAAACCTATGTATGTTTGAGAGAACAAGGAAGGAAATTGAAGGAACAATGATGCAATAAGAAAATTTACATAATAGTTATCATGAAGTGTGGGTATAAGCCAGATTATTTTCTTCTAAGGACACTAGAAAAATAGCAGGTAAACATAGTTAAGACTTTCTGCATCCCAAGGGCTATAGTTAAATTTGCTCTTGGCATTTAAAAATATACACACTATCCTCAGAATAAAAAGTTGTCAGTGCTCAAGTTAGAGCTAGGCAGTTCATATTCTCAAGATCAAATCAATATATACCACATTTACTTGTACTTGAAAATCTAGTTTCAGATTTTGAAACAGTTGTTTTATATTTTACTTTATTAACTTGTGTCTAAGAGAAATAGTTTACTCTATAAATTAGAATAAAATTTTTTTCTTATTTTTAATCTGCACAAAAATACAATAATACCTTTGAATGGAAATAATAAAACACTCTTTCATTAATTCAACAAACATATTGAGCATCCAACATATGCCAGCCACTATGGATGTGGGAAATATAATACAACTGTACAGGCATTCCTCGCTCTCATAGAATTTACATTATACTATGCTTGAAGGCAGGAAAAACTCAAACATCTCATATGCCAGGTAGTTGATATGCACCGTGAAGTAAAATAAAACAAGGTAAGAAAATAAAGGGTGATGAGGTAGGAAGCACTATATTAGACAGCATAGTTTTCAGAGTCCCTTCTGATAAGGTGATACTTTTGCAGAAACCAAAATAAAGTGAGAAATTAGAGAAAGTAGATATGTGGAGGAAAGGAGATCTGGATAGAGAGAACATTCCACAAATACCAATTGAGCTCCAAATAAATCTAATGCCCCATTGACTGTAGTGTTATGGACACAGTGTTTGTGATCTAGTTTTAGAGATAAGCCATGCATTGAAAAGATATTTGTTAACACAGATCGCTGGATAAACTCAGTGAGAAACATTTCACAGACTCTAAGGTCACAGCATTTCTACAGCATAAAGAACTCTTTTTCACCTTGCATGTTGCAGGGAAAGTTCTGAACCTTTAAGGATTCACTCCTAAAAGGAAAGACCTGTGCCTCGTTCACTATTGAAGTTCAGCACAAGCACCTGTCATTTAAGTAGATATTCAAAGGAGCTTTATTGAATGAGTGAACAAAAGGATGGATGGATAAGTGTGAAAAAAATATAACCATAACTTTAAGAATGCATCACGGTAGGTAACAGGGAAGTAATCAAATATTCCAAGAAGTTATAACATCAAAATGGTGGTGGGCATACAGTAGGTACAATTGATATTATCTATGTGAGAAACAGAAAGACAAGTTACGAAATGACTCACTCTGGCATTCAATGCTATTCATGATCTGATCTTTAAATAGTTTTAGTAAATATTTAGGAATATAATGAAAACCAAAATAAATCTACATAGTTTGAAATTTTATCTTACATTTTTATGGACATAAAAATGCAGTAACACTAGGGTGAGAATATTAATTAAATAGCCCACTATCTTTTGCTTTTTTTGGAACAAAGATATAACATGACCTAAGTGCTCATTGTTCAGCTCTATTACTCTAATACACTCCTGTATAACTCTTCTAATTTGATTTAATAGTAACAAAGATGAAGAATCAAATAAATCACACTCCTTGCATTATCTTGGACTATTTTCTAACTGCTCCTAACAAAATTCATGTGGTTTTTAAATGACTTATTTTAATTTAAAACAAGCCAGAAATATTGCTTATAGTTTATAATATATATTTATGACCTTGAACCTTTATATATAAAATTCACCATTCATTCAATTTATCATATTATGTTTTAGTTTATACTATGTTCATGAGTTATGATAAAATGTGTACCCTTAATTTTTTTTTTTTAAAGATTTTATTTATTTATTTGACAGAGAAAGACACAGCGAGAGAGGGAACACAAACAGGGGGAGTGGGAGAGGGAGAAGCAGGCTTCCCGCCGAGCAGGGAGCCTGATGTGGGACTCGATCCAGGGACTCCAGGATCATGACCTGAGCTGAAGGCAGTCGCTTAACCAACTGAGCCACCCAGGCGCCCGTGTACCCTTAATTTTTAAAAAAAATATTTATTTAGGGGCGCCTGGGTGGCTCAGTCGTTAAGCGTCTGCCTTCGGCTCAGGTCATGATCCCAGGGTCCTGGGATCGAGCCCTGCATCGGGCTCCCTGCTCCGCGGGAAGCCTGCTTCTCCCTCTCCCACTCCCCGTGCTTGTGTTCCCTCACTCGCTGTCTCTCTGTCAAATAAAATCTTTAAAAAAAAAAAAAAAAGTGAGAAATATCTTTAAAAAAAAAAAAATATTTATTTAGGGGTGCCAGGGTGGCTCAGTCGGTTAAGCATCTGCCTTCAGCTCAGGTCATGATCCCAGGATCCTGGGCTAGAGCCCCATGTCGGACTCCCTGCTTGGTGGGGAGCCTGCTTCTCTCTCTCCCTCTGCTGCTCCCCCTGCTTGTGCTCTCTTGGGCTCTCTCTGTCAAATAAATAAATAAAATCTTTAAAAAATATATTTATTTATTTTAGAGATGAGAGAGAGAGCACGAGCAGGAGGAGAAGAGGGAGAGGGAGAGAGAATCTCAAGCAGACTATGCTGAGCTCAGAGCCTGACTGGGGCTGATCTCATGACTCTGAGATCACAACCTGAGACAAAACCAAGAGTCCGACACCGACCTACTGTACCGCCCAGGCACTTGTATATCTTTAATTAAACAAATATTATTATATATACTTTCAATAAAAATTAGTAAATGTAAACAACAGTATTTTAGTATTGATTTTACTAAATCAATTTTGCTTCAGATAATACCTTTTTAAATGATTAAAATATCTTTGATGACAGCTACTATGTTTGAAATCAGATGTTCTTAATATATTGACAAAAAAAAAAAGCTTAAAATGTGCATATGTGTTCAGAGCCTGAAAATTTTACCAGCTGTTACTCTAAATGTATTCAGTAAACCCACTGTTGTTACAATATTTTAAATCATTTCTTAAACACTAGATAAGAATAATATTAAAATGAAACATTAATTATTCAGAATGTTTCTTTATTTAGAGATGGGAAAGCTTTACTGTCCAAATGTTAGACAATAGTTGAAGGGATTTGGTTGGAAGAACACAGTGGGTGAGTTCACATTTGTGAAATTCTCTGGTCACTGTTGTATAACTAAATAGTTCAGTATTCTAGCTGATTCCGGTTCTGCCTTGCAAACAAATGCACAACGGGGAATTGCAGTATATCTGGTACTTTGGGGAAATTTCAAGGAAACTTCTTCCCCATATTTTAACTGACAATGGAAGATAAAGACTGTCATCGAAATGTCATGCTAGATTGGAAGTATCTATTGTTCCAAATGCAGACAAGACAAGCTAGTCCTGGTGTTAAAGACACTTAATCTCTGCAGGAGACTATGTTCTTTCTCTTTGTGTAATACATTATTTTACATTTTCATATACATATCCTGGCATCCATCAGCTCTGAGATGAACATCATAAAGATTACACTATTTTTAGCTAGGACAATCATCGGAGCTTAAGAACTTTGAATAAATGAATAAAACTTCATGCAATTTTTGAAGAGTGTGCTTTTTAATGTAAAATATTTATTTATAAGTGATTTTGACAAGGGAAACTTTTCAAGTTAGAAATGTTAATTATGGCTTTAAATAAAATTTCTTAGAATATGGCAGTCAAATGATAGGAACTAATCTTTTTGTAATCAATTTAATAACATTACAGAAGAGCCATCTTGCAAGACTATCCCCAAATTAAAGCAAATGAACAACACAAATTTAAATGATGCAGTGCAAAAATTACTTTGGAATGAGATGTTTTACTTACTTGAGTTTAATGTAACACATTAGGACATAGATTATTTTTCATGGAAAATACAAAAAAAAAACAAACCTTACTCTAAAAACATATAATAACAAAATGACAGACATTACATAAGCCAAAACATTAAATCACTATAAGACTGAAATTTTAAATTAGGAAGATTTCTTTACAGTTCTACTTAGTATATAGAATTTGCATACATTTCGCTCCTAAAATATAGCTATCAAGAAAGAAAAAGTATTTACTAAACCTGAGAGAATAGCACCCATTAATTTAATTGCTCTACAATTATATTTACACTTGAAGAAGTAAAAAGTCAGTGGATTTTGTAATTTGAAATAAAAAATGTTCAAGACGCATTGTTTTAATCAGAATGTTAAAATGTACCTGAAGATTTCATATTTTATTTTAATCAACTCTAAAATGACAAAATACCAAAAATAATAGCAAGAATCTGAATATAATTGAATCAAGGTATTGTTTTCTTTGAAAGTACTGAATTAGGTCATTATATTTCTTTTATTGAGTATAGCAAAGAATGATTGATAAATGATACATAAATGCTTGAGATCATAGAAAAGATATGTCAAAATGTCATAGGTGGTGAGAAGGTAATGACAGAGGATAGAAAAAAAATGGATCAAGTCTTAGTTTTGCTGCTTTACTAAAAGATTGAATTCCTGAAAATTTTTGTTGAACATGAATCTGCCTCTCACAGTTTTGAAAGCATTTGACATTTTCTGTGACTTGAAGTGCATCAACATTTCAAAAATATTGTTCCCTAAAGAAATTACATACCTAATTCTTCAATAAAAAACAACAATAACTTCGTGGGTGACCTAAACATGAGACTGTCTTTCTTTGTTTTTTTTTTTTTTTTTTTAATGGGGGGAGGGAAAGAAGGAGAAGGAGAGAGAGAATCTTAAGCAGGCTCCTTGCTCAGTGCAGAGCCTGACAGGGGGCTTGATCTCATGACCCTGAGATCATGACCAGACCCAAAATCAAGAATCGGACACTTAACCGACTAAGCCACCCAGGCACCCCAGAGATTTAAAATGTATGGAAATCAATTCTATGATGAAGAAAGTGGAGAGAATTACTGTTCAAAGTTCATTCTTACAATATACAAGAATGTTAAATATTTTTTCTTATAATATAGAAAGGAATTCTTTACATTTTGTAATTGACAACTAAGTGATCTAAACTTCAGGTACACTTTGCCACACACTAAAGGTTTACTGAGACAGGATATCTTGAACACTAAGGGGTTATTCATCTTAGAAATTTTATCTTTTTAATTGCATATAACTTCTAGTAGTAATTTCTAATGTCAACTATAACAAAAACAAATACAAAGAACCTCTTTACCAGATACCTTTTATGGAACTGTTCTGTTTTCATCAAGTAATTTTCATGTTTAAAATTTAGAAGTTTGTTTTTTCTTTATAATGTTGTTTTTTGATGAAATTACAAAGGCTGAAAGATGTTTGTGAGAAAATGTTTCGATATACCAGTAGAGATACACAAACCTACATCCTTTAAATATTTGGCCTTCAGAAATTAGAGTGAAGATATAAAATTCTTTGAATCTTTATTTTTTATAAAATTTATTTTTAGAGCAAGTAATCTAATGTGTATGCCAGAGCAGAAAAACTATGATCTGTATAAACAGAAGCCAAATACTTGTAGAGTGATACATTTATTCCCTCATTTATCAATCAGTCAAAGCAAACTTTATGAGTATCTATGTATCAGTCATAGGAATACAGAGATAAATAAGGCAAGATCTTGATTCTAAAAAGGCAGTGGTCTAGAGTGGAAAATACCAATATAAAATCAAGTTATAATATACTGCATAGATGTAAATAAGCTATGTTAACATAGGTACAATCAAGTTAAAGCAATGAGATAATTCTCAATTGCCAAGAAAATAATTTGCCTTTAATCGGTTCAGTAATCCGGGGCGCCTGGGTGGCTCAGTTGGTTAAGCGACTGCCTTCGGCTCAGGTCATGATCCCGGGGTCCTGGGATCGAGCCCCGCATCGGGCTCCCTGCTCGGCGGGAAGCCTGCTTCTCCCTCTCCCACTCCCCCTGCTTGTGTTCCCTCTCCTGCTGTGTCTCTCTTTGTCAAATAAATAAATAAAATCTTAAAAAAAAAAGAAAAGAAAAGAAAATCGGTTCAGTAATCCTACCTAAATGGGAATATCCATCATAAGAAAAAAAATATTGTAAATGTTCCACATTAGCACCAGCAATAATAAGATTGATTACAGTTTGAGTGTTCACTATGTACTAAATTCTCCTCTAGGCATTTTATTTTATTTTTCTAAGTAGGCTCCATTCCCAGTATGGAGCCCATCATGGGGCTTGAACTCGAGACCCTGAGATCAAGCTGAGATCAAGAGTCGGACGCTTAACCTACGACCCACCCAGGTGCCCCTCTCCTAGAGATTTTAAATGCATCTTAGTAACTCTATGAGTTAAATACTCTCATCAGTCTCTTTTCCTTCTATGCCAAGAGTGTCAGAGAGAAATTCTGTATGCTGACACTGTAACACAACTGCCGAGATGTGAATGCAAGTAATTTGCCTACAGAGCCCCTGTGCTTAGTGCGCAATGCAGAGTAACTGCTCAGTGTCTAACAGAAAGGGAGAAGAGAACAGACACTTCCTTTTGCTATCCCACTGTTAGAAGAACCAGGTAACTCCTTCTGCAAGAGCAATGTTTAAGCTGCTAGTCTCAGACTGAGGAAAGATATCTACCATGTGCTCTTTTAGAGACAAATTGTCTTTCAGTCAACATATATTTATTGAACACTTGATATATTCTAGGGATTGTTCTAAGCTCTCTTTTGTTAAGAAGCAAAAATAGACATTTTTGCCCTTATGATGCTTAAATTATAAGAAGCTTAAATTCTAGGTAGCTTGTATTATAGAAAAAAAGAATGTGGCTGACCATAATAACAAATTTTGTCTATTTACATAATATGTGAGAAGCTTAGAACAATAGAAGACACCATGCGCTAGTACAGAATATTCCTTGGTAACAATCACTTATATTTGCTAATAGTTTCCCACAGCCTTGAAATAACTGCTAAATTGCATGAACTCAAATGCCACTCCGGTAATTTCACTTTAAAGCTCTGAAGCCACAAATCTCTGAGTTTTATCCCACAAATACCTGCCCCACAGCTCTTTAAAACCATCTTTTATTTATCCGCAACAACTAATCAATCAAGTGTGTTAGTTGCTGTATCTCCACATTTGTAACTTCTCTCCTTGTTTCTTAGTGGTTGAGTCATCACCCTAAGACATCAAGAGCTCTCTATTCTGAGCAAATAGAGCTGACGTGATTATATTGGATGACAAGATATATAAAAAGATTTATGCGCTTATGTAGCTAAGTAGGTGACCAGATTTTGATAATTGAACAGTGATACGGTTCACATACTGGAGGTGAAAATTAATTGTGGAGTTCTTAGAAAGCTTTTTTTTAAAATTGTACTTTAATAGCGTGAAGAATTCATGTGAATTTGTTTGAATCTCCACTTTCTTTTAAGCAACAAGTTATGCAAACTGCAGGTTGTAGTGTTTATAACTACCCAACCCTAATTCATGCTATTCTATAGAGCCCTAAGGTGACAATTATTTCTGAATTCATTGGTAAATGGAAGTCTGGTGTGATGACAAAGCCAAAAAAGCCGTGTGTGTGTTTTTCCTGGCTGCCTGAAGAATCCCTCATGGCTGATAATAATATGTCACCTCTAATCTTATTTTCTATTTCTAAGATGTATTTTTATTAACCCTCATTTTCTATCGTATCCTTCATTCTGACATAGGATATGCTTTGTTTCTCCAGTAATTTTGAATGTCTTCATGGGAGGCTAATGTGATGCAATAGACTGTGTTACCAGCGTGGAAAAAGGGGAAAAAATCTCATTCTAAGATCATTTAATTGAAGAAAAGGAAAAAAAAAATTCTACCTGACTTCAAGTAAACTTTTTCCCAAATTTCCAAATATACCAGGAAATCCTGCAGGATGAAGGATTATAAAGTCATGCAGTACAACAAAAATTTCCTCTCACAGGTATGAAAGCAGATGAAGGACTCATCCAGCCTTTCCTTCTCCGGAGAATGTAACAGTTCAGATTGGGTCTTAAGGAAAAAAAAAAGAAAGAAAGAAAGAAACTTCACCAGCTGAAAAATATATACACATGTAAAGGAAACATAAATAAAGTGCAGCAGCAAGTCTTTAATGGCATGCATATGCAAGAAAGTGTTGTCAGAAGCTGCACTCAGTACAGAAAGAAGGCTCAGTCAGGGAGGTATGTGCCAAACAAGCCAATTTAAATTCGGCCAGTCAGCAAACAGCCACACCTGTCAGTTTGCGAGAGGGTATTTTGCTTTCTTTGGACAAACAATGCTCTTCTTCTGTTATAAATGACATTACTTAGCTTGACATAACAAGATGTTTTAAACAAGGCACTTAGAGGAAGAAGCATTTCTTTGATTAACTTGAGGACATTGAAACAAGGGAAGATGGATAAAAAGAGAATAAAAAACACTTAGAATAGCTCATTGATATGAACAGCAGACTGACATACATAGGAAACACTGTGGTGAGAAAGTGAAGCTATGCAGCATGTGGTTGTCTTAATAACCTAGTTTGACCTACTGCAGGGACAAATGTAACCATTTGTGAGGAAATCTCATTCTTGACAGTCAAAAAAAAAAAAAAAAAAGGAATGAAAGCTGACTTATTTAATAATACTAGTTTTTAAAAAATGGTTTAAAATTAGCGCAGCTTTTTAAACAACAAAGGTTTCATTGATCTCATCTACTTTAAGTTTATTCTTTTAAGCACTGATAGTATCAACAGTTAACAATTATTAAGCATTTATGAAGTCTTAGACATTGTACTTCATACTTTTATATGTGTAATTCTCTCAAAATCACTACAGTGTGGGCACTGAACTTATCTTCATTCTAGAAGCAAGAAATGTAATGCTTACAGAGGTTGTCTATTGCCAAAATCAGACAGCAAGCAACTTAGCCTTGGAAATGTGTGCTTAGACTTCCCACACTCAATCATCTTACTGGTGAATATGCCTTCAAACTGTTGGGACAATTCTCCTTCTTTATCATTATTGCCACATGGCTAACATGCAAAATTTTTATCATCTTTTTCTTGAAAACTTAATATTTTGCCTTGATATAAGCTTTCCCCCAGAGTTTTCTTATATTTCAATAAACATTTCTCATTTCCAAGAATAGAGGGACTGCAATTCACATTTGAGAGGCAGCTATAAAGGCCTTCCATCCTAGGAGGGACACTCAGGGTGCTTTCACAATCAGTGGACATTATTTACTGCTAAATTACAATGGAATTCCTATGGCATCACATATTATATTCACATTAAAGTCAAATGAGCTTATCGTGATTAATGTCACTACAGTGAACACCAAAGAAATTAATGGTGATTATCTACTTATTGCAAGGGTGGCTGATAATTAGTGCTATTACACAAAAAGGTACATTTTAAGCAATCATCACCATGCATTCTTTTAGTACCATTACAATGCTGATCACAATGAGTCTACTTGGAAATTACAAAGCCAGAACCTAAGTTCGCCAAAAGTCTGTGGTCTCAGGTGTGACTAAAGAACAATTCCAGCAAGTTTTTGAAATTCTTTTTAATTATATATAACAAAATTTTCTTTTTTTTTTAAGATTTTATTCATTTATTTGACAGAGAGAGAGAGCACAAGCAGGGGGAGTGGCAGGCAGAGGGAGAGGGAGAAGCAGACTCCCTGCAGAGCAGGGAGCTGGATGTGGGGCTCCATCCCAGGACTCTGAGATTATGACCTGAGCCGAAGGCAGTCACTTAACCAACTGAGCCACCCAGGCGCCCTGTAACAAAATTTTCTTTCCTGAATATATTATTTTAATAAGGTATGATCACAAATGGTAAACTTTGGCTTTTTTTTTTTTTTTTTTTTTTTAGTGTAAGACTCTGATACAGTTGCAGGACAACAACCACACATTAAGACTTAAGAGCAAAGCATAAATTTTAAAGTATTTAAGTATTTTTATTATTAATTGGGATGCACAGTTATTTATAGCTCTGTATTATCTCAGACAATAGAATCTGCTTTAAGGATGTGATAAAATGTGACAAAAATGAGCATGTATGTAACCTGTGTAATGGTGGCACTCTCCAAGGGAATTAATAGGTATAGGTTTGTAATGTTAGGAAGAAGTTCTCTCTCTCTCTCTCTTTTTTTTTTTGACCTTGACCTTGACCAAGATAATGAGTTGAATATTTAATTTACTTCTCTGCTACTGTGACCCTTTTGATAGCCTAAGATAATGATTTTTATCCAGGAACAAAAATGGCACTTAAGCAAATGGATTCCCATCATCCCCTCAGAAATAACAATTTATCAGACCGTAAGTATAGCTATCACCTTCTTTTAATTAGGTAAATTCTTTTTTTTTATTGTGGTAAAGGACATGTAATATGAAATCTGCTAACAAAATTTTCAGTGTGTGATACAGTATTATAACTATATGCATATTGTTATACAGCAGATATCCAGAACTTAATTAGGTAAATTCTAATTTCACACAAATTTTATATGTTCTTGGTTGCATAATTTATGGACTTTTCCAAGTGGAATTCTTATGTTAGTGAAGCCAGCCAGACTGAAGTTTTTAATTAATTCAGCCACCTATGAATCATGAAAGCCAAGAAATGAAGCATGGATGTCATTTAAAAGATAAAGTCCTCAGGTTTACAGGATTTAACATCCATCACAAAGTTCATTTCCAAGAGTCCTCATTACAAGTGAAATGCAGCTGTTCCATTTTGATTTCCTCAAACCATTATTGACAAAAGAAACTATTCAGTGCCACTGAACAGACTTGTATTTGCTGAGTAACCTGACTTTTCAGGCACAATATCATTTCTGAATGTGACATGATCTTCACTACCTCAGTTTCAAAACTTCTGATGTCTTTTAAGTGAAGAATATTCCTAAGAGACTTCTGTACTTGAAATGCTCAATTTCCTCCCATTTTAAATGATGAATTTGTTGTCTCTTAAGCAGAAGGGAAAAGGTTAATAGTTGTATTACTCATTTCCCTGAAAATTTATTTTGATTAGGAAAAAAGTAATAAAATATCCCAAAGGAAAGTCAAATTTTATTTATTCATGCATTGTAACATCTGCTACAGAACATAGAACACAGAGTTAACCCAATGATTTGAAAAAAAAGGAAAGAAAAAAGAGAGTTGAGAGGGGTGGGAGTAGAGAATTAAAAAAAAAAATTAAAGAAATTTTTATGAACACCAATGTACAAGTCAATTATTTTTTAAAGTTTCTATTTGAGGGAATTGAAGGCAGCTAATTAGTGCTACATTTTATTTGATGTAAAATATTCCACTCTAAGAAATAAGTAATGAAGTATACAACATGAAGTCTGACAGAATTCGGATTGAAAAATGAGCCCTAGAGTTAGGCTGCCCATGTCTGAAAATGGATTCTACCTCTTTCTGCAGGATCTTTGGGAAGACACTTAATTTCTCTGACTCAGTTTCTCACCCATCAAAATGGGCAGAGGATATAATAATTATTCCTATCTCAGCAATTATTATTATATAATTATCCCTATCTCATGCTGAAATATAAAGTTGTTGGAACAATTCCTGGTACATACCACTCAGAAAACAATGTTAACCTTATTACTGAATGGTTATCTAAACAAGGGGTCTGTATTCAAATTATAGACTTTTAGCTAAATCTGGCTTACAACTTTTTTAAAATCAAAATTTTATTGAAATGCATCCACACTCATTTTATTTATTTTTTAAAGAAAAATTTTTTTAAGATTTTACTTATTTATGAGAGAGAGAGAGAGAGCACAAGCACAGGGGAGGGTCAGAGGGAAGGGAGAAGCAGACTCCCTACTGAGCAGGGAGCCTGACTTGGGGCTTGATCCCAGGACCCTGAGATCATGACCTGAGCTGAAAGCCACAGATACTTAACCGAATGAGCCACCCAGGTGCCCCTCCACACCCATGCTAGATGTTGACATCATCAAAGGCTGAATTGAGTAGTTCCTGCAGAAACCTTATGGCCCATAAAACCTAAAATAATTACTATCTGGCCCTTACAGAGAAATTTTGCCAGACCCTTGACTTCTTTGAATGTTGATATTGGGTATACCTTAATGAAGCTTCAGCTAGATCACTTCAGAGATATTAATTACCATCAGTTCAAATAATCAGAAGTAGTTTCTAGGACGTAGAAGCCTAAATAAAGGCAAATAAATCGCCTAAGATTGGAGTTTTCTGAAGAATGTATTACTGTAAAGAATCAAATTTATAAACCTTCTAGTCTCCAATACCCAATTGTAGTTCTAGTTTTATCTAAGCATTTTCTTGCATCCAATCAAGAGTGTAGCACCTCTGGGAAATTTGGCATTTCTCGAATAATGTATATTTCTCCCTTTAGCTATCTGAATCTCCTCATGAGGTTCTTTCTGCTCTGAATGCCCTTCTATTTTCCCCTTCTGTCACATAGCCAGAATGCAGAAGAATCAGAATTAAAACTCACACATGTGAGTCTTTAGCCCTAATTTTTTTCCCACTACACCATGTTGCCTAACTTCTATACTGAGCAATGGGCTTTATTTAGCTCACACACACACATACACACACATACACACACACATATACTCACATGTTTGTATGTGTATGTATGATGTGTACATTTTACAATTCTACATATATATTCTGGAGATATACAAATATATTTGCAATATAAATATACACCATATATTGCAAATATATAGCATATATATGCTACATATTACTTATGCACATTTATCACTATATAACTACAAGTATATATCAAGTACATATCCCTTATTATGTGTCAGCATCATTCTAGACACTGGAAATACAGCACTGGCAATTTTAGATGGTCATCAGTGGCAAAAATACAGGGTTATGTGGCATGCTGGGGAGCACTTCCCATTTTAAACAAATTGGGCACAGAGGGTCCCAATGAAAAGGAGACATTGGGCCAAAATCTAGTGGAGGGAAGCCAGTGAGTCCAGGCTTTTTTTGAAGCCAGTGAATCAGGCAGAAGCAAGGGTAATTAGGGAGGTCCTGATGGGGAAGTATGACTAGAGTATTATAAGCGGGGAGACCAGACCAGCAAGGTTGAAGCTAAGAGAGCAAGGGGGGAAAATGAGACACAGTTATGAGGGGCCATACTGGCCATTTGAAGAACTTGGGGCATTACTCTAAGTGAGAATGTAAACCCCTGGAAGGCTTTGAACTTAATTATGGTTGCTTTGGTATGTATGTCATTAATTCACTTCTTTTGCCTTACCATGTTACATTTTCGGATACGCTTTATGATTCTTTCTAATTGATCTCCAGTAAGTATGCCACAACACATTTGCTGTTGGTTATCTGCTACCCATTACTCTGCCAAGTATCGAATAATCTGTTACCAAAAGTTCACAAGCATAGGAGATACCTTGCCTATTTGTCTTCACAAATTGACTGTTGCTTTTATATTATCAATATTCATACTCCACATTTAATTTTTACATATGATGTTCACATGTAATCCTGGCAAATTTGTCATATTCTGACAAATATTATTTGTTCATATCTAACTGGTTGATTGATAAGCATTGTTTTGTGAAACTCTATAGGAAACAATATTTGAAATTTAATTCCTTTTTCTTCTTCTTTTTTTTTTTTTTTGTGAGAGTGAGAGAGAGTGCATATGAACAGGGAGGCGAGGAGCAGAGGGAGAGTGAGAGACAGAATCCCAACCAGGGTCTCAATCTCATAACCCTGAAATCATGACCTGAGTCAAAATCAAGAGTTGGACGCTTAACTGACTGAGCCACTCAGGTGCCCCTGAAAATTAATTCTAGTAGACATTTAGGATTTAGAAATCTATATGAATACCATAGACATATTTTCATTGAGAAACTTTCATTAAGATGACATTTTAACTTCTGATGAATGAAACAAAACAATTCAGAGTGTTCCATTTTCCCTATGTTACCATACTTTTAGATGCAGTTATTTCACACAGAAATTTGATATGATGATAAGGTAGACTGTTAAAATGTTTTTTGTTTTCCTCTATGCTATTTTTCTGTTATTTTCCTAATAACTTTTTTTCAATCACATTTGGTTCAAAAATTTAGAATCTTATGTCCTAGGATATACCCTGTCTTATAGAATTTTCAATTCTATTATGAATGAATTATGCTTATATATTTCTGCTTTAAGTCTCACAAAACAACATATTGTAACATTGCTTTAGTCCTCATTTTTGGCCTGGTTTGTTGATCAAAATAAAAACAAAGAACTATTATTTTAAACCTGTGGTTAAAATGTGTCCTATCTAGACACCTGGCATTTTGAATACTGTTAGAACTATCTTGTATTTGTTTTATACATTTTCATACTGCTTAGCTTAGTTGTGGGTATAATAAATTGAACATAGTTATCTTAAATATTCAAATAAAATTTTTGAAACAATTTAAAATATTAATGATAATTTTTTAAAAGCAGCAAATCTAGTGAAATTGGAAGTTAATCAGAACAAAATAAAGTTTCCATTTTGTATGATCATTAAATTGGAGGCAATAATAACACTGACTTCATTGGGCTGCTGTAATTCATCATATAAAATGCTATCATTTTGCAAGCCAAATAGTAGTTTCTCAATGCTATCAGTTGTGATGATAATGATGATAATGATGAGGATAACAAAGGAAGATGAAAATTCTTCCAAGTTGAAACAGAGTTTTCTTTTTTTTTTTTTTTTAATATTTTATTTATTTATTTGACAGAGAGAGGCACAGCGAGAGAGGGAACACAAGCAGGGGGAGTGGGAGAGGGAGAAGCAGGCTTCCCGCCGAGCAGCGAGCCCGATGTGGGGCTCGATCCCAGGACCCTGGGATCATGACCTGAGCCGAAGGCAGACGCTTAACGACTGAGCCACCCAGGCACCCCGAAACAGAGTTTTCTGTTAAGGCTATTGCTTCAGCTTTTTACCAACTTTTTTATGAATTTACAATTCCTTAATCTATGTCCTCAAGGTGATTCTAATAATTTTGTAGGGAGCTGCCAAAAATTAGTTATTGTTCTGTTAATCATTGCTAATAAGAACAGAGAATTTTTCTAGTTGTCCCATGAAAATTATACTAATTAGAAATGTCTGAATTTGTGCATCTCCTTGGAGATTAATTTATTCATCATAATCAGTTAATCACTTTTCTTTACATAATTAGATAGCTTCTGGTGGAGAGGAAGACCCTTTAGTTTTCTTAGAATGAAGAACACTATTTTAGCTGACACTAGTAAAACTTGGAAGTCAGCTCAAGACCTTCTTAGCATGCATAATTGCATACTGATTAGTGCCGGTACCATTGTTGCTCCAAATAACAGGCTTCAGGAAATATTTAGGAAATTGACTCTGAAAAAGCACAATAGCCTTATTGATGGGCAGTATTTTTTTATTTTATAAATTATTCAGCAACTGACATTAGCAGAGATTCACTTTATAAATAGGATCAGTCTCTACTACTTTCCTCGTGCAGCTTAACAAGCTAGATCCCTCCAAATTATCTCTGACTGAAACGCCATTACTATTGTATTATTCTGCTTCTTCAATAGAGAAGGAAGGGAAGAAGAGAGTCATACATTTTAAAAGTAAATAAATTTAATTAGTTGGGCAGTATAGAGTCAAAAGTAAGTATGGGCAGGAAGAATGCAATTGATATTAGCAAACAATTGTTATTTTAATAACATAGCCAGTGTGTGTGTGTGGGGGGGTGTTCACTTAATCCCAAATATCTTTTTAGAAATTTACTAAAATAATAAAAAAATCCTCTTCCAGAACTTCATTAAAAAAAACATTAAAATATGTATTTCAGGAAAAAGCAAATTCAACTCAGAAATATGTACTGAAAGCAGAAAGGAGAAGTATACAAAGATACTGGTAAAAACTTGGGTATATTCAAATATGCATTTATTAAACAAAATATTTGATAATTTTGGCTCATGGAGTATATAAAAGTGATGTTCCACTAAAATACTGTAAGATTATAACATCTAAGTTTGGCAAAAAGGAAGTGCCAATAGTTTTTAGGCATTTTCAGCTCATTTTATAGTGTCTGAGGAGGGCAGATTTACAGAAAATAATTAAATTGATTGCAAACATTTTGAATTGTCTTACTGATATCTATATTCAATTCTGTTATTTTCCCATGAATTTCAACCAAAACAATATTAATAAAATATCATTAGTCAAAAATGACATTTCAGTTATTTGCATTTTCTAGTAAAATTTGTAAATAAATATAAAAACAAGTTTTTAAAAAATCTAACCATGGGACCTCTGGGTGGCTCAGTCTAAAAAGTGACCTACTCTTGATTTCAGCTCAGGTCATGATCTCAGGGTCCTGAGACTGAGCCCCACATCAGGCTCTACACTCTGAGGGGATTCTGCTTATCCCTCTCCCTCTGCTCCTCCCCCTGCTCTCTCTCTCTCTCTCTCTCTTAAATAAATAAATAAATAAATAAATAAATAAATAAATAAAATCTTTTAAAAAAATCTAACAATCACTACTTCTTTTAAAGTATTTATTCTTATACAAAGTTTGAGAAATTTGTAGAGATAGTGTAGGAATATCTCTTCCTCCATAGTCACCTAATTTCATATATTTTTCCTGTTTCTTGAGGAAGCTTTTGACTTTTAAATATATTGCTTTATATTCTGTAAAATTAATTATTCAAAATATCTTTACCAATTATAATTTTATAAGACAAAATCCACGTTATTATTCTCTCTTAAGGCAGAAGAAGAGGGCATATAAACTGGAATATAATGACTATTTTTAGGTTCAACAACTTATCATCAAATTTGTAGGTAGTCATTTATCACCTAGACACTTTACAGTAAACAAGCAGCCCATGTGAAAATCACAACATAAAACTTACTCCAACAATGCTTAAAAAAACAAATATATTGAATATATTTTATATATTGGTTATATACATTGATTTGCATAATGCATAACTGAAACAAGAGTAATTCAAACAGTGAGGTGATGATGCCAAATTTTATCAGTGATAGAAGAAATTATAGATCAACTGTGATGTGTAAAAATTTCATGGAAAATTGAATAAAGGATTTCTGATGTTTGTCTGCACTTTGGCAGAATCTAGACAGTACAAGCCAGATTTAAAATAATACATTGGAAAAATTTGATATTTCAAATAAGTTGTCATTCAGTGAATGGGCAAGACTACAGTATAACAGCAGTGGGTAAGGTTAACACTGACTGTCTAAATTAGGGGGAGGAAAAAATCTTTTATATTTCTATCAATATGATTCCCTGCCATTTCTGGTCATTGTCATCACAGGTTCCTGAGCAAACTAGAACTAGAAAATTGTGTGCAGAGCCAAGAGCCCCCATTGGCAACTCTACATCCATTCATATGCTGACCCACCTGTCCCCATGTTTATTTTATTCATTAAATATTTATTGAGCACCTGCTTTATGGTGGAAGGTATGCTACAAGAGTAAGCCAACGTCAGCCATGTGGGAAGTCAGTCTAATGGCAAGAAGACTTGCAAGCCCAGTTTGGTGGTGCAACATTACATTATTTTTTTATAAGATTACGGCTGCCATAGGAGCCAAAGATGGGCTGTGGTTAATTTGGCATTGAGAAGTCTGAAAAACCTGGATAGAAGGGGTACAACTTTAACTAGGTCATAAAGGATAGATCGGAATTTGCAAGTTGAACAAGGTGCTAGGAAGATTTAATTATAGGACAAAACACACACACAAACACACACACAGGTACAGAGAATGTGGTTAAGGAAAGAATATGATATGGACAGGAATAAATGATGAGTTGCAAAAAAATATGTAGATACTTGAACATAGTGTTGTTCTGTAATATTTATTTAATGAATTTTTTATGCAGGGATTTTCATGATCAAAATTGTTTTAGAAAAATCACATTGACAGCACTGAGAATGATGGATTGGAATGAGAAGAACAGATACAGGACCTCACCTCCTCTACTACTTCTATCTCAGTGAATAATACAATTTTCCATGTATTTGCTAAAACAAGAAATCTAGTAGATGTTTTGGCTCTTCTCTTTCTTTCAATCTATCACCAAATACTGTCTTATCTATGCCCTCCTGTCCAAATCTCTGGAACTGCACAGCATAGAGAGCAATTATTTCCCCTTGTGATCATTAATGAATACAAATTGAGTTTCATATCTTTATTCTTGCCTTTGTCTTTCCCTGGAATCCATTTTCCCATACAACATAGAAATGTTGCTAAATCACAAATTTTGTCTGGAGAAAATCCTTTAATATTTCTCTGTTACATTACAAAGTCCAAAATCCTTGCCATTTCATACATGGGCCTTAATAATCTTGTGCTTACATAAATTATCTGCCTTAGATCTTTATTTTGCTTCACTCCCTTAGGTGATCTTCTGTGTGTCCTGATAAACACCACAGAAATGATCACATTGTATTCAACGTTTTGTTTTTACTTACCTATTAAACCATCAAACAAAACAACTAACTTTCTGAATGAAGAGATGCTTCCATAGAATTGTATCCCACCACCTACCAAAATACGTGGAACATAGTGGTAAATATCAGTAAATATTTCTTTAATTTATGAGGGGTCCAGGAAAGAAAAAAAAATGATGACCTGAACTAATTTAAGAATACTGGAAATATGAATAGAAAGAATATTCACAAACATTGTTGTTGAAGACTTGGTGATTAAGATGATTTCAATATTTGCAGCTTATTCAAATTGAGTGAATCATAATTCCACTAGATAACATAGTTTTCTTTAAAAGCACTGTTTTGGGGTGAGCTCCAGGCAAACCAAGGCAAGCGGGTAATGGTGCCATAAGGACAGTATGTAAGGATGTGACCAGAGGAGCATGAGTCTTTGTGATGCATATATTTGAAAGTCCTATAGGTGCAGGAGAGTCAAAACTGAGAACGAAAACAAATATAAATAAGTGTGTTTGGTAACAGAAATAGAAATAGGAAAGAGTGCTAGTGATGTATGAAATGGCAAGGGTGAAAATATGAGTAGCTAATGACTCATCTAGTATTTTGAATGCTCTATCATCTTCAGTATGGCCCATAGTTTGGCAATTAGATGCTTTACAGGGAACTGAACATAAATGGTTCAAAAAACAAATCAGTTCTTAGATGCCTTTCTCCATAATACTCTGTCCAACTGATAGCAAATAATGATGATGCTCATAATAGTTAAAATTTACTCTACACTAGGTATTGTGCTTTATATGTATTTTATGTACTTTATTTGGTCTTTGCAATAACTCTTTGAAATTATTTTTGTTTTATAGATCAGGAAACTAAATCATATTGTGTTTATCATGTTTAATTAAGGGTTGGATCTGAAAAAGGAAATCAGTCCTTTCTGACTCCAAGGCCCATACTTTTTTTTTTTAAGATTTTATTTTTAAGTAATCTCTGAACCCAGTGTGGGGCTTGAACTCACAACCCTGAGATCAAGAGTTGCATGCTCTACCAACTGAGGCAGAAAGCCACCCCCAAAGCCCACACTTTTAACCACAAGCTTAAAATTGTTTTCCTCAAGTAATAGGAGGAAAAAAAGAAGGAAAGAAAGAAAAAGAAAGAAAGAAAGAAAGAAAGAAAGAAAGAAAGAAAGAAAGAAAGAAAGAAAGAAAGAAAGAAAGAAAGAAAAGAAAAGAAAGAAAAGAAAAGAAAAAAGAAAAGAAAAGAAAAGAAAAGAAAAGAAAAGAAAAGAAAAGAAAAGAAAAGAAAAGAAAAGAGTGAGCCAGCCTGAGAATAATTCCTTGAAGTAAGCCAAAAGGAGGCCTGGTTGTACAGAATACACAGAAATTATAAACTTAAGATTAATTTTAAGGTCAAAATCTAAGAAACCAGGAGATTATGAATAATAGCAACATACAGATGTCATTTCAGATTATGTTTAGCCCTGATGTATACCCTACAAAGAATGGGCATCTATTTCTTATCAATTTGAATTATATCAGCCAAGAGATGTTTTCTGAGAGAAATCAACAGTAATATTAACCAGAAGCTAAAGATAGGTATCACTATCATCAGATGCTACCTATGAAAGATGCACATGGAAACAAAATGCTAGTTGAAAATCCTCTCTACCATGTTCAGTGATTTTACCATTTATGTTCAAATCCCTCTTCTGATGGATTCTTTTACTGGGAAAAAAAAAAAAACAACAATAGCTCAAAAAACTAAAATACCAAGAATAAGGAATTTTCATGGGGCCTCAAAGAATTTATGGTAGGACTGAATAAAGTTCAGAGTATGACTCATTAAAATTTAGTTTTTAGGTTTTTTTTGTTTTTTTAGTTTCACTTGTTGTTTCCTCAACATACATTCCCTCTTCTTCTGGCAACTGATCGGGAGTAGAGGATGAGGAAGACATAACCCTTTAGGCAATTCAGTTCATGGTGTGGTGGGGTTACACTTCTGGAAAAGTCCCAGGATAGGAAAATGTGACCTGGGCTAAGTAAGTCAGCATATCACATTGCAAGGCCTAAAACCAATATCTAGTTCTGTCAGGAATACTGGGAAGAACTCCATCACTCTTCCACCAGATGTGAATCCATGTCTAGTCTCTCAAGCTGCTGGCTGCCATTATGGAGCCCGGGGGAAGCAAAGGAAGCAGCACCAAAAGAAAATTCAGGGTATGGATTTCAAACCTTGTCTCTGACTGCACGGAAACCTCATCCCCAAAAGACTATTAAGCTACTCCAGTCAACAAATTCTTCTCCTTTGCTTTTATGCCACTTTAAAGGAGGCTTCCTATAACTTGCGACGCAGAGTCTTAAGAAAAGTTGCTTTCAATTAAGTGTTTAACTTGCTTTTCAGACAGCTTTACCAGTGAACCATTCCCTACTTACTCTTTTGTCATTTGTTCATTCATTCATTCATTCATCCATTCATTTGTTTGCTAATTCATACCTGTTTTCTACCTAATATTATCATGACACTGAGCTAAGCACTGTAGAGGTTTAAGAGATGTCTGTGCCATCAATGATAGGCAGCATATGATCAAGGGGGGGGTGAGGTAAACATGTATATTCTCTCGCTCAACAAATATAAGTAGGTTCAGATAGAAAAATCCCTCAAGGTTGATGGAATAAAGACAAAGGATAAGATGGCATTAATATAGACATTAAGGATCCATTATGTTTTCAAAGTATAAAGTTGTGATGAAAGGCATTTCAGGCAGAGAAAGCAGTAGGAAAAAAAAGTCATGTGGCAGGAAGAATGGAGTCTGTTTGAGGAAAAACAAATATTTCATTTTGGCTGCCCAATTTGGCTGGAATTTTGTCAATTTAAGAAGTCTGCATTGTAGTATATCGAGAAAAAGGCAAAAGTTTAATTTTTCCCTCCTCTGGCAGCTGTGAATAAGTGAAAAAGACTTCATGTGACACACACACACGAAACTACTGCTTAAAAGTCAGGCGCCTGGGTGGCTCAGTCGTTAAGCATCTGCCTTCGGCTCAGGTCATGATCCCAGGGTCCTGGGATCGAGCCCCGCATCGGGCTCCCTGCTCGGCGGGAAGCCTGCTTCTCCCTCTCCCACTCCCCCTGCTTGTGTTCCCTCTCTCGCTGTGTCTATCTCTGTCAAATGAATAAATAAAATCTTAAAAAAAAAAAGTCATTTGCCTTGGAAACAATTCTGCAATGTGGGCAGATTATCATTCCTTCATCCCACAAACAGCAAATCTGGAAAGTGAGAACCTGACTTTGAGCTTTCACAACAGTGCTCGCCTGACTTCTCTGCCAAATTAGTCTGCTTTACACCCAGAAAGTTCTTGTCTCACTCGGTTCAGAAGGCACGGCATGAAATAGCCACCGCACGATCATGGCTACTAGGAACGTTAGGCGGTTTGAAAGCTGTTTAAGGTTAACCCTACAGGAAGCACTCAATTCGTATGGTGTTACTGATATCTTTTTACTTTCTGGTCACACAGAAAATGTAACATGTGTCGTATCCAGGACACTACTTCACTAAAGAAAGTGATGAGCTCTGTGTGATTAGAGCAGAGAGGGGTGTGTTCAGGGGGGTCAGCAAGCCTTGTGGTAGGCAGTGTTTGTTGTCTAAAAATCACAGAAGCATTGACTGTGTGAGAAGGAATCTTACTTAAATGTTACTCGTGACTTCTGCCTGAACACATTTGGTAATTGCCGTCCAATATAATTGTCACTAATCACATATGGCCATTTAAAATTAAGTTTATATTAATTAAAATTTTTGAAAAATCAGCTCCTTAGTCACACTACTCACACTCCAAATGCTTCATAATTATGTGTTGCTAGTGCTTCATCATTAGAAGCACAGATACAGAGTGTTTCTTCATGGCAGAAAAGTATTATTCGATAATGCTGTTCTGATACCTCCTGGTAAATGCTTCGAGCGAGTACTCCTATAATATGAAAGGCACCACGCATTGACAGAGTTTCCTCCAACTCTCTTGTTACTCACCCAGAAAGAAAATTTCTTTCCTTCATGCTTATTACCCTCCAGTTGTAATTTGGTTCTTTGGCGACCTATAAACTAAAAACGTCTTTCATTTGTCAGTACTTCATGAGACCGAATTTAAAGTCCTTACAATATCCTTAGATGTTGAATATCTTCTATTTCCACTAATTCAAGCTTCTTTAGACACCAAACGCAAGTAAAGGAAGCATAAATAAACAATTCCTGGCAATTTCAGGATGAAAATCTAATAGAAACCTCGCAATAATTATCATTATTTTAGCACAATAAATTGCACATAGTTGACAACAAGTGCCTTTGAACATGTGCTTTCTAAAAATGATAGGTCATAACTATAAAAATCATAGGCTGTATTAAATTGAAATATGATTATGGTTGTTTGTTGAACAAATTTAAAACAATGATAAGCCAGCACATATTTTGTTGTAAGTACCTAGCATAATGACCAATCTACAATGGACACTCAACAAATGCTGAATGAATTGAATTAACATGGTAATAAAGTAATATAAATGGCTGACTGATTATCATTTTGTCTGCATTTAGCATGCCTGGCAATCAAGACCTTAGAGCTCAAATATGAATTCATATTCCAATTGCAGTTTGAGGTGCTCAGGAAGCTCAAGACTTAAAAAAGTTCTAAAGGTGTGTTAAAGGATGTACTTTAAGATAGTGACTTCAACAACCAGATTCAAAGAGTAATGTTGTGAGCTATGCATACCACTTCCATAAACTGCTATTCCCACCATAATTCTTGCACAACACTTTTCACTTGATTCAAAAATGAATCTTGAAAATGTCTATTTATTTCATAATGAGGAACCTTACCCTTAGATTTATATTTAGGTTTTTAAAAACTAAAATCTCTACCATGTCTTTCTAGACAAATAACTGTTATTGGGAAACTATTTTATGCCCTGTGAAAAAATAAAGCAATGATAAATTTTATACTATTATATTAAGCAAATTTTTTTGAGTTGTTTGGATTATGACTCATATATCTAGAATTTTTTTTCAGAAAGCAAACAACTAAAAGAAAAAAATATGTAATTTACAGCTCAGTTTTCAATAGAATATATGTTATACAACTTAGCTAATTAATAGAATATTTATAGCTATTCTGCTTTGTCATTTTTCTGTAGCCATGCAGAAGAAACCATTTCATTTTTTCTGTTTCACATTTGCATCACCTCTGGTGGAATCCAGCATTGCTTTTGGTGTCCTAAGTATGGAAATGTGGGCTGGCTAGGGTGCACTGACTTTTGGAAGTAAATCTACCAAATTTACTACCACTAGCATAATACACTCTCTCTAAATTACTCTCTCTAAATGAAAGGTCTTATAATCATGGGGATAAGAGTACTTGGGATAGTGTTTGTGAGTTTAAATGTTAAAAAGGAGTGTTCGCTTTGTATGAATAAAAGCATGTAGAGTGCCTGGGTGGCTCAGTCTGTTGAGCCTCTGACTCTTGTTTTCGGCTCAGGTGATGATCTCAGGGTCGTGGGATCGAGCCAGTGTAGGGCTCTGGCTTAGCATGGAGTCTGTTTCTCTCCTTCTGTCCTTCCCCCCATTCGTGACACTCTGTCTCTCTCTAAAATAAATAAATGAATCTTTAAATAAAATAAAATAAAAGCATGTGATAGCTATGTGGACAAAATAATTATTAAAGATATTTTATACCACTGTTTCTCAAAGAATGGCCCTCAGAAACAAAAGCATATTGCAAATGTCATGAATAAATTCCATGAATAAATTTGTATTATTTAATACACACAATTCTTCATTTTTAAACAATTTTTGGCAGTTTTGACTAAAAATGTTAATAAATCCTGAGATCTTCCTTTGCATAAATCTGTATCTATAGGTTTCTACAGCATAAATTTTAGAATACTGATTTAACCCTTTAAAATATAAGAGTTTTTGGGCAGCTGGGTGGCTCAGTCGGTTAGGTGGCTGCCTGCAATTCAGGTCATGATCCCAGGGTCCTGGGATCAAGTCCTGCATCAGGCTCTCTGCTTGGCAGGGAGTTTGCTTCTCCCTCTACCCTTCCCCCACTCATGATCTCTCACTTTCTCGCTCTCGCTCTCTCTCTCAAATAAATAAAAAACCAAAAAAAAAAAAAAAAAAGAGTTTTAAATTTTATCTAAAACTGATTTACTCCACAGGACAGTAAGTTTCTTTTTTTTTTTTTTTTTTAAAGGTTTTATTTATTTATCTGAGAGAGAGAATGGGAGACAGAGAGCATGAGAGGGGGAGGGTCAGAGGGAGAAGCAGACTCCCTGCTGAGCAGGGAGCCGATGTGGGACTCGATCCCAGGTCTCCAGAATCATGACCTGAGCCGAAGGCAGTTGCTTAACCAACTGAGCCACCCAGGCGCCCCAAAGGACAGTAAGTTTCTTGATGATAAGGCTTTGCTACAAACTTCTAGCCAGCAGAATTCCAGATATTCAACAAACACTTTCTGAATTGGTGTGAGTTAGATTTTAGAAGATATAATTTTCTGTAGACATATTTTGTCATGCAAGAAGATGTCATATAGATATTTGTGTTAAAAGTATGTATGCATGCATATATGTTTGTATACACAGATGTGTCTGTTGTAATTAAGTATATATATATTAAGATATACATACATATAGAGAGATTATAGAAAACATTTCAGAACACTCATATTTTTGACTATCATTCCATCATTACTTAATAAGAAGACTGGTAGTTAAATTAATTCTATGAACACTCATTCTCCATTGATTTAATTGTTAATCACTCTGACATTTAAAGAAAAGTCAATTTCCAAGGTTGCCTCTATAAAACAATATACTTTAGTGATTATTATTTCAATATGTTAACAGCCTTGACTTTTCTTTAGAACATGAATTACTTATTAAGATAAAATAGTTGAAAACACATGGATGATTTCTTATTTGACTATCTTCTCAAAACTACTTTTTCATCATTACCCATGCTTTATTTAGAATGATTTTAGTTGAACCAAAGTTCTCTGGTGGAGCCAGAACTTTTTTCAGTAAAAGGTAGTGACAAGTTGAAATTAGAAGCAAATGTTGTACAGATATCCTCTATATTAAAATAAATGTTGCCTCTTCTAGTCTTTACAGGGCTAAAGTTGTAAGTGAAAACTACATTGGCCCTGCATACCATATATTCTAAAAAATGATGACTTTTCCCTATGCATAATAGGGAGCTATTTAAGGTGAGAGAGTGATATATTTTACATTTGTAATTTAGACTATTAACCTGTGATATTGGTGAGCATGGGTGGAGGGAGGAGGAAATATAAGATACTATTCAAATAGGTAAAAAGCTATGGAGACATAAAAGAAAGGTGTTAGAAACCCACAAAAGACAGAGTAGGCAACATAGGATGTTTCATTTATATTATACGGGACCACAGATGCCATTTATGAGGTTGTGTTACTAGAAGAGAAGTACGAGGTAAAGAAAAGTATATTTCAATTTTACCAGGTAGTAAATGAGCCCCTACAAAGGCTTTTCAAAAAAACTTACATTTTCTCTGATATCATTTTATTCTCCTTCCTTCAATTTCCTGAACCTGGGTGAGTCCCTATGTAAAGCACTAAGCTACACCAGATGTAAGTTGTGCCCAAGATGAAGAAATAATGGTGTCATTTGGAAAGGAGAATTTCATAATTTTCTACACCACCATTAAAAGAACCTTTCATACCTTATGTCTTGGGTCAGTTTCCTAGGTGTACTGAGAGATTGATTCTCTCAGGATCATCATATGTTGTGTAATGAAGGAAGCAGAATTGGACCGAAGGAGTAGAACTAAAATTTACAAGCACCAAAGTCCTCTGCTCTGAGGCTGGCAGAGCCCTTCAGAGTAATCCACCATTGAGGCAAAGAGGCCACACCTTTTTTTTTTTTAACTTACTTATTTTATTCTTTTTTATTTTTAAAGGTTTTATTTATTTATTTTAGAGAGTGAGCACGAGAAGGGGGAGCTGCAGAGGGAGAAGCAGTCTCCCCACTGAGCAAGGAGCCTGATGTGGGACTCGATCCCAGGACCCTGGGATCATGACCTGAGCCAAAGGCAGATGCTTAACAGACTGAGCCACCCAGGCACCCTGGGGCCACACCTTTTAAACCCCATGTGACTAATCATTGGATGTATCCCTCTTTCGAGGATGGATGTATCTTTGGCAAGGCATTTTGAAGCCAATTCCCAGGGAGGGACTCAGCTGACAGAAGTCAGCCACCTCTTTCCGACACATAGCTAGGATACAAGTGCTTCAGTCCTGAAAGAAGCATCTGGGCAGAATATCATAGCATCCACTACACAATCAAAGAAAGTAATTTAAGAATTCTCAAACTACTGTCAAACGCACGTGCGGGTGTGCGTGCACACACACACACTCATAGGACAAAATCAACAATGACAAGAAACCAAACCAGAAAGACAGTTAGCTTTATGGGAATTGCTTTCTCTTTTATTTATGTTTATATTGCATTTTTGAAAAAGGAAAATAAAGATAAAGGTCATGATAGTTGCATTAGTATGGATTGATCTGGCTCAGTGAACTGAATACCCTAAATGAGAATTTCTGGAGTAGTTAAAATAGAAAGAACTTTTTAACAGGGACTTTGATTGATGACCATAACCTATACAAGCTTTTGCCTTAGTGATATGGTGAAGATGAAATGCTACAGCTTGTTTGAAATGAGAAATCGTGTTTTTAAAGGACATTTTCTTCTGTTCATTGGACAATGTAGTGACTTATGAGTCCGGCTCTTTGTGTCTAGAATTTATTTCTGTTTACTACTGTAAGCTAAAGTTTTCAGTTGAGGAAAGTCTCGACTAAATCACATTTTCTTCCTGATATTATTAAGTTCAAAATCAAATAAAACTATTCACCTATTTTATTGTATTAGAAAAAAAGTAATTAATAATTTTTGAGCAGATCTTTTTCACACCACTCCATTAAAATATAGTAGATGCCTATGTATTACTGTATTAGTGATTTAAATATTTTCATAAGACCTTTTAACTTCTCATAGTTAAGAGAAAATATTGAAAAAATTATAAAAAATAGAACAAAGAAACTAAAGACTTTGTAATTTCTCTAAGAATTTTAGAAACTTAAGGTAATTTAATCATAAAAGCCTAGCAAGTTAACAGTTAAATAAAAAAAAAAAAATGAGCGTATAAGAGAACGGATGATCAAAGTGTCTTGATGCTGAACATGTCCTCACAGTCACTATGTAACTAGGAACAAGCCATATGATTCTTTTATCCTTTGGAAGAGAAACTAAGTCAGGAAAAAACTAGAAAACACTAGTTCTGACTCATACATGGGAAAAGATCTGTGTCTAACAAAGTGGCATAATAGCGCCATGGACAATTGCTTTTGGATCACTTAAAACTACATTATGTTAGAGCTGGAAGGGACTTAGTATCCAAATTCCCTCACTTAACAAATAAGGATATTGAGACCAAAATGGTGAAGTTTCTTCATCAAGGTAATATGTAGAGGTGTTCATGCTCTCTCTCTACCCTACCATATGCCTGTCAGAGGACAAGGATGTAATCTCAGCTTCTAGTATAAACCTTTTGTTGACCCTTTCCCTGAACCCCGTGATATATTATAGATTTCTAAAATTCTAAATAGTAATTATTCACTTATGGAGCTCTTTCCCCAACTATGTCTCAGTTATATTATAAATCAGGCTATCTCTTATTGATTTTACTAATATACCTCTTGTGTGTTCTGGACTTTAATCTAGTTCAGTGATTATCATTGTCATTATTTTAAAGATGAGATAAAGTTAACTGAGTTATAGAAGTTAATTATCTTGTTCAAGGCCACTTAATTTTTCTGAGATAGATTCTATTTTCAAACCCAAGGTGTTCTGACCCCAAGTTCATTTCTTTATTTTAAATGCCTGAAGGAGTTTCTAGTATCAAATAGGAACTCAATGAAAGTATGCCGAATGACTGAATAAATGAATAGTGGCTGCTAGAACCAGCATCTCCTCCTTATAATTTTGAATTATGTGTTCTTTCTATTAATCATCACTGTTTTGCCCCATTCTACTACCCTATTTAAAATCTGTCCTTCTTTTTAAACATTCAGTTCCAAGAAATCATCACTTTAAATGAGGCAAAATGTCTTAACTGCTTTATTTAAATGAGAAATAAAGCAGAGCCCTGGTTTGGACTCTCCCCACTACCCCACAAAGCATGTGGGACAAGAAGGAAATGCCAGTAATCCTCTTCTGGTTTAAGAAGAAAACAAGATTTTATTGTTTCAGAAAACCGATGTCAGTTTGGATATTACCACAACAAAAATTGTTGGGTGACAACTAATCAGAATCAGAGATGCTACTGAAGTTAAGGCTTGATAGCAAAAGTCTCCATAGTCCAAGATTCTGAGACTTCTTAAAATAACTTTGTAAAAACAGTTGTTATGTGTAAAAACAGTGTATTATGCAGAATTCAATTTGTTTTCCTACAGCTTAAGAGAGGAGGGAATATTTTGTCTTTCTTATCTTGCTGAGATTTCTTTCACTGAGTTGTAGTTTTTAAGACCAAGAGCTACAATCCCATTAATTAGATCCAGGAGAAGAAAAGGCAAGGCTGAGAAGCTCAAAATTCATACCATGCAGAGAAAATGGTACAGAACAAGTTTATTAAAAAAAACAGCATACGGACTAAGCAATATTTTGCATCTGAAAAGCCTTCCTCAAATATTCTAGCTGCACAATTTTGGCTCCCTTTCCTGGTTATCTTGACTACACCCTCCTAAACCACTACTTAATATTTGACTTTATACTATCTGCTAGTTAATTTTCCATGCTTTTTACTATAGGAATCATGTGATTTTTCTGAGCCAAGAGCCATGAGAACCATTATACAATGGTCTCTCATACTATACCAAATGTTGCTTTATAGTCATGATGTATCATATTATCTATTTGCACAGAAAAAAAAAAAAGAGTCTTAAAGATTAAAAATTGGATGATTTGACCAATTTATAGTGGTTCAAAAGAAAAAGAAGTGATTCCTATGAAATACACCTAACCCCTGTGGTCTATTTTAAAGGAGGCTTCATATTATTCACTAGATTAGTTTTATCATTATTGTACACAATAAAAATTATTTTTTATCTTATGGTCTATTTTAGAGCCTTTTCAAAATGCTTTAAAAATTGCAAATGTTTTCTCATGGAGACTATCGCCTAGAAAACATTGTTCACACATGAATATATGTTAAAATTAGCTATATAATAAAAGAACAGGCACTGAATAATGAAAAATAATCAGTAATAAGGTATTTTTCCCACTATTCTTCTATTTTTTCACTGACCTGCAGTAGATAGTTCTTCCAAAGCAGCAGTGCAGCAGAGTGGAGAGAAAACCATTTCTGGACACAAATCTGGTTCAAATACTATTTTGGAAATCTACCTTCTTGATCACTTTTTTTTTTTAAAGATTTTTATTTATTTATTTGACAGAGAGAGTCAGCGAGAGAGGGAACACAAGCAGGGGGAGAGGGAGAAGCAGGATTCCCGCTGAGCAGGGAGCCCATGGGGGGCTCAGGGGGGGGCTCGATGGGGGGCTCAATCCCAGGACCCTGGGATCATGACCTGAGCCAAAGGCAGACGCTTAACAACTGAGCCACCCAGGCGCCCCACCTTCTTGATAACTTTGGGAAAGCCATCAGTCTTCTCAACTATTAGATGAGGAAAATATTTCTTGTTTTTATTAAAGTCATAAACATTTTCCAATGAGAGCATCTGATTCACATGGACAATTTTACCACACTTCAAACTTGTTGCAAAGAAATTCAGATATTTTTATTAACACCTGAAATCTTATCATGGATAACTATGTAATGTTTTAGTGAATTCTGCAGTATTCACAACAAATACTTGTGTAGCTTTGTGAAACACAGAACACACTTCGGGACAAAAAATACATAGGTCAACTAAAAGCATAGTCTACAAAAGATAGGCAGTGATTTATTTTCTATTGAGTAGTAAAAAAAAAAAAAAAATTGAGGCCAAACTGAAATATATTGAAAAGGAAAGACTGATAAAAATCAAATTTGGTTTCTTTCTTTCTTTCTTCTTCTTTTCTTTTTTTTTTTTTTTAACTGACAGAAGCTAGGTTAAAGGACATGACCTTAGATATGAAAGCCTAGTTTTGTCCTAACAATGAATCCCAGAATCAGGAAGAATTACCCACTTTGAAGGACTTCCCTTTGTTAAAATAAAATAAAATGGAGACCCGGCCTGAAAATCCCCCAAGCAAAAAAATCCTTTAAGCCACATAAGCAGACCCTTTAAGCCACATAAGCAAAACTAATTCTAGTTTATTTCATGAACATAAGTGAAATTTAACTTAGGCTATTTCTTGTAAATGCCTCTGATAATCATAAAAAAAAAACCAACTTAGGTCATCTCGCTATAATGGTAAAAGATAACCACTTTTAACCAATCCCCTGCTGTCTGGAAAATGGAATGCCATTGTAATAACCTATCATTGTAAAGGTTAAACAACTTGCTCATCTTCACTTTAGAAGCCATCCTGTAACATCATGCTTCTGAGTTTCATATCAATATTGGGTTTGTGAAGGGTTTGTTTTTCATTCAATAAACTATTCATATCAACTAAAGCTCTCTGTATTTTCTTTAAATACTACGCACAAAACAACCTGTGTCAGCGGAAAGGAGTAGTGGAGGTAAGCATGTTTAATTTATTCTTCCCAAATTTACCAATCAGAAAAGCCCTTCCAATTTTCCTTAAAAAAGGTGACAAAAAGAGCTTGAAAGAGGAAAGGGTCTACAATTATGCACCTTCCACTTGGATGTGTCATTACTAATCAAATGAATATTCTCTCACATGTGTTAATGATGAAACATACCACAAGGTAGAGTGATTTTATAAGATATGATTGTTCTGTCGCTAATGCAAACTTTAACTGCATTTATAGAACTACAAATGATTATTTTATCAACTTGGATTTGATATAAGTTAATTACAATATAATTTGATATAATTTATAATTTCATTTTAACATTCTCTTTATTTCGAAATCTGTTAACATACTAAGGAATATGCTCAGGATTGATTTGGTTTCTTTACACTTATTCACTTCTTATTTTAATCAACTAACTTTCTGAAAGTATAGCATTAAGCTTAACTCAAGTACTGAAATATACCTGCATGGATTTTAATTGGAAGCTAGACATACACAGTATTCCGTCAGAAAATCATTTCTTTCTATTGTGTTGATCAAATACAACACAAGAAACAACACTGGTGCATTTAGTGAACCAAAAAACAATTGATCACTCAGAATATTTAGAGAATTGAATGCTTTTTCTGTATGGCATTTTGCTTTACTGAATCTTATCAATTAAAATACAAATAAATTAATATATGACATATTAAAGTAAAATAAAATCTCTTGCACCTAAAACGTTGCTGTATATAAAGTCTTTAAATGATTCCAAATGAAGTTGAGATCTATCTTTTGTTGTTTTGTAACCACAAAAGATAGATCAACAAACAAATGGTTTGTTTAGTACCATTTTTCATTTTAACTGTAAAAGAGGAAGTTCATTTAACATAAAATATGTTCACTCAGTGCTATGTAATTTATTTAATTTGTTTAAATTTAACTGGCAAATAAATGGAAATAGGTTAAATAATTAAGTAAATCTTTATAAAACTGGACCCATAGTTGGGAATGGATTTGAAATTACTTCATATACTTTTTATATATTATTATGGTGAAAAATATAGAATCATTATCCTTAAAAGGCTATAAATGAGGACAAATGTGCAAAAATTTGGGACCATATGACTGGCAGAATGAAGGAAAGGAATGAGAAATTGGGTAATTCTAAATATATGATCAGTAAATTTAAATTAAAAATTATTTCAAAAGGGTCCTATCCCTTGTGGAAGTATGAGAGCCAGCATCTCATACTTCTTGACTTTCTGGAATTGATCAACTATACAAGCTTTATTCAAGTCCAGAAGATATCTGTAAAAGGGAATAGCTTGACCAGTCAAATCCACTCCATGCACACTGGCCACCGATGCTAAACTTAAGAGTTGCTATCAGATCACTAATACTACCAGGAATAAATGGGAGATTGAGTTTGGGGTCAAGGATATCAGGATATCAGGAATGTTAGCTTTCATTTTTACTTTCTTTTTTTTAATCAATTAATTTTTTTAAAAGATTTATTTATTTATTTTAAAAAGGGGGGAGGGGCAGAGGGAAAGAGAGCGGGGGAGAGAAACTAAGCAGACTCTGCGCTGAGTGCGGAGCCTGATCTCATAATCCTGAGATCATGACCTGCGCTGAAACCAGGAATCAAAAGTTCAACCAACTGCCCCCTAGGCACCCCCATTTTTACTTTCAATATGCCTGGAAGATTCTTAAGGGACAGAATACTGCAGTTTTTTTGCTTTAAGATTTTATTTATTTATTTGAGATAGAGAGAGAGCGAGAGAGAGAGAGAGAGAGAGAGAGAGAATGGTGGGGGGAGGGGCAGCGGGAGAGGGAGAAGCAGGCACCCCACCGACTGGGAGCCTGATGGCCAGTCCCAGGACCCTGGGATCATGACCTGAGCCAAAGGCAGATCCTTAACCAACTGAGCCACCCAGGCGCCCCCACAGTTGTTTTGATACGAAGCCAGAAAGCACATGCCACCAGGAGAATAGGTTTCTGATAATTCCTAGGTAAATGTTCCTTCTGGGAAGAAAACCCAGTGGATAGAAAAGATGAGCTACTCCATATATACAACTACATGAACTATGCACTGAACAGAATCTATGAGTGGAAAAAGCAGATCTGCAATGATCCAAATCTCTGGAGGGTACAGACTCAAAGTACATTTTTTGAATACATGACTCAAATTCTTATTCTCTTATGACCTCATCTTTAATCTGGGGTAAGTATCATCTCCAAGCCTTCCCATTTTTTTTGCCGAATTAAAATAACATCATCTATATGTCTCCATCTACAATTACTATCCTATTTTTATTCAATTTTTTTTTTTTGTTCCACTGTGGATTGATTAGCTAGGGCAAATGGTAGTCATTATGCTTTTAATCAAAATTTATTTATGTTTGATCAAACTCTCACCATGTCCTTGATTCATTTTACCTTTCTGACCCTAACATATGTAAAATCTTCCATATTTCTCCTGGCTTTTGTTTCTTTTCTGACATAGACCCAAATTGCTTTGACTCTTTCTTCTCAATTCACTGCTACCAACCAACTTTCCATCTAATCAATACACCTACTCAAAAATGAATCAGAGGGATTTATAGCTGTGTGACTTAAGTAGCTCAAGTCACCTGAGCTTCAGTTTCTTAATTTATAAAATGTAAAATCAAACCTACATGTTTTCTAATATCTCATCTCTGCCTTAAAGCTAAAAAACCAAGAATGGGAATGGAGGAGAGAGATGGAAGATTCCGGAAGAAAAAAAAAATCTGGAAAGTCAATGCCAAGTATTAACAATAAACAGAATAATAATACTTTCCCTGGCGCTGTTCAAATGTTTGCTAAAAAGACAGGGATTTTGCCTTAAGCTTCAGATCATTTTGTTACTTCCAAGTTGAGATAGTGAAAGAACTGGACTGGAATAGGAGCAGTAAGAGCAAAAGGGCAAATCTAGGTATTCTATTTTGACCTATTAAATTGGGCAATAAAATAGTCTCTGTGATGCCCTAATTATGAATAACCACCATTTTCCTCTCCCCTTATTAAAAAGAAAACAGAAGAGCAAATTGTAGTGAAACATGTAACTGAAGTAGTCCATGACATCTTTAAAAAAATAAGCTCTTCCACCAAATGTCAAGGATTCTGTGGTTTAGATGAAATGAAATACCAATAGCTTTGTATTTCTCTTGAGATTGGAACATTTCTAGAAGAGGCTGACTTATACAAAAATGAAAAAAAATCAAACCACAAAATTCTTAATAAAGACTTTTGAACCTCCAAATATGAGCTGTTAGTTTCTAAATTATTTAAATTATAAATTTCTGTGTTCAAGTAATTCCATATATTATGTAATCCTTAGGGTAATAAAGAAACAACTTTCTTGTGAAAATCATGGTTAAGGCTGGGGAAGTGGGGGTGTACTGAGTCTCCCCCTAAAATGATGATTGGTCCATACTAGGTCAAAAGTTCATGTAGAATATTTAGTGAATTAATATTTACTTCCATGGATGTTTTTTGAATTGTTGTATATACTGAATTGAAATTTTTACTTTCACTTCCTCTTCAGATTTCATCTGTGACTTTGGGAAGATCACTGAGCTGCAACCTGCCTGTTCATTCATTTATAACATTAATCTCTATTCATTCATTTACTTAAAAAATATCTACTGCATACCTTCTAAGTACAAAGCAAATGGCTTGCTTCTATGTCAGATACAGTGACAATTTAGACATGAGCCTCATTGAACTTATTATCTTGAGAGAGAGAAGAAAATAACATGTATATAAATAATGTGTTCTGGGTGTCATGTAAAAACAAAGCAAAACAAAACAAAAGCTGTTATATGGGGTTGAAAGTGACAAATGCCATAAAGAAGTTCAGATAAAGTACAATGTAAGTTCAGAGGAAGGCAAGATTATTTAAAGCAGAGATAAATGAAAGGATTTTGGATGAGTTGAAATTTTATCTGGGCATAAAAATGCAGATTGAATTTGAACATAAGGAAATATGGAAGAAGCATATTCCAGGCAGGAGCAAGTGTCCACCAATGAGCTCAGTTATCCTAGAGCTTAATGTGCAAAGAAACAAACGAACAAAAGAGCATAACAATAATCAAATTCGGATCAAATTGCAAGAAATGCTGATGACCAGGGTTAGGAATCCAAGATTTATTCTGTGAACTTTAGTTGGACATGGAAGGTTTTTGAGGCAGGAAGAGATAGAAATTCATCACTATTTTAAGAAAATTAAATCTGATATATGTGTGTGTGTGTATATATATGTAGTATTTTTGTCTTCCCAAACTGGACATGTAAAAGAATTCCCAGAACATTCTTACAAAATCCTACTTTTTTCATCAGCAACCTATGTGCTATTGTTTGCATTAACAGTAATAAAAGATTAAAACATAAGGAGCTCTATCATAGTTAATTTACCTTAATACTGAAACAATGCTTCTTATAATAAATTTATTCACTGAAAAGGAAAGGAATAGAGAACAAGTGACAATAGCTTTTTTCCAAGTAAATTAGGTGTTAGTGTCAAAGAAAAATTAGTTTTAGGATTTGAAGCACTGTATCACATAAGAATAAACAATATTATTGTTAATTTGGTAACAACAGCATAGAATCCATCTTGGAGTGAGCACTGTTAAGTTATTCTCAGAGAGAAAATATATATAATTATAAACAAGACCAATTTCTCCAGAGTCATGTCAGCTGGATGCCCCCTCTACGCTTACAGTTGTGATTACATTTAGTGCAATGTATTTACACCTTCTTGCCCATGCCCCCTTATGTCTAAATTCCTTCACGAAAGCACCAGAAATCTGAAAGATGGCTTGTCAAAATGTTTTTTGTGACTTCTCTATAAGATTATCTTTTCTCCAGAAAAACCTACAGAGGCATTTCAGTGTGGGCATCGAGACTACTTATTTCCATACTCAGCCCATTATAGTATATATGGTCCAACTTTACTGCTTCAAATAGCATCTCACTACGAAATACATTTCCTCGGATCATTTCTACTTATCTTTGCCTTACTTTGTTTTGAGGTCTGGGCCATACCTTAAAAATATTTCTGTTTATCTTCATGGTTTTACATGCGGTAGACATTGAAAAAAAATTAGAAAATATGTAAGTAAATAAATAAATGGCCCATTTGGGAATAAAAACAACCTGAGGGAAGAAAATGCTGTTTTCAACCCTTTCCCCAGACATAAGTATTTTGAAATCACACCATCTTCTCATTTTACATTGGAACAAAAACACTTCCAATCCTTCATGTGGTTAGAAATCTAAACACTGCCAAAGATACATTTCTCATTTCACACTTCAGAAATGATGCAAAAGATCATTTTATCCCCCTAGGGCTTGAAATAATGGGTAGTCTTTGCAAGTGCTCCTGTTAGAAAAGACTACAGATTACCCACAATTCCTTTTAACCATAACCATCCGGACACCACGTCATCACCACTAAAAGCTTCATTTTTTAATAGGAAGGGAAAAAAGAGAGAAAGGGAGCACGCAACACACCTGTAAATGTGTTAACCGCTCAGTAAATGTTAATTATCCATTCAAGGTAGCAGTAGGCTCTTTCACATCCACCAAGTGCTTGCAATACGTTGTTCGAGGTTATCCACCCCCAAGCCCAGGCTGATTTCACAAATTTCTCTTTCGAAGCATACCACATGCAAGATCTTATGCCAGCTCTTCAGAAGGAAGGCACAATATGAATCCGGCATATAAGTAAATAAATATTGCTCGCAGACAGGGCTCCAGGTCATTTCTTTTTATCTCCTTCTGTCTTTGTTTTTCTGGTTTACACATTAGCTGTGTTGATTTCCCCATTTCACACACTTTATTAGCATTGATGAATTCTAATGAGATAATATTTTTTTTCCAAATACAAGAGATACAATTTCCTGAGTAGTACAATTACCAGTTTACTTAGGAAGCTTATAATAACTGAGTAACTGAGGTAAGTATTGGATGAACTATTTTAACAGTTTTCTGTAACATGGAAACTCAAGGGACTGTGGAAGAACTATAATGTGTACAGACTTAGAAACCATTTACTTGCTTCAGTGACCCCGGGCTAGTTCCCTCCATTTTCTAAGACTTCATGTTCTTGTCTATAAAATTGTGATGACAAACCCTATTGCAAGGGGATGTCCTGAGGATGTAATTAAATTTTCTGTTACATAGTAGGACTTTTCAACTGTGTTTTATTTTGACCTAATCTAATGCAATCAGTTTAATGCAAATTAATAAGGTTCACTGTTACGGGAACCCAAATATGCCTTTATTTCAGTTGATTTTTGTCTAACAAGTCCCATTATGAAGCCAACAGTGAATTCTATGTGGGTACAATATAATTAGTATCTCTTAAAATTAATTTTCACTGAGCATTATAAATGGGCACAATTAGTATTAAGAGAAAACTATTGATATTCTGTGTTCACTCATTAAATGAAAGTGCATATTTAGGTCTCCTCTCCAGCTTAACTGTCAAGCATTTTCTCAGTCAGTGACTTGCTGCCATTGCTGCTATATCCGGAATACACAGTCTGATATAACAAGCAACAAATATTTATTTCATTTCTATGAATTGGAAAGACATTATGCACAAGGCACAGCCCATGCAAGACTCTGTTGAGGAAGATACTCCCTGGGCAATATGATAAGGGTTTTGGGAAAGAAAGTAGCTCAATTTTCGTTATATATTCTTTGATACATTTTGATTTTTAAAGCATATTCATGTATAATATTCAAAATAACTAAAAGAAGAAAGATAACATCTGTCTTCAAAGATTTTAAACTGGAGCGAGAAAGAATATGATGCACAAGGACATGATGCCCTATGTTTGGCTTAATACTCTGCTGTCATCTTAAAATCTTAATAGTTTTTGGACAGGGGGTCCAGCATTCCCATTTTGCATTGGGCCTGTGTCTTATATAGATGCATCTTTGTACACATAAATGTGGGATTATAAGGTAGAATGTGGTAAGAACAAAGTGAATAGTACTCACAGTTTCTGACAGAGAGAAAAGAAAGCCAAACCACTGCATCTAACAAACAGGCCAAAGTAGGATAAAATGCATCATCTGTAAAAGGAACAGGTTATGCAAAGCATCTTGTTATTATTGTAAATAGTCCAGTCTCTAATGTGTCTTAACTCATTTTCAAATAGACCAAACCCTCTCTTCCAGCCAAAAGAGGATTAGAATTCTATGGTTATGTTGTTTTTCCACTTTGATGCACTACCATTTACAAGTAGCATCTGTTCACTTAGAATAGTTTCCTAAGTGCAAACTAATATCTACTAGTAATCAAAAGAGTGTAGGCGTTTGTTAACTTAGTGAAAGTTAATTTCCCTCTCCTTTAAATTTAAATTTTCTATCCTTCTAATATGTTGCTGCTATCACCCTTTTGAAGGACCCCTTTGGGGACTGATCATGTCTATAATTCATGCAACAGGAGCAACTTGTTGTCAAACCCCTGACAAGCTCCTGTCAGATGGGTCACTTTGTGACACATCTGAACTTAATTGGTACGAATTGTCAAAATCTTGGAGATGCTTCTGAATGCAAGAGTTTATCGATCCAAACCATCAAATTAAGTTGCATCAAAAAAAGATACACCAGAAAACCTAACTTTTTGAAAATCACTATGGACCAAAGGATGCTTGTAAAAAATGGAGAGACAGTTCAGCACCAATGCCCCCTTTTCCAAATTCTATGCATACTGACATGAGCATGTGGACATGATGCATGGTGCCTAGCTTTTCTGAAGGAGAGAGACTGAAGTTTAAGCCAAGTGTCTTAGGAAGCCAAGTGATGGCAGCTGACTGTTTCAGCACACAGACATGTAGAGATGCCACAGTGGCAAATGGCGCTGAAAGGCACGAGAAAAGTGGGACAGGAAAAGCGCTGGGCAAGACACAGGATGATTGATGGCATGTCTCCTTTGTTGGGTGCCATCTGGTGAAGAGTACAAGGAGATAAGTGAATAGTGTGTAATTTTTAAATAGCTTGTTAACTTTTATGAAATCAATCAATGTAATAGAACTTAAAATGTACATGTCTACTTGCCCTCACAGATTCCAGCCCTTTCCTTCTCCTGTCAAAAATATTTTTGGTAAGGAAAAAGAGGCCGTCTGCCATATGTGCTTTAATATGATAATTTTTAAAGTTTGTATTTTCTTTTCCTTCCCTCGTCAAAGAAAAGGAAAAAATTCTATTGCATAGATTCTATTCCAGAAGTCACTTGAGAAAAGATTTGCAGAACAAGTTCCTTCCGATTTTGTTGTTGATTACTTCATTCACTGACATTCCCTAGTGTTCAAAATCATAACTTTAATTTAGAGTGGAAGATGAATAGTCAAAATACACTATCACTGTGCATTTTAGATAGAAGTCTTGTAAAAAAAAAAAAAAAAAAAAAAACAACACCCTGTTATTCCTATCATTGATGGATCCTTAATTTGAGTAAGGTTTCTTAATAACCTGTATGTTTATTAAAACTTACTTTAATTTCTAACCCCTGCTACCCATCTCTTCTCCTCCCCTCACCCTCATAGAGAAAAGAAAGAATTTTAGGTCTATGCCCAAACCCACTGTTTAAAAGTCCTAAAGTCATTTGAAACATTAATATGAGGCTATTTTTTCAGTGAAATGCCACCAATGCTTTTTATACAATGACTACACTGGAAAAGTCTCATATAGTGATGGTGAGGTCCAGCCTGTATTTCACAGGAAAATATGCATCACTATTGATGAAGGGAAAGTTGTGTCTATATTTCCATAAGGAATTTGCATAAATCTCCACAGCAATAGGACTTTAAAATATTCTATGAATTTTGTCTTGCAAGTCAAGCTCCTACAATGAATTTAAAATAAGGTGGGTTAGGTCTGTGTTATAAAATGAAAATTCACCTATTTTCAATTGCATGGATTAGAAATGGGATAGGGAGATGGCTTATTCTATTCTTTTATCCATTTCTTGAGGCTGTGTATACTGATTTCAAATATTATTATGGATCAATATCACCTTTAAGCCAGCATTTTAGCAATATATGTGTAAAGATGGTATCAGTTCTATCAAAAGAAAATTAAAATTTATTACATTTAATGCAACAATTTATAGTGATTACAGCTCCCTGTTAAAAAGCGAAATTCCATTAACTAGGTAATTATTACTAGAGAAAAAAAAATTACCCTAATACCTTTAATGAAATTTTAAAGGTATTGCTTTGGGGCTTCAAATAACCAGACAGTATCTTCTATGAATCTGGTTTTAGAACAAAATCTAGGTCCCTTTTTGTATCCTACTCCCAGGGTCTCACCAATGAAATGGAGGCTCTTCAGGATCAATCTTAAAGCTCTTACAATATAGAGGGAAAAATTAAACCACCAAAAATAAGAACCTGGTAAAAATATAAAAACTTAACTATAGACCACCAATCTGAAGAGCCAGAAGATATTTTTCTAAAAACTCAGTAATTAGAGCCAGAAAGACTTTTTTTTAGATTTATTTATTTTAGAAAGAGAGATGAGAGAACGTGCGCACATGCACACAGGGGAAGGGGCAGAGGGAGAGGGAGAGAATTCTCAAGCAGACTCTCCACTGAGCTCAGAGCCTGATCCCACGACCCTGAGATCATGAACTGAGCCGAAATCAAGAGTCCAAAGTTTAAGACTGAGCCACCTAGATACCCCTATAAAGACTTTTTAAAAGAAATTTTATATGTGAATAGAAATCAGGTTCAAAGCTTGTTCCTTCCCTTTCTAATATCAGCGAGATCCTTCCAGAACATAGTCTTGCTTTGATTTACTCCACCATGTTGGGCTTTGCTGAAATAATTTTTATCAAGGCAGTTAATAATATATTAATCCAGACCTATCCAGTAATTAATGAAATATTTTATATTTACTGAGATCTTTCTAGGTTCTCTTCTAGGTAGTGTGTCAGTATCTGGGCTCAAAGATATAAAAGATACAGCCCATATGTACCATTAGAAAGAACTAACAAAAAAGTAAAGAAAGAAAATAAAAAATAAAATTCCATTCCCAACACATGAAAAGCATTTTCCTGATCCCTCCCCTACTGGCTTCATTACTAGTACTATAAATAGACATGTGATAGGTATGTAAATAAATGTTATTATGTGAGAAGTGGAATGAGAGCATCATATAGAAAACAAACAAATATGAGATGGATTCTAGTGATACCCATATGTTTGTGATTTCACAGTAGGAGTGATGCTTTAATGATTCCATTCATATATCCCAAATTGCTACTATGTCTGCTTTTTGCTCTAACAAAAGGATTATGCTGCTTCGAGGTGTGGCCCATAGATAATAGTGGAAAGCAGGTGGAAAGAGGAAGAAATAAGAATAGGGCCTAGGAGAGAGAAAATACAACTTTCTTACTAAAGTTCAGAGCTATACTTCTCCTGAGTATGGTGGAGGAAGAGCATAAAGCATGTACAAAATTACCCAGAAATTGTTAAGGAACTAATAATGAACACATCTGTTAATGACAGACAACAGCCTGGCATGGCAAAGTTGGAAAAATAGGAAGGTTTTCTGTCTTTCTATTATTTTGTTCCCTTCTTTAGTGCTTGTGATGTGTGCATATATGCATATATACACATAGTATTAATCAAACTTTTCTCCTTGATCTAATTTTAAGAATGTACATAGGTAGGAAGCATGGACCAGGATCAGGTCATTTGCAGGTGCTCTGGGCAGTGCCACACCATGCCTGTAATATTGTGCTATCCAGCGCCCAAGCTGACATCACAGAACAAAAAGGTCACAAGTAGTGTAAGAACAGACATCACGATGGACAAAAGTCAGAAAAGAACGACTGAAGAGAAGACAGATAAGAAAAAAAGTTTCTTAACATTTAACAAGATGAGGTTACATTATATTAATAAAAATGAAAAAGCATATGAATATAATTAGATCTAAGCCACCCCCAAAACACCTAGCAGAACATCTTATGCATGATAGATACTCAGTAAATATGGATTGACCATGGGGGCCTCAGTATTGATTGTACATAGCCCATTAGGCTGACCACATTCTCCACCCAATTTCTATTGAACATGGGACCCTCAAGCCTTAATGCCAACCACAGAGAAAGGGAGGGGGAAGAGCAAGAGGACAGATTTTATGGTCTTTTTAATTAACCAATTCCATCTTTTGATTAAAGTGTTAAAATAGTCATGAGGCCTCATCATTACATTGGGGATAATAGGAGTTATGTTTCTCATTGCTGGAGAAGAGAGTAACAAACATGGAAAGAAGAAAGGTAGAATAAAAAATCTTTAAAGTTGAATCAATATTGAGAATATTGGTGTGAACTCATCTTTTAACATATTTATCTAAAAATATACATATAAAGTTGATATAGGCAAATATGTGGATATGTGTGCATGATTATACAAACATATTTTCCATCTTTGCCTGCAGACACCCCAGGGGCAATAATACCCCAGTATCGATGAGCAAAACTATCATCTGTATATCAGTTTCTAAATTTAGTCCTCCAATAAAATAAACCAAAGTTCTTGGAGAAATGACTGATTCTAGATCTAGGTTAAGAGAAGTATAAGCTATACCTAGAATATCTTTTTTTGTGCTAGAAGAAAGGCCATGATCAAAGAATAAGAGATATCATCATGCTATAATGTCAAAGGACACAAGATTCAATTTAAGGTTGTTTCTGCTGCCAAATCTGAGACAATTGGTACATCTAAATAAACAGTGAAAATAACACATCTTAACCCATTGGATCCTGAATTTCTGAAGGATGCAAATGAGAAAACAGTAAATTTAAATGGGATCTATAGACTAAATGATAGTATGATATCAACGTTAATTCCCTAATTTTAATAATCCTTTTGTGGTTATGAGGAGAATGTCCTTGTTTTAAGAAAATGCACACTACTCTAGAATGGTCAAGAAAAAATGATACATATAATTACATACAGAAAATGAAAAGGCCAATGTGGTATAATGTTAATAATTTGAGAACCTGATAAAAGATATAAAAAGGCTTTGTTCTTTTTTTTTTTTTTAAGATTTTATTTATTTATTTGACAGAGAGAGAGAGATAGCGAGAGCAGGAACACAAGCAGGGGGAGAAGCAGGCTTCCCGCCGAGCAGGGAGCCCGATGTGGGAATCAATCCCAGGACCCTGGGATCATGACCTGAGCCGAAGGCAGACGCTTAACGACTGAGCCACCCAGGCGCCCCTAAAAGGGCTTTGTCTTATTCTTACTACTTTTTCTGTAAGTTTGAAATCATCTCACTCAAAATAAAAGTTTAACAAAGAAAATAAAAAATACAATATAGGTCTGGTGCTCATATAAAAAGTCTCTTACTCAGTTTACTTGTGATTGGTTTGTTAGTAGGCTGCAATCTACATACAGCTAAATCTCTTCCAATACTGTGTTTCAGTATTAATTTACAAGGTGGGCTTAGGAAAGTTTATGAAAGCCCGTCCTTGAAGCCAAGCAAAATATTTTTTTTACTTTAACAGAAATGAAAAGTAAAAGTTTTTATTTTACTTGGAGGTATCTTCATGACATTGAATAAGCCTGATGACTCATTGGTACACATTCAAAAAAAAAAAAAAGACATTAATATCTCCTGATTCCTCATTAATGATATACAGTGTTAAAAAGATAGAGGGCAGATATACAAAATGGGAAATGCCTCTGGTATATTGAACTAGTGTTCAGAGTTTAAAGATGCTTTGAATGATTCTAAGAAACCAACAAACCCTAAGGTCAAAAATGAAGAAGAACCCTCTTTGGAGTATAAGAGATTAAAGATTTTTTTTTCAAGAAGTCAGATCATTAGACACTGATTTCTATGCCATGTATTAACTTTATCTCTATCTATAGTACGTCATGATAATAATTATTCACAGGCTGTCCCTGATTTATTGAGGAATACTATATCACATCTACATATTTATTTCACAGACATAGATGCATATGGATTATAGTTCGAACAATATCCATTAAGTATTTTAAATTTAAATATACCAGAAATATCACAGTATCATCTATTATAAGTTTAAAACAATGCAATAGTCAGCAAATAGAAGATAGTTATTAATTTTACATATTTATTTTGTAACATGAGACATGGTCCAATTCTAACGACTTACATTTAGAATTAAAATAATTAAAAAAATAGAATGTAAGTAATAAAGCAATGTAAAAATAAATACCCATTTGCAAAGGATGATACATGTACTAAAAAGTTGGTAGCATGTATATTTGTGAAACTGAATTATGAGATTCTCACTTTGTGGGTTTTTTGAAAATATTTTTCCTATTTTCAACAATGTTAAGTTTCATTATGTGATTGGATAATAGCTATTTTACCTGCATATGTAAATACATAATATTCTAATAACTAATGTGCTTGGCTACCAGAAAAATCTTTTGGCTAGAAGTCTTATTCCCTGAGATTTCTAGAACATGAAGGCTTTACTGTGTGGAACATTATTGATTACTGAAATAGAATACAGCACACTGAAACTGCATGCTATTTAACCCATAGGATTAAAACTGAAAGAATAATCAATAATTTATTTAGCCAAAATTTTCGACAGAGACAAACTCTACAAAGGGGTATACCAATATTATCAGTAGTTATCTTAGTCTTGAGTGGACAGAGTTCAAGCATGGTTTTCCGAAATTCCCTCTGGAAAAAAATGTGGAACATCAACGAAAATCTTTTTATATTATTGATCATATAGACCTTAGGGGCAAAAAGCGTAAACCACTTTATTTATCTGTATAAAAAGTGACTTCAGAGGCGCCTGGGTGGCTCAGCCGGTTAAGCGTCTGCCTTTAGCCCAGGTCATGATCCCAGGGTCCAGGAATCAAGCCCCTCTTCCCCGCTCGTGCTCTCTTCTCTTGCTTTCCATCTCAAATAAATAAATAAAATCTTCTAAAAATAAGTAAATAAATAAATAAAAAGTGACTTCATACAAGAAATTAGATGCTCACAAACATTTCTGATAAGTTGCAGATGTGTGCCCCACCCTGAGCCGCCAAGTCACGTAAGTCTCGGCACCATACACTGAAATGACCCATTGGGGAATACCACCTCTGCCAGTATCAGAAAGAATTGAGAGAGCTCTTTTAGGGCTATAATTAAGGAATTAGAGAGCTTTCACTATTATTGTGGCAACTGCCTCTTGACACCCACAATTAGTAACGTGACCCTGTAACGCTGTTACAGAAATGCCCAGTGCGTCAATGAACATGCATTGCAACAACAGCCAATGGAGAGAGAAAAGCCTCATTAATTTTCATCTTCAGAATCAAGTGTAAGTGCATCTATATGAAGGGAATTAATTTGGATATTGAAATCTAGGTGTAAAGGATTCTAGGATATCGTAGTTTCAATTTTTCAACATGTGCCGCCGTAAGGGAAGGCACATTAAAAAGGTGGGTCACTGAATTCTTTTTTTTTTTTTTTTTTTTTAAGATTTTATTTATTTATTTGAGAGAGAGAGAATGAGAGACAGAGAGCATGAGAGGGAGGAGGGTCAGAGGGAGAAGCAGACTCCCTGCCGAGCAGGGAGCCCGATGCGGGACTCGATCCCGGGACTCCAGGATCATGACCTGAGCCGAAGGCAGTCGCTTAACCAACTGAGCCACCCAGGCGCCCCTGGGTCACTGACTTCTATGTTCAGAATTATGATACCTCTTTCATTCTTCTAGTCAGACTTTCAGTGACATACCTCAAACTCCTTCACACAAAGTTAAGTGGGTCACTCTGTAAACTGGCCATCACCTGGTGACCTGTTCAGTTTTTCTGCTATTGTTCCTCTATTTGCAATCTTTCCTCTCTCCCAAATGAGTTATTCTAATTTTATTCCTCGTCTTGATATCCAGGTCTCTTTGAATATCAAAATATTGTCCTACAGAAGTCAGTTTCTGCCATTCTATACCCGTTTCTCAGTCTTTCTGTTCTTCAGGAGCGGGCTCCTGAATTAATTAGTATCAGGATACTATTCTGGAAAAAAAAAAAAAAAAAGAAGAAGGAGAAGGAGGACAAGGAGGACAAGGAGGAGGAGGAGGAGGAGGAGGAGGAGAAGAAGAAGAAGAGGAGGAGGAGGAGGGGGAGGAAGAGGAAGAGGAAGAGAAAGAAGAAGAGCAATTCCCCCTCCTCTTCATTTCTAGTTTGCTCTTAGTTTGCTTTCCAAGTCTTTTATTCCCTACTAGATTTTGAGGGCCTTAGAGGATCAACTGTGTTTGATATTTATATCAACTCTCTCCATATCAACTAGCATAATGCTTTGTACATGGTAGATATTCAAGAAATATTGGTTACGTTATTGAAATGATCTATATGATTATCATATAAAAGGATCTGATTAAAATGCTATATTATATTTTGAAAAAATATGATTAAAATTAAGTTATTTTCCAAGTGCATTAGTAAAATATATGGAGATCAAAGGTAAGTTTTCAAGGGGATTGAGATTTTTGTTTAGAATCTGGATTATTTCTGGGGCGTCTGGGTGGCTCAGTCATTAAGCGTCTGCCTTCGGCTCAGGTCATGATCCCAGGTCCTGGGATCGAGCCCCGCATCGAGCTCCCTGCTCCACAGTAAGCCTGCTTCTCCCTCTTCCCCTGCTTGTGTTCCCTCTCTCGCTGTCTCTCTCTCTGTCAAATAAAAGAAATTAAAAAAAAAAATTAAAAAAAAATAGAATCTGGATTATTTCTGCTGTCAGTGGAAAATAATAGTTAAAATCCTCTCATGCTGGAAATACAGTTTGATGGTAGCATGCATACAGTACATTTGACGGTATAAAAGTATTTATAAAAACAAAATTCAACTAAATAGATTTGAAGATCTAACTGGCTTTATTAAGCCATTCAAGAATGGGCAGCATCCCATCTAGCAAGTAGACTGGAGTTCCAAGGAGTTGTACAAAATGGAAAGATTTTATAGGAAAGAGGGTGAGATGAGGAGGTTATTAGCAAAACAAAAGAAAGGATTGTTTCAGGCAAGGTCACCTTCCCTTAGAGGTAAGGGCAGGGAGTCTTGTGCAAATTATCTCATCTTCCTTTGTGGGATGAAGAGGGCAATGTGACAGATTAACTCATTGGTGCTGACCAGAAAATTCCTGACTGGTAAGAATTCATTTCTGGAGGAGGCTGAAATTGCAGTTAGGTATTAAACCCTGGTTTGGTTACTTGGCCTAGCGTAAGTGATTCCATTTCGAGCCTGTGGTTTCCTTTTTAATAAAAGGCAAAGTAAGTTCATTCTTAAAAAGTAAAGAGGTGACATCTTAATAATATGTCCAATAAAGGGGATATGATAACCATAAATTTGCTTGATATATGTAGTTATGAGGCTTTATGAATATATGATTTGTTGGACACAGAAAATATTTGTTTGAAACAGTATAAGGACTCTTCTATTAAGAAGTAAGGCCCATCATTAAGCAAAATAAAGAATGGATGAATATAAGAAATTTTAGGAATATTCTCAAAATGCAAATCTATTTGGATAGTTTAAGGGTCTCCATAGTCTCATCCCTTAAGACATTAAGAACTGAATTGAAGATAAGATTATTATCTTACTAGTAAAAAAAAAAAAAGTGTCATTTAAAGGAACAAGTCCAGATGACCCTAATTAGGTCAATGTAATTTCTTTGATACATCCATTTTATTTCCAGATGTTTCGATTTTCAACTGAATTACTTCTGGCGAATGAACTGTGAAGCTATTGGTATTATTTACTTATTTATTAATTTAGTCATTTATATATCTATTCATTTATTTTACTTTTAGTTGAATAATGAGTTTTGACAATAATTTTTGGCAAGCTCTGTAAAAAACATTATGACACATATATTTGCAAATATATATCACTAGATGCAATTGCAGGTCTAATGTTAGAATTGAGCAAGAAGCTGGTGCATTTTGTTGTGCCAGCTAAAGCTAAGACGGCAGGCTTTATTTCAATTTAAATAAAACCTGAAGGTATTGCTGCAGAAAGCTGGCTCAAGCTGTCTGGCATTCTGCCTGGAAGAGAATCTTTGATAGTGTTCTTCTTTAGACTATATTAGCTTCACCAGTTTTTCTTAGTTAACATTAAAAATTTAATTCTCCAAACAGTATAATTCATCAGGATTTTGCAATTGTTTCATCCGCCTCCTCTTTTCCACATTTTATAAAGCATTTCATTCAAATCAAGATCCTTGAATTCACAAAATGAATAATCTACATTTTGCTGACAGTTTTCCTTTCTGAATTCAATATGATATTGTCATTCAGAACTTGCAAGCACCATTTAATTATATGTTACTGCAGAACTCTGAGCTCAGGGTAGTAAATATTCCTAAAACCTAAAGGGGACATTTTTAAAAACGTGTTTCTTAACTTTATTTTCATGTAAGTTTTCAGAGGCTGGGGATTATCAGTCAAAGTGAAAGGTGGATTAAGAAGCATTTGTAGGTTCTGATGTGCTTATGATAAAAACAGTCTGCTTTACATCTGCTTTATAGGAACAAGTACTCCCTCCATAAAATTGCTTAGAACACGCAAAGGAAAAAAATCATAATCTCAAATGGACTAGGTTTTCACTTCTTACATGTTTCGGGCTTTTGGATTTTCATTTCCTGATATCTGAGCACAGTAATTTCCCCACGCCCCACAGGTGTCATTTCCTCAGAGCTGCTGAGCCTCTTCACACATGCATTCCACCAGGATCTCCTTCTAAATATCTTCACAAGAGGTCACAGATATTAACATGACCCAAAGGCAAAGTTATTGACTTTAGTTTTCTGTGAGCATCTATTGGTAATTTCATGAGGCCTGGAAGCTTATTAGACAGATCTCTTGGTCATTCAGAACTATTTCACTCTTCAATTCCCTTTGACCTGCTTTTGGGATTACTCTGCTGCCCCTTTTATCAGTGTGTTAGGGATAAGAACCACCAGAGCTCACATTTTTCATATTTGCTATGTATATTGGGGTCTCATCCAGTTTTGAAAGAAAAAACTTAAGTTGAAAAATTAAAACGACCTCTTGGTATATCAAGTTTTATCTGGTAACTTTTGTTTCTGCTCTGAGAGTTAGGTCATGTCACCTTTCTTTAGCAGGGCAAGTTTTCAATATAACAATTGCTAACTTACTATTTATACTGCAGTTAATTTCCTTTTAGATATTGCATTAATTAAATCCCCTTGCCTCATTCAACTACCAGGATTCTTTGCAATTTTTTAAAACTTTATGCAGCAAAGGTTTAGTGGCCATTTAGTATGTGCAGAGTATTATGCTTTCCTGCTGCGATAGATGCATTTTTAGTTACTATGATTTTTTTCCCCCATGTGAACTAGTAGAAATGTGAGAGAAGCCAAGAATTTTCATGTGTTGCTTTACAGTTTTGTTTGGTTGTGGTTTCGGTTTTCCTGCAAGTGAGAGACCACTCAGCTCCTTAATCTGAATGATCAAGGTTACAATTAATACTCTTTGCAACAACAAAAAAAGTGTTTCTTACAGGAAGAAAAGTATTAGAGATTGCAGGTTAAATGTGGAACTTTCTTGCTAGGTTATAAATAAAATGGATAATAGCTACAACATAGACTGTTATAATCATTTGGCATCAACAAATAGGATTTGTTGTAATTTATAGTTTAATAACTGAATGAAACCAAACACTGGCAACTGAATTAAAATAAAGGAAGATACTGAGATTCTATCTGATGGCATAGTCTTTTCATCATCTTTTTAATAGGCCTCATAAGATTACCTATCAACATTTTTAAATGGTAAATATTACAGATCAATTCCCTCAAAAGCATTACCAGAGCAAAGGATTTCAGTACACGTAATTTATTTGGAAGCATGCAAGGGATTAGGGAAGTGAGAAAAACCTTTACTCTGCAGAAGATACCATAAAGAAAGTAAAAAGAAACCCATGGCATGACAGAAAATATTTACAAACCATATATTTCATAAGGGACTTTTACCCAAACGATACAAAAGACACAACTTGACAATAAGAAGAATAGTACCCCAATATAAAAATGGATAAAAGTTTGGGCGCCTGAGTGGCTTAGTCATTAGGGGTCTGCCTTCAGCTCAGGTCATGATCCCAGGGTCCTGGGATTGAGCCCCACATCAGGCTCCCTGCTCACTGGGAAGCCTGCTTCTCCCTCTCCCACTCCCCCTGCTTGTGTTCCTGCTCTTGCTGTCTCTCTCTGTCAAATAAATAAAAAATCTTTAAAAAAAATAAAAATAAAAATGGATAAAATATTTGAATAGACATTGCCCCAAAGATATACCAATTATCAATAAGCTCATGACAAGATATCAACATTATTAGTCATTAGGGAAATGCAAATCAAAACCACTTTACAAGCACTAGGATTGCTACAATCATAGAGACAGACCGTAACATACGTTGGCAAGAGTGTGGAGAATTTGATACTCTCTGCCGCTGAAGGAAATGCAAAATAGTGCAACCACTTTAGAAAACAGTTGGGTCATCCTCAACCTGTTAAACATAAACTTACTGCATGATGCAGCAATTCCACTCCGAGGCATGTACCGAAGAGCAATGAAAACATGAATCCATACAAAAACTTGTACACAAATGTTCACAAAAGCATTATTCACAATGGCCAAAAAGTGGAAACAACTCAAGTGTCCATCAACTGCTGAATGGATAAGTGAAATGTGTTAGGTATATCTATATAATTAAATATGATTTAGAAATAACAAAAAATGAAGTTCTGACACATGCTACAAAACAGGTGGATCTTGAAACACACAGAGTCAAAGAAACCAGTCACAAAATGATCACATACTGTATCCTTCCATTTTTATGAAAGATTAGAAATCTACAGACACAGAAGTTCGATCACTGTTTGCCTAGCACTGGGGCAGTAGGGAGAATGGGAAGTGATTGCATTTTGTGCTAACAAAAATGCTCCAGAATTAGATTGTGTTGCTGGTTGCTCTACTTTGTGGATATACTATTAAAATTAGAAACAAGCAAACAAACAAAAATCACCAAATCATACACTTTAACTAGATGAATGGTATTGTATATACATTATATCTCAATAATGTTTTGGGTTTTGGTTTTGGTTTTAAGTAATTGTGAGTAAATAATAGCAATCACTACCCTCAAATTTAGTTAAACCCAAAATAAAACATTAGGTATTAATATACAAAAAAATACCTTGTTCTTAGTGGCTTGTGACTTAAACATTGTTTATAGTAGCCCCCTTATGTATAGAACTAAGGTTTAAAACATTAAAACATAAGTATATTTCTAAATATCTAAACAATTTCACATAAAATCCCCACCATTTCTAACTGGATCCTTTAGTAAACTATCCTATACATTTGCATTAATGGAGATCCCTGTGCAATCCAGGGAATTGTCAAAGAGAGTGGTTTGCTGGGTTCTCTATTATTTTCTAAGGGAAATAAGGAAATGACCAGTAGTGGGCTAAAGTAGGATCACACGTTATCATAATCTGCCCTCAACATATAGAAGGGTAGAGGGACATCAAAAGCTGCACTGTTTCTTGTTTTGTCAATACATTCCCAAGGTGTCTTTATCCAGTATTTTCATATACTAGAGCCTTAAATGACCAGGTTAACCATCTATACCTTACTACATGGCTGTGCTTCTTCACCAAAGATTTTAAGCAAGTCTACAATATATCATAAGTAATGAAATATAAAACTCTGGCAAATCTAACATTCTATCAGTGTCTTAAAAATCACTCTCCTTCAGGCAAATATCACTAACTTGGACTCCTCCTAAACCTAGGCTTAAATTTGACAGCTAAGGCTTTAGGACATGAAGAGATGGGTACTAGCTGAAACCCAAGGCTGCCTAATACATCTCTAATCAGAAGCCAAGTGCCTAAAACTACGTCATGGACAATAGTAGAAGAAAAACTACAAGTTCAACCTCCCTAGAAAATTTTTTCTCTCTTCTCCCCCACCCCCGGGACTCTCACAATCTTACCCAATAATAAATGCAAATGAGCTGATGAATAAACACCATATGCAAGCTTGGAGTTTCCTTTTTAGAACCTAAAAACTTTCAAAAAGATAGTAGCCTCTGCATAAAAGAAAATTCATTTTTTTCTTTTTTGATGTTCTGCAACTAGTAAGCAAAATTACTTACATAATTAAATCAAATACTTGCATTAACATCAAAAAGTAAAGTCATACATGCAATGTGTAATTTAAAAAAATTCTAATTACAGAGTGGAATTTAATTGGTTCTCTGTAATAACAAACATATAGCTTCTTCAAACTTTACTTCAGTTCACTAAAAAACACCTTGTTCAATAGAAAAATTGATTCCAATCTGGAAATAGCCTCAATTATCCTGCAGTATTATGTTCGACAACATATATGAGGCAATACTTCTTAACCAATATAATAGGATGACAGAGAAGAAATTACACAGTGAACAGGCTTATTCATGTATTTATTTATTTATATCTGCTTCATTCCCTAAAAAGGATTTGTGCCTACTTGGAAAGAGCTTGTGTGTGGGCAAGGAGGGTTGATGAAGTGCACATTTTAAATTTGGAAAGAAAACAGAGATATAGTAAAGATATAATGTTTAGGGCAGGTTGGCTGCTGAACACAAATTTTATTTTCACTGGAGTCTTATGCAAATATTATCTATTCCAGGAGTTAAATAAGCATCAAGCATCCATTAGACAAATCAGGTGTCAGGGAAAGCTTTCAGTGACACCTTGGCAATCCTAGAAATCATTTTTTCGTCAGGTTTGGTAGAAATAGATCCTGTCAGCACTTACCTTTCAGCTCTATAACTGAAATAGTGTGCTGCTGGAAAGAAACTTCAATTGGTCATGTTGCTTTACATTTAATAGTGACAAGACTTTTCTTTCTTCAAGTGCAATCTCTTGACCTTGAATTTGGCAAACTTGCATTAACTTCCAGCTATGCTACAAAGTGCCTGAATAATCTTGAATGGTTTTCTGATGTCTCAACTCCTTAGTTTTCTCTCCTAAAAATGGTGACAATATCTGTTCCATCTGGAACAAGTATAATAGTGTGAATACCAAAAATAAAAAATAAAAAAAAGTAACTATACAAACTATTGGTGTAGGTTATGAGAATAATTTACATTTATATAACCATTTACTTTCTGTAAACTGATTTCATGTGCACCCTCAAAGCAACTACAGGAGCTCTAAAGTTGAGACTGACAGGTTAGAAGACTTGCTGTAGCCCATATGGCACATGACAACAATAGAGAGAGAGGACACTTATTTGCCAGTCACGTAATAATAAATTATCAATTGTATCACTTTAGAGTCTATAATAGGTTTTGTATACACGTTATGTCATTTAATTATCTCAACAGCTCTGAGAGAACTTTTAATATCTCCATTTGTAGGTAATAATAATTGTTAACATGTCTTAAGTACTTACAGCAAGGCATTCTAAACATGGTGCCTAGGCAGGTCTTAACTATTTTCATTAGAGAAGAATCCAATGGAGTACGTAGAGTAATTCCTCCTATTTACAGATGAGGAACCAAAGAAAAGAGATACCAACTAACCTGATTAAAGTCATCCATTTGATAAATGACAGATACTAAAGCCGGGGCTCATACTCTTAAGTACAAGATGCTTCTCGACAGATGAAGCTAAGACTCAAGCTGCAACATCTCATACGGGTTCCTTAGCTAGTCAGTATCAAAGGTCTGTAATCTTTACTTTGGACTATTTTGCTTTTCTTGAAAGTAAAGTATATGTGTGTGTATAATGTCATTAAAATGAGAATTAATGGAGTGGTGAAATGGCTACAGAGATATAATAAAAATGAAATATAGCATTTACATTTGCAGAAAGTATATATCCTCACTTTTTCAAATATGAGAGTGTATCTTCTCTCTAATGCAATATTAAAATATAATGTAAAATACCTAAAAATCATTATCTTCCAGAAAATGTTATGTTTCATGTTTAGTTTATGCCCCTTGACTGTTCTCTGCATCAGCTTTTTTTGTTTTGTTTTTACTGGAAAATCACGCCATTTTTCTTGCTTCTAGCTACTGGTTTAGCAGCAAGTGCTTCTGTGTAATATAGCTGTATTTAATATTTAATTATTTTCCAAAAAGTATAAATAATCTTTAACCAAAGAAGATATTCTTATCAAATTCTTCAAGATTCTTACATTAAAGCAGTTGTTTTAAATGTTCAACAAGTACCTGATCCAAAATGCATACAAATACGAGAATATGGTGATATTCATTTAAAAATAAATAAATATGGGCACTCTCGTTGGAAGTAATTTTAGTATATCACTTGAAGAATGTTCCACTTAAAATTCTGTTTTACCAAGTTGGTTGATTTAATCCTGTTTTATATTCAGATAAACTAGCTGTTATTTATTGCCTGCATACTAGCTCTTCCACAAGCAAATATAATTCACTTTTTCGACTTTCCCCTTGCTTGGTTAGTCCACAGTTATTGAAGAGTCAGGAATGGAAATAGGCCAATCTAAATAAAGACAATATAGACTGAACTAAAATTTTAAAATTATTTCATAATGCAATGCACAAAAAAATCTGCTGAGATGATACTTGTTTTCCGCTCAGAGGTGCTACTCCTGTTGCACGAAGTCTAACTCTGCTCATGTCATTTTCCTCCCGTGGAATAGGTGGCTAAGAGGTCAGATGTCATTTTACCTATGAGGATGTCATTAACTTACAGAATAAAGGCAGTAAGACAGGCAGTATTGTTTTTCCAGAAAGGTGTAGGGCGTAGCTTATTATGCTCAACAGTTCAGGTTAAAGTGGCAGAAAAACTCAGTAATCCCAACCAAATCTTTGGAGGACACTCTCATGGTCATAAGGGGTTTCTTTCAGTAGACCTATAAATCATATATGCAAATCTTGGTCTTCAATGTTGTTGAAGCTAAAAAAAACAAATGAACCTCTTTTCTGGCTTATTTTCTAGAAATAGGAGTGAAAAAAAAGTATTGGCTGTTTCTGCTGAAAAGATTGAGTGGGTAGGAAAAGCAACCGAAGCACACAAGCTTCTTTCTATCATTTTTTAATAGACACCACAGTTCTTTCTTCACCTCTATCAAGTTCTCCCTCTACTCCCTTTATGGTAAATGTCGTCTTAAGAGGTGTAAAGTGCAGACCGGCATCAATCTTGTTATTCCTGGTTTTGAAGAGGCACAGATACAAACAAGTTAGATGAAGTTATGAAAAGACCTCTGTTTGTTAAACCAAAGCCAGCTAACTTCTATCCCGGAGAGGAATTACAACCAAGATCTTGGCTTCTTTAAGGAAGGATTCATGAGTCTGGAAAGCAAAACCATTCTTTCAAACTAGTGAGGCAGGCAGTTTGGAGAGATTATTGGTATCCATACTAGACCTGACCTCCTATTTCCAGAGTGGACTGACATAGACGGAGCATCCACGAGCTGCAAAAGAAAGATCGCAAACCCAAGTGCAAAAAGTGGTTTTCTGCCTAGAATTTCTGTATAGACAGTAGTGACTCTAAAGTAACAGAGTGTCTATATGGCCAGGCCACTATCAACAATGCACTGTGCATCCCAGGTAAGTTATCTTCCACCTTCTTGGTCAGATCAACCTTTACTTGTAGTTCAAAATTCTTGCTTAGATGTTGCAGTGAGTTGAATAATGTCCTCCCCCAATCCATGTCCACCAGGTCAGAATTTGGCCTTATTTGGTAATAGGGTCTTTGCAGATGTAATCAGTTAAGATGAGGTCATAATAGATTTGGCAGGTGGGGGGTCGGGAGGCTAAATCCAATGACTGATGTCCTTACAAGAAGAGGAAAGAATAGATGGAGATACACTTAGGGAAGAAAGACATACGAAGGTAGAAGCAGAGATTGTAATGATGCAGGTACAAGCCAAGAAATGCCAAGGATTGCTGGAAGGCAATCAAAAGTAGGAAGATGCATGGAAGGATTCTTCCCTAGAGCCTGCAAAGGGAGCATGACCCTACTGACAGCTTGATTTTGGAATTCTGGCCTTCAGAACTGAGAAAACAAATTTCTGTTGTTTTAAGTCACCTATTTTGGAGTAATTTGTTACAGCAGCCCTAGGAAACTAATACAGATGTCATGTCAGATCCTCAGAAAAGTCTTCTCTGACTGCCCTGTGCTTTGTCTCACTACAACAGCTAAACTAGAAGTTTCCATGTTACATTGGACTCTTTTATCTATCACATTTTAAAGCGAATTCATTTATTTGACTCTTTCTTCATAAAACAGGAAGATATTTAAGGTGAAGGGTTTTATTTATCTTTAAATACCCAGAACTTAGGTTGGGGACAGAAAACTAAGTAAACACTTACAGAATGAATGGCTGATTTTATATTATAATTGAATCATTAACTACATTATTTGATGGTTTTCTACATATATCCAATGAGATGAGCATTATTTCATTTAATTAGTAATAAATATCATCATTTAATAATCATCACCATCTATATACAACAATAATTTATTGAGCTAGGTGCTGAGAATATTGTAAACCAGACATGATCCCTGCCTTTGAAATAATCTAATGGAATGCAGAAGAAAGAAGGAAGGAAGGAAGGAAGGAAAGAAAGGTAGGAGGGAGTGGGGGGAGGAAGGAAAGAAGGAAAAAAAGAAGGGAAGAAGGAGGGAAAGAAAGAAGAAAGAAAGGGAGGGAGGTAGGGAAAAGGAAAGAAAGGGTGAGCCTAGAGAGATGAGGAAACTGCCCTAAGATTCAAACTAAGGTCAGATGTTCACAAACTGTGTGTGGTGTGCATGATAATCACCAGAGATTTTTTGGACCCACATCAAAGAGGTCTGAGTCGAAATCCAAAGATGCATCTTTTCAATAGTCATCTCAGAAACTTTGATTTCAGCTATGCCTTTGAGAAACACTGCTTCGGGGAATTCTAAAGACACTTTTAAAGGAAAGTGTGATGTTTGTTCCAATCTATGTATCTTTGTTCATACTACCATACCATGGAATATGTTATCAGTTTTTCTCTACCAATACTGAAAGATGTTCTTCAAATTCATGTTCAAATCTCACAGAATTTCCTGACCATTTCATACCACACCAATAACTTCTGCTCTGACTACACAGGACTTATTATGCAGGTGCTATTTCATTCTATTTTACTATTTTTTGCTGTATTTTTACCTCCATTCAGATGGCCAAGCACCTTTTGATGCATGTAGTTGATATTAAATATTTTACTTTAAATAGAAGTGTATTCAAACTAATTTTGATAGATCACAAACAAGTAAGTTTGCTACACTAAATATTTCTTGATAATCAGCTATCTAGGACTTTTTAAATATTTCTTAGGGATACTGGTTTGTAGAAATTGTCCTAACAAGAAATATGTATATATGTGTATGTGTGTGTGTGTGTGTGTGTGTGTGTGCATGTGTGTGTGTGTGTATACAGGGATTTTAAAGCATTATAATTAATGTGCCTGTTTAAAAATTTTCTTGGAAAATTTAATATTCATGCATAATATTCTTTTGCCTGAGGAGCTTAATAAGCCTGAGTAATATAACTGCATATGCTGAGAGTGTTTCCAATTGCATACATACAACCAAAGACCATAGTAACAGAGGGTTTCATTAGTTCATATTGACATTATAGGTAAAAAAAGAGAGTGTTTAAAAAAAGCTTGATGAGACTGATTTCTTCATAAACAGCCTGCAGAACAAGCCCCTTTTAAATGAATTACTAATAGCATAAAATGTGTTGAATATTGCATCCAAACGGAATTCAGAAATGTGCAGTTCATTGGCATTAATGAGTGGCAAGGGTGGGGAAAGCTTTTCTAATCCAGAAATTTATAGTGTTCTCTATATATCTACCCTTCCGTCAGTCAGTCCTCCTGAAACTTGATTTAAAAAATTGATTTTGCTTTTGCACTCTTAAATACAAATAATGATCTCCTTTTGCTTTCTACCCACAGCTGCAGAATCCCACCTGGATTAATCTTGTGATTTATTGAAAATGAGCACATTGATCTTCCTTTACCCTTCCCTTCTTGGCTCTGTAGAGATACTCCTGGACCCAACTTTAGCAGCAGTATCTGATATTTAAAACCCTATAGAGACTGAGCCTCCCCGGTTGAAAATAAATTGCTGCTCATTTTGGTCAAGCTCAATTGGTTTTCTAGAACAGGGCTAAGCTTGATGGTGATGTCATGACCACTCAGTTCCTGGTGGAAGAAATTGATTGATTGGTCTTGCTCAGAATGTCAGAGGAGCAATGCACAGAGCGCAAGACATGAGCCACAGTGGGATTCCTGGGTTGACTTTGTGGTGAGTTTTAAAATCCCTGGCAAAAAGGAAAACATGACAGTTGTGATGATAAGTGCCTCTGTAGGGTGGCTTCTTCAATTGTAGCAGGTCATGTCACAGAAACACTCTAAACAGCATGTATCAGGTAAAATAATTGCCGCTAGGTCACTTACAGAAAATTCTGAAAAGAGACTTTTTTAAAAAGCATATCATCTTTCTTGAATACAATATACACCTAATTTTTAAAGACATTTGTCCAATTTTGTAATTTCTTGCATATTACCCTCTTATTATGAATGTGTAAGTGAGAACATTTTAAAATAAAATGGCTTACAACTAACAAACGCCTTACCCAGATAATGCTGACTATTGAAAATTTTAGTGCAGAAGTTGCATCTGAGAAAAGCATTGAGGGTTGCTTCTTTCCATATGGACAGCAAGGCTGTTGGAACTAAACACTAAGTTTTGTTTATTATTTCACTTTCTCATTTATTGATCTATTCAACACTATCAAGTGAAAGACATGCTGAGAGCTTGGGGCCACAATGGTGACTAAAGTATTTTTCACCACCAAAGACTTAGTTAACTATACACTGAGGTAGATTAAATGCAGTTTGATGAATGCTATAATACAGATAGGAAAAAGTTGCTATGGGGCATGTATGAAGAAAGTTCCAGTATTAAGTACCACTGAGTATAAATCTGTTTGAGGAGCACCTCACTAAGGCTAGAGTAGGAGATGGAGCCAGAGAAAGCTTTCTTTGGCAAAAGAACATGCCAACTTCACTGTCATCATCTAATTTATCGTGTAACACTGTATATTTGCTGGACTAATTAACCTCAAATTTTGTAATTCTTCCAATAATTTCATTTCAGTCTGATATCAACGGAATACTTTCCTTCCTTCTTACAAGATACTAAGGTAGTACAATCAGATCTTAATTCATGCCATACGCTCATTCAAAGCAAGGCCACGGCTTTTCATCATCACAAAAGGTATTCCAAGCAATTAAGATGGACATTAACATCCTTCATCACCTAGCTGCTATTATCCTCTTCAGGCACTTCTAACCTCTTCACTTTGAGCTTTAGACCCAAGGATTGCCAAGTTCCTTGTACTTGCTGAATATGTCACACAGCTTCATGTTATCATGACCTTCATATGTTATTTTCTCTGACCGGGGACCTTTTGCTTAGTTGACAGAAGCCAATAAATATGATCTCATTCATCATTCACTCTACAGAATGTTCTCCAATGCCCCCAAGAACAGTTAACCTTTTTCCCCTCTGTGTTTACTTTCCTTTGGGTATTGTACTACTAATGTAATGCTTCTTTCCCGTTCATTCACATACAGTTGATCTTCATTATATATGGGTTCTGTATTTGCAAGTTTACCTACTACCAAAATTTATTTGCAACCCCCATACACATGGCACGTTTGCAGTCATTAGAGGACATGTGCCGAAATGATGAAAAATTTGAGTTGCTCAATGCAAGTGTTCCCAGTTGACGTAAAGCAAGGCACACAATTCCTTTTTGTATCAGCTCTCATAGTGGAATGGGTCCTTTTCTTAACCTTATTTGGTGACACATTTTTACATTTTTGTGCTTTTGATTGGTGATTTTGGCTGTTTAAAATGGCCCCCAAATGTAGTGCCAAAGTGCTGTCTGGTGTTTCTCAGCCCAAGAAGGCTCTGATGTGCCTTATAAAAGAAAATATGTGTGTTAGATAAACTCCTTTCAGGCATGAGTTATGGTACTGTTGGTCATGAGTTCTGTGTTAATGAATCAACAATATATATGGTATACAGTATCTTTAGATAAAAAGGCACACAACAAATCCAGTTTATGTATTGTTCAGTTGGCAAAAGTGTGAAAAGAGGCTCACAGGAACCTAACCCTGTATGCTCTAATTGATCTGGTGACTTACAGAACATAACCACTGCAAATAAAGAGAACTGACTATATATGTCTTAACTACTCTACTGCTGACTCCTGAAGTGTGGTACCATGTTTTGCTCATCTTAGTGTCTTTGGGACTGACTATCATGCTTAATACTATAGGAGTTAATAGGAGACATTTATCAAACGCTTGTTTAATAGAAGGATGGATAAATGTGTTAATTAATCAAACAATGACTATAGCCCCTCACCTTTTTTTGGCAGACTAAAGGGAGCCATTGAAAAATTTTAAACTAGCTATTTACATGAAAAAAAAATCCTACCTCAAGATTAATTTGGAATCAAATTGGAGAAAGAGAAAAAAATATATATATGCTTTTACACACACAATACATATATATTTAGAAAAGCTTCTAAAACTTTAGGTAGGAATTACGTACACTTAATATAAACAAAGAGTGACGAGCCTAGGTGAAATGAAAGAAATTCTAATCAGAGAAATTTTTAAATATCCACAGTAGCTATATAACATATAGATTCCTTCCATCAAATCACATACCAAGAGGCAGAACCAGGAGAGAAACTCAGGTTTCCTGCCCAGTAGTCCAATTTTTTGCATTCAAAATCCTTTGGGCTGTCACAGACCACAAAGCTAAAAAAAAATACTATAGGCCCAACTTTGCATACTATCTTTTACTGTCTGAATATAGAATAGGGTTCCCCAGCGAGAAGTGAGATAAAGGTAAAATTATGACTGTAGGGAGGCCAAGTTTCTCCTTAACACCGATATCCTTCTGGTTTTCATCATGTTCATGCAGCAGTGACAGCAGTCAGGGAAAAAGTTCCATGTGGATGGACTCTGATTTCTAAAAACTCACGCCTGGACAAAGCAATGAGGGCAACATGGCGCTCATTCATTTGTTCTTTAGAAAGGGGAGAGGGGCAGGAATATTCACGTTCCAGAGCATTGTGAATGTTATTGCTATCTCAGTGGTAACAGAAACTTCTTTGTGAGAGCTTAGTCTTCCCTAACTAGACTGAAGCTTTTGTTTATTACTCCTAAATAGAAATGCCAGAATATCAGGGCACCTCAGGTAATTCTGCTCTTACATTTCTCCAGGTTGATATTGCCCTACAACTATAGTTCAGTTGAATTTTGAATGACAGAAATTGTTTGAAGATATAATTTGGCAACCAGCATTTGCTGTTTGTCACAAAAATCGATCAATTAATCCATCATTCAAACACATGGAATGCTATTCAGGGTCTTGCACTATGTACGCAGTAAGGTATATGCAATTGTATAAAGAAATTTAACTCCCATTTATTCTTTATTCTCTGTTGAGTTGAAACTAGATTTATTTGACAGTGTTAGACATATCTGGATGCTGTTAAAAAGAAAAAAGGCTGTGGTTTATACAGGTGATATTTGTATAAATAGTTGAATAACATTTATTTGTTTATTAGGACTTCAAAATTTCTTGAGGAATGGTGGACACAACTCAATCTATAACCATATTCTAGATATTCAATAAACGTATGCTGAATAAATAGATAAACAAAATGAATGTTTTCTAAAAAATAACTGAAAACCATAATTCCAATGAACTCTAATTCAAAGAACGGAAAAACACATTTAAAACCCAAAAGTATTATAAATGGAAGGGGACTGAAGATCACTGACTCCATGAGTTTGCTCTTAAATTTGTGACACTTCTATTCTTAACCTCTGTTATAAGCTGAGTGCAGGCATCTTGTAGTGAATGTCTGTTGAAGTGGCTACCGGCCCCCATCCTACTCTTCTACAAGCTGCCTCTCCTCCCCCTCCAAACCAGAGTTACAAAAGTAGGGTCCTGGAAGTTGTGATCACTAAGCATTATCTTGTGCCTCCAGCCCTACAATAGTTGTTTGGACCAAGGGTGGCCAATCAGTCCATACCAAGCTAATGAGCTCCTTCATTTGAAAATTTCAGATTGAGACTATGTGATTTCAACTTTAGGTGATGCATACTGTACTTGAAAGGAGAATATGTATATCTCATATATTTCAGCCATGTAAAGTAGCATATAGAGTAGCATATAAAAAGAACTAGCATGTAGTTCAAAAAGAAAAGAAAGTAATCGCCAAAGGAGACACAAGGATAAGAACTAGATATGTCTACTTTCTGGTTCTACTTCCTTCCTAAGAGTGCCTTTGGTTCCATTAAAAAAAAAAAAAAAAGACAAACACAAGAAAACACCCTCAATTATATATTTCCTTTTGCTTAAGCTAGCTTTAGACTTTCTTGAGAAGTAGCATTAATAGCATAAACTTCTGAGCCACAATTCTTGGAGTCTGAATTCTGCTCTACTACTATTTTGTAAAAAATTTTGAACCTGTTTATTCTTTAGTATCTGAGCTATAAAAGGGAAATAATAAAGTAGCACAATTTATATATTGGTGGTAAAAAATACAGAATACACACACACACATATAAATACACACAGAATATATATCGACAAATATATATATTATCTATATATAATTTAAATATATAATATACAAATGCCTATGTATATATACACTATGTAAGTACATGTTATATATAAATATATACATAGATATAAACATATAAACATAAATGCATATATAGTTAATATAGGTAATATATATTTAATATAACAGATATAAACTTATAAATGAGGGTTATATAAACATGGATAGATAGATGATAGATATATAGATAGATAGATTGATTATATCCCTCATTTAACTTCATCACCATCTGTAAGGTAAGTACACACACACACATACACACACACACCTAGAAGAGGAACAGTGCCTAACACATAGTATGTATTCTGTAGCTATTAGCTTGGCAAAAAGAATAGACAGACAAATAATAGTTTTCTAGTGACCTTGGATGCTCTCCATGAGTTGCCTCACCATGAACAAGCCAGAACAAGTGCTTCAAGGGGAGGTCATTCAAACCAGTCCCAATTTTTCTCTAAGTTGTTAGACGTCATCAATTGGGCTTCCCAAATGATTCCTCTAGAGAGTTGGCACTGAGCTCAGAGTGCACACACCAGACTATCCCCACAGCCTGTAACAAGATAGAAGACCAGGGGTGTTCTGTTCTGGAGTACACCATGAATGAAGCTGGGCTCTCTCATCTTTATAATCCTCTCCAAGGGAGGATAAGAGAACAAGGAAATAGGGTGCCTAATTGTGCTGACCATCTGTTTGAAAGTGTTTCCAATAATGCTCATTTTAGGATCCTAGGGCTGCTATAACAAAGTGCCTCAAGTAGCATGGTTTAAACAACAGAAATTTATTGTCTGACAAATCTGGAGGCTAGAGTTCTGAGATTAAGGTGTTCACAAGGCTCTTTGCAAAGACACTCACTAAGAATCTTTTCCAGGTCTGTCTCCTAGCTTCCACTAGGCTTCTGGCAGCGTTAACTCCAATCTTTACATGGCCTTCTCCCTGTGTCCGTGTCTACCTCTGGGTCCAAATTTTCCCTCTTTATAAAGATACAAGTCATACTGAATTAGAATCCACCTAGTGACCTTGATCATAGGCAAAGATTTTATTTACAAATAAGGTCACATCCATAGATACTGGGGGTTAGGATTTCACTTTCTTTTAGGGAATATAATTCCACCCATAATACTACCTATACTGGACAATAGTCAGCCACCATTGACAAGTTTTAATCATGGAAGACAACCAGGCTAATAAGGAGAGTAGGCATCAACTTCTGGTTATTCTATTCCAAAATTATTTTCTATTCTGACCTGGAAGAATAAATGATTGAAGGATATAGGCACAGAAACAATGGAACCAAGACAATTCTCCCAGAATCTGACTCCCTTCTGTTTTATATGGCTATTCTCCTTAAAGCCTAAAGGAAGCAGGATGTCACTTAGTTTCTATAAATATTTACATATTGAGAAAAATATATTTCAATCACTGTAAGTGCTAGAAGTACAAACATAAGAAAGATACATAACACCCGATCTTCAGGCACTCTCATTCTGACAAAGGAAATAGATAGTTACTAGATAAATTATAATAATTATGATTAGTTACTTAATGGAATTATAAACAGTATTATCGGATCACAGAGGAAGAAAATATTAAATCTATCTGGGATCACAAGAAAAAGTTTTATGGTCACAGCCATATCACTCATAAATATTGAGATGGAAATAAAATGACCTTTGAACACAGCTTTGAAAAACAAAATTTCATATGTTACAAAAGAGGATAATAATATTATGCAGTTGAAGAACATTCATAATATTAGAAGTTGTGGTTATTATATCCTTAATATTTATAATATTAACATAATGTGTCACATCATTAAAAAGCTCACACACACACACACACACACACACACACACACACACACATGCATAGAAAATCAGATTCACCCCATGGCTGCCCATTTCTAGTCCTGTTCCCAAGAGGGATTTACTTATTATCATTAGTATTCATAATGTGATTAGTGGTAACAGTATCTAAATGTGTCCTTTGATTATCAACATTATATATTTTCTCTTAATATTTTACCAAGATAAATGAGGATTTACTCACTCCACCCTATGTACCCTACTGCTAATATATAAATACCATTCTATTATCACCTTTACTTATTATAACTAACTCACAACCATAGTTTTTTTTTTTTTTTAATAACTTCTCACTTTTTAGAATGATAGTATTAGTACTCCACACTTCCCTTCACCTCCCCCCCCCCCCAATTTCTGGTAGTTGTATTTTTACTTTTATATTGTCGAGAATAAAAATATTTACATTCTTTTTTATAATTATAATCAAACCTTCCATGAATGATCTATAGGTTGGTTCTAAATGCTAAAAATGCATGACTATCATTTACATTAACACAACTATGTAATTATGGTTTACTGCAGAAGCAAGTATTTTGATATGAATGCATTAGCCTCTCTAAATTTCTAATGCCATAATCCCTGTGCTACCCAAATGGGAATTTTCAAATCGATTTTCTACATTTCACTAATTGCTCGAAATCATGCTAATTTGCTTCATATTTGGACCATGATTTTCTTGCACTGCTTTCAATATTTTTATTTTGAAATTATGTCAGACTTAGAAATGTTGAAAAGCATGCACTGAGTGTTCACATATACTGTTCCAAGAATTTTCCTAATGTCAGTAACTTACATAACCACAGTACTGTTATCCAAATGAGGAAATTAACTTGCTATAATACTATTAGCAAAAGTATGGACTTTATTTGAATTTTACCAGTTTTTCTCCTCCTGTCATTTTTCTCTTCCAGGATCTCACATTGGATTTATTTCTCATATCTCCTTGGTCTCTCCTAATCTCTGGTAGTTCTTCAGTCTTTCCTTGTCTTTTGTGACTGAAACTTGTAAAGAGTACTGGTTAGTATTTTACAGAATGTCTCCATTTGGATTTGTTTTGTGATTAGGTTGTGATTTTGCATTTTTGGCAAAAATAGAATAGGATTCATGTGTGTTCTTCTCATTGACCCTCATCCTGGGGACATGATGTCCATGTGTTTTATTATGAGTGATTTTAACATTAATCACTTGTTTAAGGTAGGGTTTGGTAAGTTTCAGCACTGTAGAATTACTATTTTTTTCTTTTTTTTTATTATGTTATGTTAATCACTGTACATTACATCATTAGTTTTTGATGTAGTGTTCCATGATTCATTGTTTGCATATAACACCCAGTGCTCCATTCAGTACGTGCCCTCTTTAATACCCATCACCAGGCTAACCCATCCCCCCACCCCCCTCCCCTCTAGAACCCTCAGTTTGTTTCTCAGAGTCCATAGTCTCTCATGGTTAGTCTGTTGAATCGAAGGGGGAGACTATTTTTTTCTTTGTAATTGATAAATATTTTGTAGTAGATCCTTTGTTGCTATACAAATATTCCATCTCTACTCTAATTTTCAACTACCAATTATAGCACCAATCAGTGAATCTTGCTGTAATAGTTATTATTGAGATTTTGTCTAATGGTGGTTTTACAGTTTTATCATTCTTTCTATATTTATTTTTTTTCAAGATTTTATTTATTTATTTGAGAGAGAGAGAGAGCACAAGATGGGTGAGAAGCAGTTTCTCTGCTGAGCAGGGAGCCCAATGTGGGGCTTGACCCCAGGACTCTGAGATCATGAGGATTTACTCACTCCACTCCACTCACTGCTGAAGGCAGATGTTTAACTGACTGAGCCACCCTGGTGCCCCCTTTCTACATTTATTAATTAGAATCTTTTTGTATGGGAGAGCTGTCTCTTCTCCTCTGTTTAATTACTTATTAAACTATTTATATTAGTATGGACTCAAGGATATTTATTTTAGTCTATGGCTTAAAATGCAACACTACCACTATTTAATTGGCTGTTCAATGTTTTCCATCTTTGGCCATTACTAGTTTCTTCTACTTGGGATCTTAAGTCTTTCTGATTTGACAATACCCTTTTTCTAGCACTTGTTATTTTTTAGTCTAGGAAGATGTTCCAAGCATATCTTTTATTTTCTCTTATATTTGCCCTAGTCCTGGAATTTATTTTCTCCAAAGAAACTTGGTTCATTTTATTATCTACTTGGGTCTATTTCTGGACTTTATCTTTTAATGATGAATTTGTCTATTTATGACTAGACGGTACCACATTGTTTTAATTATAGAGGCAAATTTTAATGTCTGATATGGTTATTGCCTATTTATAGCTTTTCTTTTTCAGGGTTTTTACTAGGCTAACCTAGCATGGTTGATTTTCCATATGTACTTTAGTATCAAATTGTTTAACTTCATAAAATAATGGATGATATTTTTACTGTGGCCAAAATGAATTTCTGTATTAACAGTAAGAACTAATATCTTTGTAATGTAGAATTGTCCTCTCTAAAAATACAGAATATATATTCCATTATTTCAAACCTACTTTTTTTTTATTTTTTTATTTTTTTAAAGATTTTATTTATTTATTTGACAGAGAGAGTCACAGCGAGAGAGGGAACACAAGCAGGGGGAGTGGCAGAGGGAGAAGCAGGCTTCCCGCAGAGGGGAGAGCCCGACGCGGGGCTCGATCCCAGGACCCTGGGATCATGACCTGAGCCGAAGGCAGACGCTTAATGACTGAGCCACCCAGGCGCCCTCACTTTTTTGAGTTTCAGAAGTATTGATAAATTTTTTCTCTCATAGAGATTTTATGTCAATTTTATTCTTTAGTATTTAATATTCTTTGTTACTATAGTAAAAGAGGCTTTTGCTATTTAGCTGATCATTGTTTGTATATATGGAGACTATTGACTTCTGTATGTTAATTTTAGACCTTGTATTTTTTTGAATTCTTATTGTTTTAGTTCATTTTATTATTGTTTATCTGTGGTTTTCCAGGTATGCTATCATAGACGCAAACAGAGATTGACTTTTTCATACTCATTTTATCCTACTAGTTGATTTCTCTTGTCTAATTGCATTGATTAATGCCACTAGTACAAAGTTGAATAGTACAGTGTCATCTGTTGTCACATGGTTTTTAGCTTCAGTTCTATAGTATCTGATATCAGGATCACGATCACTTCTCTGTTTTGATTCAGATTTGCCTGGTATAGCTTTCCTTCCTTTTCTGAATCACTTTAAGTATGTCTCTTATGCACAGCATATAGTTGGGTCTTACTTTGTGAGCCAATTTTTTTTCTTAAGTAGGTAAGTGAGTTCATATTTGGATATATTAATATAAATATATGAACACAGGGCAGATAAATTTAATATGAACTCTTTCATTATATTTTCTAATTATATTTACGTTATTGAATTTGTATATATAGATATTAGCTCTGTTCCACTGATTTGTAAACTTTCTTTGGGGATTCCAATCACAGAAATATAATTCCTTCTTTGCCTGTCTTCCATTTCCACTACTTGTTCTTGGATCCTTTTTATCTTTCTTATATTTGTATCCTCCTTTATGCCATTTTTGTTTCCTGGATTGTCTTCCTGCCTTTCTTCAATATATGTTATTCAATTTTCATTTGTGTTAATTCTCATCTTAGCTCTTGAAAGGATTTTATTAATGTGTGACTTTTTTTTCTTATTTCTTCCATTTCTTTTTAGCGTTCAATCCATTCATTTCTTCATTTCTCTCTGTCATTTGCCAATTTCACTTTTTAAATTTCTGATTCAAATACTTGTTTGAGTACATATAATTCTGTTTGGAATGCTAGTTTACACACTTGTTCTACTTTGTTGTTTTTTGGGGCGAAGGAAGGGGTACATTTTCTGTGTTGTATTTTTAATTTTCTTCAATAGTTTTGTAAGCATTTCACTTTTCTTTTGTTCATTTTATGGTATTAGTGTGCATATTAAGAAACTGTAAAGCAATATGCAGTATTCCTAGTGTAAGCTTACTCTTTTTTTTTAATTTTTTAAATTTTATTATGTTATGTTAGTCACCATACAATACATCATTTGTTTTTGATGTGGTGATCCATGATCCATTGTTTTCGTATAACACCCAGTGCTCTATGCAGTACATGCCCTCCTTAATACCCATCACCGGGCTAACCAATCCCTCCTCCCCACTCCCCTCTAAAACCCTGTTTGTTTCTCAGAGTCCATAGTCTCGCATGGTTCATCTCTCCCTTCAATTCCCCCCCCTTCATTTTTCCCTTCCTTCTCCTAATGTCCTCCATGCTATTCCTTATGTTCCACAAATAAGTGAAACCATATGATAATTGACTTTCTCTGCTTGACTTATTTCACTTAGCATAATCTCCTCCAGTCCCATCCATGTTGATATAAAAGTTGGGTATTCATCCTTTCTGATGTCTGAGTAGTATTCCATTGTAGATATGGACCACATCTTCTTTATCCATTCATCTGTTGAAGGGCATCTTGGCTCTTTTCACAGTTTGGCTATTGCGGACATTGCTGCTAAGCTTACTCTTATTTCAGTACAGCACAATCCAGATACTTTAAAAGGTTTTGTTGTTTGTTTTGATGACAGAGTTATAGTCCCGTAATTTTATGATTCTCTTTAGTCTTGCATAACACTAAATTCCCTCCCCTTTTCCTACGTTTTCCCTTCACTAACTAGTTGCCAAAGGACATGCTTTTCTTTTTTGCTCTGCTTTGTTTCAGTGTCCCTTTACATTTGGCCCCTTATTCATGACTCTCGAATCACTTGCTCTTGAAATGTCTTCCTTGTAGTCTGTGACCTAATCTGCCCAAACACTTTTCCAGTATTTTCAGATTTGTGTGGTTGTTTTAACTCACACTAAGGCCTCTTTGTCAGCCATCCTCATCTGTTTATCTGTTTTCCCTGTAGTTTTTTTGTTTTGGTTTGGTTTTTGTTTTGTTTTGTTTTTCAGTCTGCCTTTGGTCACCACAAAGCATTGAGGCTAAGTAGAGATGAGGCAGACATATGAGAGATCACTTATTAGGATTTAGTAATTATATTATTTTTACTCATTTTGTGGGTTTTGTGTTCTCTGTCTTTAAATTCTGATGATTTTTTTCATAAAATTTATGTTCCTCTTTTATTTTTGTTTTTTCTTCATAAGAGTTGGGAGGATATTTTTGGAGATACTTAGTTTGTTCCTGCCATTGTCCCCAGCTATCGAGAAGTCTGACCTCTTATACTGATTTTTTTGTTTGGTTTTTTAATATTTCAAATGGCCTTCTCTTTTCTTGATTATTAGAATATACGTTTTGTGTCTTTATTATATCCATAATGCTTTTCAACTTATTCCTTAATACACTTGTTGCTGGTATTTTATTATTTATTTATATTCCTAATTTTTAAAGGTTTCTTAATATTTAAATCTTGATTTTCTCCTAAAGTTTTGTTGTTATTTTTTCCCCACAAATTTCTAATTATTATTTTCCTTTTTTTTTTTTTGGTTGAGAAAGAATTTCCTTTCCCTTGACATTCCATGCCCACATAAAATGTCATCATTACAATAATCTGACCTATCACTGTCCTCTCAATTACTTCTCCAGAGAGGAAGACAGTGTCTTTTTAAAAACAGGTAAATTTTGTAGAAGGAATTGAAGGTGTCATGGCTCTGTTTCTTTCCTCTCTTTTCCTTCAAATTTGATGTATTACAAAGATGAAGCACACCTAAGTAAAACTTTTTTAAAGAAAATATTAGAAGTTTTTCCAGATCAGAAAGTGACTGAAGCCCAATGGTATCTGACAGAAGAGAGCAAAATCTAAGATTGCAGATTTGGATGAGCACACCAGAGGAAGCCAGAACTGACGACACTACTAAGAGAAGACTTGCAAAGCTACTGATAGAGAATCCCCTGGAATAGCAATACAGGAAACATATTTTGAATGTCTAAACAGACAGAAGTGGAGGGACAGGTAAGGTCAGTATAAAATAGTTAAAGTATTCTTAGGTGACATGTAACAGTGTTATGGTTATTGTAGGCAACATGTCTGACAAATTATGCTTCTCTAGGAGAAGCAAAAGATCTGAAGCATTAAAAGAATGCTAAGCAGAACTATAATGAAACTCTAAGTCTGGTTCTGATGTTGGTCAGCAGAGAAAATATTTTCTTGATGGGTTCATCCAATTCAGGGAGGTGAAAAAAGGTAAGATTTTGGATGCTTTTGGAAAACTTGGTGTGTATTGGTTTTATTTCACTGACTATGGAAAACTTATATGAAAAAGAATATACCAAGATGAAAAAAAAATACATATATATATATTGTGAGAAGGCATGGCAGAGATAGTGCTTCTTTCCAGACTAGGAGGAACACGAAGTTCAGAAACATGAACAGCAACTTCCATTCAAAATCGGCTGAGGGGTTGGGGCACCTGGGTGGCTCAGTCGTTAAGCATCTGCCTTCGGCTCAGGTCATGATCCCAGGGTCCTGGGATCAAGGCCCGCATCGGGCTCCCTGCTCAGCCGGGAGTCTGCTTCTCCCTCTCCCGCTCCCCCTGCTTGTGTTCCCTCTCTCGCTGTGTCTCTCTCTGTCAAATAAATAAATAAAATCTTTAAAAAAAATTGGCTGAGTGGTACTCTCCAATTGAAGCAAATATGGGTTAAGGATAGGAAAGACAGACATCTCATCTAAAATTTTGGCAAAGGGCAACAATTTCCCCAAATGCCACTTTCTAAGAGAGGAAACATTATGCTTTGGTTACTTTTTAGTACTCTAAAATTTTGATGGGAGATGATCTTTTTACCAAAAAGTTTAAATTCACAGGTGATAGATTCTAGAACATTGGCATAGATTAACTAGAAACCCAATGAGGCTGACACTTGGAAGGATTAAAAAAAAAAAAAAAAAAGCTAATTACTTTTAATTCAATATCCTTAAGTTTCTGTCATAGTTTCTTAAGTGTCTGACATGGGTTTTAGTAACCAAATTCTAAATTATAGAACCATAATTTTGCTTGTGCCTACATTTCGAGGGACAATGGATAGGCTTATTTTAAATTTTTTTGTGGTATGGGCCAGTGCTATGATGATACCATGCATCCTTTTATTTTCAATATGAAAGTTTGGATTGGCAACATCAGATAGTTTAGATAAGTAATGTCAGCAGTGCTAAAGGAATATGTGGAATAGAGCCTAGCCTGACTCTATCAGGCACCTTAACTGGATACACTGGGACAGAGACTCCAGAGTACAAATTGGAAGAAGGAAGAAATTTTGGGTGTTCCTTTACTGGATTTCCAGATCTTAGACTTCCAACTTACAAGGTCAAGGGAATTTGACTTTAACTCTTTTGAATGTTTTTTTTTTTAAGCGTTGACATCTTTTATTTATTTATTTATTTATTTATTTTATTATTATGTTATGTTAATCACCATACATTACATCATTAGTTTTTGATGTAGTGTTCCATGATTCATTGTTTGCGTATAACACCCAGTGCTCCATTCAGTATATGCCCTCTTTAATACCCATCAACAGGCTAACCCATCCCCCCACCCCCCTCCCCTCTAGAACCCTCAGTTTGTTTCTCAGAATCCATAGTCTCTCATGGTTCGTCTCCCCCACTGATTTCCCCCCCTTCATTTTTCCCTTCCTGCTATCTTCTTATTCTTTTTTTTTAACATATAATGTATTATTTGTTTCAGAGGTACAGGTCTGTGATTCAACAGTCTTACACAATTCACAGCACTCACCATAGCACATACCCTCCCCAATGTCTATCACCCAGCCACCCCATCCCTCCCACCCCCATTTGATGTATTTATAAGATTTGACATTAATATTTTGGAGTATTAATCAGTATTTTAGAATTTGATAATAGGATGCTGTTATATTATAAATTTAAGGCATCTCTAATTTTTGTTATTTTTTAAATTTAAATGTAGTCAGTTGATGTCACTGCAGAACTTTTGATGAGATATATGGGACAATATGGCTGGACAAATTTGAGTTGGAAAATAGAACAGAAAGTGGGGTTTCGGTCTTAGATACAGAGAGACTTGAAATTTCTTTGATTTATCTGCTCCTTTATTCCAGAGCCTTCTGGAAGTTAAATTTCAAATCTTCACCAATGAGAATTTAGAGTGGCTGGTATTGGAGTAGAGGACTCAAGGAATGTAGGAGAATCACCCTGAGGAAAATCACTACTGATCTCTTTGCCTTACAGACAGTCACACTCTGGGTTGATCAGAGGCCCCATGGTTAGACAGAATGGTTTAAGAGAACAGATCTGGAGAAATCTGGAATACAAGATTAGGGAACCTGCTTTCATGTGGTGTCTTAATTCTTCAAATCTCTGCCTACCAGGTCCCACCATTTCCTGGACTCTCAGGAATCGACCTGTGTTTGCTCAAGCAATTTTATCAGAGGATTTTAGGTACAGAAAAGAAAGTTTCACCCATATTAATGAAATTCTCAATCAGATATATGCTGGCTCAGTGGTATCGTCCCGACCTTTCTATATTTTCACATCAAAGATATTATTATTAGTTATGATGGTACCTGGATGTCTAGATATAGCAGAAAATATTCATGACCACCGATTCTTCCTATTTTGATCATTAAAATACTGTTATTTGATCTGTGATCTGACATCTTAATTGCAGAACTATTCATTGACTTCAATTCTATGACTTAGGTTTTTAATCTACAAAAGCCCTAGGCCTGTGATTGTCTGCCTTTGTTCTTGTATGTAATAATACTGCACAACAGTTCAAACTATGTAATGGTATTTAAATCCCTGCTACACGTTCATTCACGCACAAGGATTAACTAAGTCAAACCATCTGTTCAAAATTCAGGATAGCGGAGTGAACAGAAACATGAGAACCTTGCCCTTAAGAAACTTGCACTCCGGTGACAGATATTTGTAATTATCCTGAATAAACAAGATACTTACAGGGTATGAGAAGTGGGATGAGCGCACAATTGATGTTTTGTAACAGAGTGACTGCCATACAGGGAGAAGGGGTATCTCCATGTGAAACAGAAAGGGAAGGAGATTCTAAAGAGGAGACATTTAAGAGGACATGAAGACAAGAAAGAGTCAGTTACAGCAAGAGTAGGAGGATGAGGAACACATTCCAGGCAGTGAAAATAGCCAGCAAGTGCAAAAGCCTTTAGGCCTGGGCAAACATAGCAGGGCCCTTACCCCAATTTTTAGGGGCTGGTAGGATACAACTTATCTATAAGCAACCAACAGATCTGTATTGATGCATAGTAATTGCAATACCTGCTTGGGTGCCTGGGAGAGGCAATATAGTGGTGTGGCTGCAGAGAGGAGAGTGGGAGGAAACGTTATAACTTAGCTCCAGTAACACAGGAGGATGTACATCCCGTTGTGTACACTGTTAGTGTACTGAATAGGCAGGTCATGTGAAGGCATTTACATTTTATTCAGTGAACATCTGAGAGGCCCAAGACATGTCTTTATCCGAACAGGAACAAAGCTTGATTCGTACCATACAGAGTTGCTGTTTGGAGAATGGACAGCTGAGGAGCAAGCAGGGAGGCAGGTGGTGGTACTCTCTCAGCTTCAACTGCCTTCAAATAGCAGCTCGTACCGGCACTATCTTTGGCTCTTTCATGTGAGAACCTGCATATTCTCTTAGGTGTTTTGAGCTCGGGGGCAACTAATTTGAGTAGAACTCACAAAATACGAACATTTCCATATTTAATGGCACACAGCAGCAAAGCCCCTTGAGCAAGGAAGTCGTGACGTTTTACCAGGCTGCCCCAGCAGGAAGGCTCGCTGAAAAATCACCAGGACAGGATTTGTGGCCAAAAAAGAACAGGGCAGTAATAAGGATTTCTTAAGTCTATGCTATAAATTTGAGGATCCTAGGAGAGTCAAAACTTAGCAGAATTCACTATAGTGAGGAAATCAGCTGGTAGAACAAACATGCATGATTTCCCTTAGGTAGCTTTCTCCTGTGATACATGTGAATCAATCCACATGCTTTCAGTTTGTCTTCAACTTCACGTAGAAATACTTCAGTTCAGCTAATTTTCTTTGCCAGCAAAGCATGGAAAATTGTACATTTCCTCATTCCTTTTAAATATTTTATCTATCAAGTCATATTCCATGTGACAAACACTGCTTACCAAACGGTAAGAGCTTTCAATAAAGGTTAATAGTTGGTACCAGGCAAATGGCTAGTTTTCCCTAAAGTAATCCTATGGGAATCCTAAAGCCAGGGTTCTAGAATTAGAAGGTAGTATACACAGGTGAAATCTCTGTGGGATCAAGATTTCGGTAGGGTCAAGTTCAAATGCATACAGTACGACCTTGTTCAGAGGAGTTTGGAGAAATGTATTTTAGAGGCCTTTGTTGTTAGAGGAACAGTGTGGAACATAATGAATAGCTGTCATTGTAGCCTCCAGAACAATATGTGGTCCAGGGGTGATAATATTAGTTCAGGTTATACCACTGTATAAATTTAGGGGAGACTGTACCCATCTTTCTGGGCCTCAGATATTTTTTTCTCAACTGATACCAAATTCATTCTGCAACTAAGACCATTATTGACAGAAATAAAATAATTTAAAGGAAATAATTACCTGGAGGATTGTGCATTGCCAGTTAGCAACCAGTCAGGATTAATCTGATCCTTTTATTATTGCATATATATATATATACATACACACACACATTTTTTTCTGTATGAAAACTCTTAACATCTTCATTTCTGTGGTATTTTAACATTTGATTGCTGTGTGTGTGTGTGTGTGTGTGTGTGTGTGTGTTTAATGCACTGTTCTAGAGCATTAGTAATGTTTTTAGTTTAAAAGTCTTATCCTTAGCTCTGGAAAATGTTTTTGTATACTCTATTTGCAATTCTCTCACTTAAATAGCCCCTGCTTCTCCTTCTAAAGCTATTATTATATTTTTTTAAAGATTTTATTTATTTATTTGAGAGAGAGAGAATGAGAGAGAGCACATGAGAGGGGGGAGGGTCAGAGTGAGAAGCAGACTCCCCGCCGAGCAGGGAGCCCGATGCGGGACTCGATCCAGGGACTCCAGGATCATGACCTGAGCCGAAGGCAGTCGCTTAACCAACTGAGCCACCCAGGCGTCCCTAAAGCTATTATTAATGAGCAGTTGATCCTCTTGGATTGAACTTAGTGTTTGTATTCTTCTACTTTTAGCTTCTTTTTTAATCTTTATGTTCTACTTTTGGGGAGATATCCTACACTGTTGACCTTTAAATTTAATTGTTACTTTGCTAATGAAAATTTACTTTCAAGAGCCTCTTCATGTTCTCTAATTGTTCCTCTTTCATGTCCTGTTCTTGCTTTATGGGCAAAATATTTTCTGTTGTCTCTCATACGTAACAGGTCTGGTTATTGGCAACTGTTCCTCACATTGTATTTTTTCTGTGAATTCCCTTTGAGATTGCTCATATTAATTAATTTTTTTTTCTTATCAGAGGGTTTCTAAAAAGTGTTGAGTTGTGCTTACTCTCTATTCATATTTAAAATTAAGGCACTAAAAAGCTGACTGGCTGCTCTCTGTGAGTGGGCATGAAGCTTATTGATCCACTGCAGAATGATCAGTTGAGTGGACATTTTTTTTTAGGTATGCAGCTCTCTAAGTGTCAATATAGAGTCTTTTCTCTGGGGCTACTTAGTTATTCAGGAGAAAATCCACTGAATCTTCTACTTGAGAGAAATTTTGCTTTCCAACAGTTTGAAAGCAGAGAAAGATACAAGGTAACTTAGCATTTAGATTTAGCACCACTCAGCATGTAGATTTTACTTGATTGATTTTATTATTTATTTCACCCTATCCTCAATCCTGCCCTTGACTGTGCATGGGATACCAGTTGTATGATGTGGTGGCAGGATTTTGGTGTGGACCAGCCCCTCTCTATACAAACTTCCAACCAAATTCCCAGCTATTAGCACAAGCTTCACTCCCACCTTCCCTGTGACCTGTGCTTACAAGCTTCGAGGTCCTCAGAAGTTCACACAGGTGAATTGCCTTACTTTCCCTGGATACCCTCTTCTTTAGCTTTTAGGTTGTAACATTCCCTGAACTTAGATATTATCACTTTTTCATTTGCTTCTTCTCCTCCAAAAATACATTGTCAGAGTTCCTTTATTGTGGCCTTTTCTCATCTTCTCTTTGTCCTTATGTGCTCTCTAACTATAACTTTGTTGGGGTTGCATGTTTCATAAATATGTAAGCAACTTGAAGGCATGCACCATATTCTGTTTAGTCTTTTTTTCACCAGCACCTAGGGTAGTGTGTGACAAAAGGTAGGAATTTAAGAAGATTGGTTGATTTTTAAGGGACTGATTATTAAAACCAGTGTTCATTAAACTACTACTGAATTTGGAATATAAATATTATAGGCAAAATTTAGGATAAGATATACACCTTTCAGTGTTGACATAATTCAATTTTTTAAAAACGATCATTTTGAGGTGACTGGGTGGCTCAGTCATTAAGCGTCTGCCTTCAGCTCAGGTAATGATCCCAGGGTCCTGGGATCGAGCCCCCATCAGGCTCCCCGCTCCACAGGAAGCCTGCTTCTCCCTTTCCCACTCCCCCTGCTTGTGTCCCCTCTCTTGCTGTGTCTCTCACTGTCAGATAAATAAATAAAATCTTAAAAAAATAAAAAATAAAAAAACGATCATTTTGTCCAAGTGGAGTACCCTTCCTTCCTCTTCTCTGTCAGCAGACTTCTTATATATCCTTCAAAATATTGACCCAGTGGGTTCTGATAGGACTTCTCTGGTTTGTAGGGAATTAATCCCTATTCTTTGCTGTATTTGTATGTTACATATATCCTTATTGAATATATCGATTTGTAAGTATTTGTTCATTACCAGCAGAAACCTGATCATATCTGCAGTTTTGTCCCTAGAAGCTAACATACTTGACACAGAATTAGAACTCCACAAACACTTATTAAACTGAAATGAACTGAGTATTTTCTTCCAGAAATTATAGGGATGAGCAGAGAGGCAGATCCTGGTATTGCTGCCAGCTGGTTCTAGCCATTATAACATAACCACAAAGCTCAGGAAATTTGGTTTTGATTCTCCAAAAGGATTTTGTTGTTGGATTTATTGTACAGAAGGAGAAAGGGAAGGAGGACAAATAAGAAATAAATCGTCTTCTCAGAAAGGTTTGGAAACATACAGCCAAATCAGATGTGGTTCCTTGATTGAATTTATTCTATTAGTTTTAGACTATCTTATAGGCCAGTAGATGATTGACCATGTGGAAAGTCAGAGTAGATTATCTAGTCAACCTCTTTCTAATATCAATATTTTTCATTAGATACTATAGCAATAGAGATCCATCAATTTTTCCTAGTGCATTTCTATCCTGAATGTTTATATATGTCAGAATGCGATCCAAGGTCAAATGCTGCACTGTATTTTAAACAAGGGAGATACATCATTTCATAGAGGCCAGGAATAATTTTTCCCTCTATGGTTAGCTGATTTTTAGGTTTTCACACTTGCAGTGAAAACTTACTTCTTATAGAAAAAAAGAAACACCTATCCATCGCAGAAAATGTCTTCTGGTTTGGGAATAGGGGAAAAAATGAGGTGGTGAATGAAAAATGATTTGCTCTTCTGTCAACCTTCGAAGAGGTGATTTTTCTCTGGTCTGCTTAGCGATGAGATTTATTTTGATTCAGCTCTATCAGCAACAGACCAAAGTGCGGTGTTTCTTTTCTTTTCCCTTTTTGTTTTGTTTTTCTTTAATTTGAAAGTAATCAAATCAAACATTGTCACACTGTACCTTGTAGCTGATATGAAATAAGAAAGCCAACTTGCCAGTTGTGGTCTGGATTACTATGCTTCACTACTATTGATTGGGGCAGTTATAGTCTTGCTGGTTGAATTTTAAATGTGACTTGATGCACCCAGGCATGTGTGATCATCTAAATACAACTCCAGACATTTTAGCAATTAGAAAAAAGCAATTTCTCTGAAGCTGCTTGGAAATACAAATTGCTTGTCAAATGAACAAAGTATGTTCTCTTTGCCAGGGAGAGCAAAATGGAGAAAGGTTAGGGAGATAGGAGGAAGACTTAACAGTTAGCAGTGCTGGGAGATAATTAGCCTTCCCACATTAAAAAGCCTAACCTTTGTTCTACAATTATTGAAATAATATAGAGTTATTTAACTGATAACAGTTCATTTTGAAAACAGTTGACTTTTTTTAAGAAATCTATGTTGGCAAAAGTGGTCAGATTGAGAAAAATATATCTGCGTTTCATATATACCTGCATTTCATAGAATATCGTCAATATTCAGCATAATTAACAACGTATGTATTGTATTCTTTCTATAAAGATTTCTAGTGCCTGACTGATTGAATAGGAATGAGGACACATGTTTTAAACACACCCTACTCTAACCTAAACTGAAACAGCAGGAACATCTAGTCACTAGAGGGCAGCCATAATCTGTTACAGTCCATAAAGATCTTCCTGGATATCCAAGTCCAATTGAGGATGTGGAGGGCATGATTTAGAATCAGTGAGCTGTTTTTCAGCTGTACTTATTTTAGAAAGAGGACACTAACATCCTTGTTTAGACAACCTATCAGAAATGATCTGATTAAAAGGCAAAGCAAACAGAGGATTGCAGCATTGCTTGTGTAAATTTCATGTAAATATATACCTCAGTTATCATAGGAAAAACTGAATGTAATAAAAAAGCCCGTGAGCTTTCACGTGGATGGACATTTCTATTGTTTGCTATGGTTGCCAGGAAACCAAAGTTCCAAGCAAGAAAAGGAAATCACTGAACAAGTAACTATGGAATGCCTATGAGCCTGCTCATTTCTTCAAAATTTAGCTAGCTTCAGAATGCAAGTAGATCTACTGGAAGGACCTGGAAATCAAAAGCAAATGAACACTTCATGTCAACAGATGTTACTAGAATTTTGTAATGGGTAAATGTGCTCCATGCCAACCTAAAAAACGAGCACTGCCAAGTAAGCCTCACACATGGTAGAGTTTAAATCTCTTGCCTTTAAAGAGACCTCCTTGTCAGGACAATCGGAATTAAAGATAAGTGCCAATCAGCATTATACGGACATTTCAGCTTCTGTCCTTTCCTGTGGAACTACCCATCTACCTATTTAAAAATCATTTGCAGGATCTATTAAACCCAGTAGAGGTCAGTAATGAGCACACATTGTAGTGCATGGTTATTCACTGTCTCTCACAGTTAGGATACTTCCTATAGGTGATCTATATCACCTTCTGTGAAGTGTACAAGAAAAGTACTTACTATTGTTGGTGATAGTATCCTGCTAAAGAAGCTATGTTTTCACTCCTTGCTTTGTTCCACAGCAAATCCCATAGCCACTTTCTATTCTACTGGTCATAAGATCAGTTGAAAGAATATGGAAAGACAAACATTGCTCTTTGCATAGTAGGAAAACTCTAAACACATGCCTTAGTAATAATTGTGTTTCATGTCTGCAGTAAGATCAGTCTTCCTTAAGTTAGTGAATGATTAATGAATAGATGATTGGGCTTAATATCATCTTCGTGTAAGATAACATTTTGAAGTAATGTATATAGCAGAATATACACATACCCATTACCTTTAATTTTTTGTTAGGTGTCTACAGATGCCTCTGTGCCTCACAATTTAAAATTGCAAGATACACAATTTAGCCTTTTGATATTTCTTTTTATTTTTTTATTTTTTTATTTTTAAAGATTTTATTTATTTATTTGAGAGAGAGAGAATGAGAGACAGAGAGCATGAGAGGGAGGAGGGTCAGAGGGAGAAGCAGACTCCCTGCCGAGCAAGGAGCCCGATGCGGGACTCGATCCCGGGACTCCAGGACCATGACCTGAGCCGAAGGCAGTCGCTTAACCAACTGAGCCACCCAGGCGCCCGCCTTTTGATATTTCATGTTTGTTCCAATCAACATTCACTGAGAGTAAAACTATAATCGTGTGAAGGTCCACACAATTTTAAAAAGATTGGCAACACTATTCTCATGAATTCAAATTAAATTTCAGATATCTGTAGATAACAAAAACAGTGCTTTTGTCATGATCTCTCTATGGAGATTTGTTGCTTTGTTCCACTGACAATTCTGAATTTCATAACCACTTTGTAAAATGTATCAGATACACAAATAATGGGTTTAGAAAGCTGTAAAATGATATTTACTTGACTTAGCCGAAATTTTAATTCATCCCATGTATTTCACAGTGTCCAGAGATTTTTGATATACTTTCATTACTCTTTCATTAAAGTTAAACATGCCAAAGTCTAAGAACAATTAAAGTTAGTTAAGTTCCCCAGAAGTGTCAGTGCAGTTTAAATTGAAAGGAGCCCTTGACTTGATGTTAAGAGACCTGACTTCCAGCCATGGGTGTGTTCAAAGATGCAGTGTGACCTTAAGTAAAGCACTTAATCTTGACTTCATTCCCTCTTCTATACAGTGAGGTGGATTTGGCTGGCTGATTTCGTAGGTTCATTCCTAGTTGTACTTCTCTTTGGTACCACATTATGTATGGTCATTTGTATACTTGTCAAATCCCCCCGTGTAGGACATAAGCTCTGTCCTTGAAAGTAAGAAATGCGTCAGTCATTTTCTCTCCTGCAAGTTAGATAGCAAAGGAACCAACACATAGCAGAGGGGAGCTCAGTAAATGTTTGTGGAAACCAAAATGGGGCATAGGAGTACTGTCTTATTCTAGAGACAGACATGCATTTCTCTGAACTGATGCATTGTGGTGACTGCTACTTCCATCTCCTCAGTGTTGGAATGAAAGACGGCCAGTAGAGAAATGTGCAAGATATCAGAGATGAAACAACGTACATGCAGGGGCGCCTGGGCGGCTCAGTCAGTTAAGCGTCAGATGCTTGATTTCAGCTCGGGTCAGGATCTCAGGGTCTTGAGTTGTGTTGGGCGTGTAGCCTGCTTAAAATTCGCTGTCTCCCTCTCCCTGACTCCTCCCCCCTCAAACAACAACAACAACAACAACAACAACAAAAACACATATGCAGAACATGACTGAAAAGTTACATCTTTTTTGTTATGTTTTGGGGTTACTAAAGGTCCAAAGATCCTTTCTTTTAGGAATTAAATAATCAACTGCAGGCCACAAAAGCTACAGTATATTCTCTAGCTCTCCATTTTCCAAACATCTCACTTATAGCTGATAACTTCTGAACATTTTACTCTTCATAATAAATGTATCTCTATCCAGCAATATCAGCATAGGTGAGTCAGTCATTTAACTTTTGATTTTATGAAAAGTAAGAGTACCTAGGATATTTTAGACATTTTCCCTTTGTGTAAGTCTGTGAGAAAAAAAAAATCGGAGGAAAACAAACACACCCATATATTCAGGTACTTCCTAACATTTCTCCTCAAAGCATAATTTAGAGAAGTTATTTCAGATGTAAAGGAAGGGATATTTCATTTATTGTTACATTGCAACTTTGTGGGTTTCCTTTTAATTACTTCATAGATTAAAAAGAATAGTTAAAATAAAGCCAAGGGTTTAAATCACCCTAATCCCTATATGAGTCCAAATAAAAATAGTTTATTATGAAAGTCACTCAAACTACAATAAACAAATTGAAACAGGCATGTAGGAAAAGTATGAAAGAATCTTAAATCTTAATCTGTTCCTGTTTTTCTTAAACGCCTGAGGTGTTTATGTAAGGGAATGAGGTTTAGGCTTTTAGTTTTATCACTTCGTTGTGTGTAAATGGGTAACAAAAGCACCAAAAATGCAATTCTTGAAATCATTAATATCTGTCTGAGAAGATGACCTTCCCAAAGCCACTTTTCTTCCTAAAACTCTTTCCTGCTCTGGCCATAAGGTTGAAGAAACCGCTCAAGATTCTGACAACCCACCACAGTGGCCCATCTGTCTCCTAAACTATCCCCCCTACCCGCCTTTGTATTATTTTCCCCTTATTTATCATGGCATTCTCAAGGCCTTTTCATAACTCCCAGAGCATTCACACATGGGACAGAGGGGCCTGTCCCTTGTCTGCCCTTATTTGATGTGGCTGGTTAGTTTGTCCTGGAGTAACTTTCTGTTCCCTGGGGATAACCACCTGATAAGACCCTGCTGGGTCCTGTCTCAAAGGAGAGAACAAATCTGCGTAGTCTTAAATCGACTGGACTAGAGGTTAAATGCTGAAGTGACCTTGGCACCTGGAGATCCTGCATCCCTGACCTTCAAGCTGCTGAGGCTGTGAATGACTGCTGAGCTGCTAGAGGTGTCACAGAGAGACTCAGTGGGGATGAGAATTTCTAATGATTTATGGAACTTTGCTCAGGACTGAGAACTATACTTTTTAGTTATAGTACATTGTAGAAATTATTGCAATATGGAACTTCTGTTAACTGCTTGGTAGAAACATATGCACATTAATGTTTATTATTATCAAGATCTGCAATGTGCATGTTTGCTCACATGCATTCTGTCTCCTGTGAATCTGAAGTACAGAGCATTATACTGACAGATGTCATCATTTCCATCATCACAATAATAGCTAACATTTATCTAGCGTTTACCATGTGTCAGTTGCGAAGAACCTTCTATGTGTTTCCTTATGTTATCCCCACAATAACCCTGTATTATTTAAGCCACATTATAATCCCAAATGTTGTTACTATTATTAGTCCCATCATACAGGCGAGGGAAACTATGCCTAGGTAGGTTAAGACCCAACCCCAAGACACACAGTTTATGATCGGCAAAGAACAATTTCAAACACTGTTGCCTTCATAGCCTGTACTTCAAAGAATAACTGAGCATGCTACTCATTCTTGAAAATTTGCTGAAATTCTACAGTGTGCAAGTCACACACAGAAAGAACTTAATTAACGTGGGAGGTGAACTTTCCAGGGCCAGGCTCTGAGGGTCAAAGAAACTACTAGGGTCTCTAACACTATGGCACCTGCAGCTGTTATTCTTAGAACACCTGATACAGTGCAGACATTTAATAAACACAGTAGAACAAAAATAGCACTGGGGCTTATTAAAGGATAAAATGTAATCACCAGCATTCACTCATTTGAACCTGTTAAAAGTGACTCATCGCAGATAAAATGTGTTTTTCACTCATTGGGGATGGTATATCATGAAGCTTAAAAGCAGTGACACAGAGTTGGGAAGCCACTTACTGGGTGCAAAACTAGGGCCAGAGTATGTGATATTTCTAAGCTCTTGGGATGATAATAATCTTACCTACCATAGGGGATTGTTCTTAGGACTCAATAAAATATTTCATTTGATAGGTTCAAAGGATACCTGACAGACATATCATAAGCTCTCCATAAACATCAGCTATCGGGATGGCCGTTCTACATTTTCTAGAAATCTCTGATGAAAAGGGCTATTAAAACTCATCCCCTTTGGTGGAGTCATTAGGGTTTCTATATATCATATCATGGACTCCTATTAAGTGAAAAAGTAACTGGGAATGCGGGATAATGCCATCTCATTTAGATGAAAGTATATAGATATATTAAAAGATAATTTTCAAATTTTCTAAAATGTTTTGCTGTTAATGTATCAAAGGAATTCTTTTTTTTTTTTTTTTTTAAGATTTTTTATTTACTTATTTGACAGAGAGGGAGAGGCAGTGAGAGAGGGAACACAAGCAGGGTGAGTGCGAGGGAGAAGCAGGCTCCCCGCCGAGCAGGGAGCCCGATGCGGGGCTCGATCCCAGGACGCTGGGATCATGACCTGAGCCGAAGGCAGACGCTTAACGACTGAGCCACCCAGGCGCCCCTCAAAGGAATTCTTAAATATGGTTTGTTTTCATATACTGTTTTCTCTTATTTATTTATTTATTTATTTGAGAGAGAGTGAGCAATGAATGGGGGGCGGGGGGCAGCGGGAGAAGCAGACTCCCCGCTGAACAGGTAGTCCAATGTGGGACTTGATCTCAGGACTGTGGGATGATGACCTGAGCCAAAGGCAGGTGCTTAACCGACTGAGCCATCCTGGCACGACTTGATATACTGTTTTCTTTAAACCAGACATATAGAGCTGTGACTTAGACCAGTTATCCTGAACACTTTCCCACCCGACACCCTGTGCCTCTTCAGAGGCTGCCATCTTATCTATTTTCCATCCTGGAACACAGTGCCTAACTCGGCTGCTCAATACTTCCGAAATACTGGGGGAAAAAAAAAAAAGTCATCCACTTTTAATAAAGTAACACTCAATATAGGAGCTGTAACTACAAAATCCTGAGTGGGGACTTCTAGTCTTGCTAGAGCAACTAACTACTTCACAAAATATCTTATTTTTTTTTCCCCCACTTCAGGAAACTTCTAAATGCTCAATGTCTCCCCTATATTGAATTAACATCAGTCTCTCTCTAATTTCTGTCCATTAATCTGGAGCTTCACAGACTACATCAATTTTCTCCTTAAAGACATATTTTCAAATATTCAAATACCTCTTAATTATTATTATTTCCTCTACCCAACGGGAATTTACCCATTTATTTGAACTATTTCTCCTATATTTTTGAGACCCTTCCTCTTATTAATCACCATTCTTTGGGCATATTTCAGTTTGAAAATGCCCATCCTAAAACGTGGTAGGAGAATGAGAGGTGATATCTAGACGGAGTTTGTTTCTCAAATAATAATAAAATCTGTACCATTCATGTTCTAGACATTGATACCAATATAATCTGAAAAGTTTACACAATGATGACTGGGCAGAAATTTAGTCAGCTGAAACTCCTGAGCATTTTCCACTGATTTGATTGTGAAAGGATTTTTGAATCCCTGTGCATACTTTCATTGATTCCTATTTTTTTTGTTGGTTTTATCATTCAAACTTGTAAAGATATTTTCATATTGTTATTCTACCAGGGAATTAGCTTCATCTCCACTGCTTTCTATTGTCTATTTATAAGGTATGTTTTATACATTTTTAATACAAGAATTGAGAAAATAGGAAAAAATATAAGGCTGAAGCACAAATTTAGAGATGTTTTTCTAGATGTATATCCACATATTAATCAAAAATGTCTATCACTACCATATAAATCAGTTCCGGTTCTTCCCAAGTATGAATGTTTAATATATATGTATATATATTTTAGATATATGCTTGTTTTTATATATATGTTTTGACTCAGAAATCCCATTTCTTGGAATCCACCTTGCAAAAATTAATAGTTTTTAGCAGTTTTTATATAGTGGTTTACATACTTTGTGGTGTTTAGGTTAGTGAAAAGCATTTCTGAAGATCCTTTAAATACTGGAATCACCCTCAGCAAAGAGACATGCTGTCATTAACGGCAGTTTCAAGAGAACTTAGGTTCTCGTAGCATTCTCCTGTAGCATTCTTACTCCTAAGTATATGAATCTGATCCAACTGAAAAGGCCTACAGTATGTAAGCAATGAGTCTCTTCCCCTTGCTCTCTCCTTTACCAGATAATAAAACCCAGTGCATTCATAGCTAAGGAATATTATGTATAAGGTTAAAGTAGATCTATGCTTGTTGATATATTGACTTACACACACACACACACACACACACACACACACACACAATTACCTCCACTAATAGGGATGGAAACATGTTAAAGAGAGGGCAGAACAAGACTATGAACATATATAACCCTTAAGCCAATGTAGTATTTGAATCTTTATTAATGACAATGTGTTACTTTAAAAAATATTAAGTATAATTTTAGGAATCAAAGATCTTAATGATGCCTTGTGTCTCACAATTTTCCTAACATTTATGGAATATTTGGCCGCAGGATTTCAATATAGATAAATCTTATCCAACCACTTTGAGAAATAAGCTACCTCACCAGGAAGACAGAAAAGGTACAGAATGCATTCTATCTTGAAACTTATAGTAAACTACAAAGAAGAGTTACCATTTACCTGGGTCTTGAAGAATCCAAGTGGATCAATGGAGCAAAATCAGGTATTTTAGGCACAGGGGACAGCATGTTCCAAGAAAAGGAAGCAAATGTAAGCATGTCCAACTGAAGAATAGTCTCACCTGGCCAGGACATGGGCTACATGGTATGGTCAAAGGTGACATGTGATGGTGAGCTGGGGCTACAAGAGGGAGGCCCACAAATAGCATATTTAGTGTATCCTTTAGAAACTGGAGAGACACAGGAGGATTTTTAGGTAAGAGAAGGACATGACCATGTATGTATTTTTTGGAAAGTTCCCTCCAGAGTTGGTGTGGAGGACTGATCTCAATGAAGAGAACCTGAGGTCAGGTAGACTGGATGAAAGGCTATTAAGATGATCCACAGAGAGATGAGTGCGTGGGCTGGAGAGTGGCAGCAAAGATAAGACAGGAGCAGGCACATTCGTGAGATGAGTCAGAGTCCAAGTACAAGTTATTTCAGTCCTTGGGGATGTAATCAGTCTGGACCTGGTAATGTGAACTCATTTAAGTAGCTAAGTGCTCTCCTACTATCTCCTCACTTATCTCAGGATTCAATTCCCTTATTTGTCCTACCATTTCGAGTTTGAAGATCATTTTTTTCCTGATTGAGAAAACAGAAGCAAAATAGGAGTTTAGTCCTTCCAATGTCATCTGCTAATATTACACCATCTGTCCCAGGAAACAGGCCTGTTCCTTGCTCAGTATTTCTTAGAAATTATATTTAAATTGTCTTTAGTGCTTTCCAAAAGGCTCAGCTCACTGTGTGGTTCAGCCTTCTCCATACTAATTTTTTAGGTTCTTGCCACTCTTTCAATTTTGTCCTTGGTGGTATGTCTCATCTCCTGGCTTCCATTTTTCTCAAGATTCCAGAAAGAGAAATATCTATTTATGATCTGTGGTAATATTTTAGGCTCCAATTTTTAAATTCTCTCAGTGTAAGAAAATATTAAATATATATCCCTTTCATTTTATGTTAATGAACGTTATATAGCGGCAGTGTTAATAACAATACATGTTAAATGGTATTTGGTATATTGAGTTCTTTCCATTTCAACCCTGAAAGTCCTTCACTTATATACTGTGTCCTTTATTTTTATATACTCTTTCTTTTCTTGTTATTACTTTGCTCCAGTTTGCTCCACTTTACGTAGCTCTTTCTTCAAGGATTTTCTTGCCATCGATTTCTATCTTGACTGATTTACTTTCTTCTGAATATGCGAGCCTCCTTCCTGGATTTTCATATCTTTCCCAGGTTACGTGTCTTAAATATACTAATGCTAATATTCCTGGTATCCCTAGGCCATGGATACAGGACTCCTCACATGTACCACTTCGTGTGTGTGTGTGTGTGTGTGTGTGTGTGTGTGTGTGTAGCATTTTTTCAATGGCATTTTAGAAATCTTCAAAACTGCTTTTTTGTTTTCTCTGGATAACAAATTTTACAGCTATTAAAATTAAAGCATTTAATTGTTGTTACTCATAGTTATGCTATAGATGGGAAGGCATTCTGGTTTAGTGGAAATAATCCCTGAGTAGAAGTAAAAAGATAGGGGATTTTCTGCTTTGCTGCTGTATAATTTCCTTGTTTAAATCACAGTTTTCTTAAGACTCAGTTTCTTTCTCATACATAAAATAGGAAGGGTGATATTTTCTATGGTAAATCACAAACTTATAAGAATCAAATGAAATAACACACATGAGATCTATTTAGAAACTATACAGTATTATACATCATTGTTTTTAACTTAAATTAAATTAAGCTCAAACAAAAATTTGGGGTTTTGTTGTTGTTGTTTGTTTATGTACATGATTCACTGCATAAAACTTAGGGAAACTAATGAAAGAAAATTGTTCAGGTACTTCTTTTTCTACCTGATGCTCTGAAAACCAAGCTTGCCAGACTATTCAATTTTTTTTTTCTTTTGAGCTACATTATTTAGTTTAGCTTAGCTTTAAATTTTGTTTTTTCACCTACTGATGGAAAAACATACTCAGCTCATGGAATGTATTATATTTCCATTATATTTTCATAAACAATATATTCGTATTGAAAAAGAAACACAAATACAAACTATTTATGAAGTGTTTCTTTGTGAAAATGGAGATATTACAAATACTGTTTTCAAAGGCTACAGAGTTGACTATTCTTAACACAAAGCATATATTCATAATGATGTTGCTAGCAATTGTTCATGATTTCAATAGCTAAAAATATAGAATTAAACATCTCCTTATGGAGTATTGGTAATTTCTAAATCTATCCACTTCAACACTCATCCGATTGGCATTACCTTCACTAGAATTAAAGAAGAGATTTATATAAGAAATCTATTTGGGGATTAAGGAATTCAAAGAGAATGATAGGAACTCCTGGAATAAGTAATTTGGTTCTTTTTGATGAACATTCAAGGAGACCTGATGTAATGTTAGTTGCAGTTACCGCACATGTCCTGAGGTTAATCAGGCTCAGGACTGCTGATCCAAGCTGGGATGGAAAGTATGGAAGGGCATCGACTCAGGACCTCATAGTTGTTCTGCCTTTATGTGATGAGCATATATTCCTCTACTTAGTGCAAATCACTTTGTATTTTAAGTGACAGTAAGTTCAAAGGTGCCGCCAACCCTATTAGGAAAGAAACAGCGAAGATCTTGTGCTGAATGAAGGGAAGACTGGAAAAGCGAAACACAAGTACAGCGTCACTTTTTTGATGAACTGGACGGTATGGATGGATATATGTCAAAGTGAAAATGTCGCATCATTAGAGATGTGCTAGAAATGGTCCACAGTTGGCCTGGGGGTGGGAGGAAGCAAAAAGTCGTGCGAATCAACATTCTTGCTTAGAATCTGCCAGTTACACACTTTAAAATGAAAGCTGTGTGTTACTAGGCAGACGCCCATTGTGTTTCTCCTTCAATTTAACTAACATTAGGCATTGTCACAAACCAAATTCTATTTACAGCTCAGCCCAATGCCTTTATCCTCTTTCTTCCGTTTTCTTCATTTCTAATGTTCTCCCTTTTATCTAGAGAAAACAAGGTAGACAAGATCGATACCCACATTGGGCCTTCCTTCACTTTCTTGAACTACACGGGCCTAAGCTCTAGACAGATGCCCTGATTTTCTAAATCCCAAGGATTCTTGACTGATTTTATGTTTATGAAATAAAATGGGTACTGATATACTATAGGCAAAGCAAAATTAACATTACATCACATTATCTTGTATATTTCTTTGACTTTAAAAATGGTCAGCAATGCAACTGTAACGTTAACAGTTATTACAAATTTAAATGGGACTCTGTCTGTAACTGATTGACAAGATCAATAATTTTAAGATCAAATAGTAATAGCAGTTTGTGTTTTCTTTTCTTTAATCGGGTCCTCTTTGTTTTATATGTATGCCTACAGCTAGATCCTGTTTTCTGTTTGTAGACTGATTCCTGCTGTGCACTGTTGAGAAAATGAGAAGACAAAATGGAGAATCAATTTAAGAAAAAAAAAAAGCTTTACTTGACAAAGCTTTATAGTAGATCAATGGAATCTAGCTAGTTAAGATATCTGTGGTAGCTGAGATAAGATTATATAATCACTGTAAATACTTTTACATTTTATGTCTTCCTCATTTTGAATTTCTGTCTTTGGAGAAAATCTTCGCAAGTATGTAAAATTTTTTTCTTATGGCATTTGAATGATCATTTCTTTTGTTATGATATATATAACCAACTTCATAAGGCAATAAATCAAAAGATACTCCAACTCCATAAACATTCCACACACTTACTTGGAATTCATCTACTTAAGAATGAACTTCTCCTTCCAAGGATTGAAAAAAAGTGTTAAGTGCACTTTCAAGGTGGGCATAACTGTTTTGTTTCATTACTTAGTACTTAAGGGAATTACTTATTTTACAGTTATTCTTTTATCACTTGTTTGTTTAAACAATTTTCCCCATAAGCACAGGATGTGCAAGACTGATATAAAGCAGGAACATTTGTTTAATAGGTTGATCCATAGATCCGATATTTATTTAATTAGGTTTTACTGAATTTGCATACTGGAAGTAATTAGTTGTTTAAAATTCCTAATAGCATTCAGCAAAATATTGTTTGAATTATTTCAGCACACCTTTGTTTATTAAAAAAAATAAACAAACATTAATGAACATCCTGCTAACTGGCTCTTAGTCACAAGAAGAAAATATCCCAGCAATGTTGCCTAAATATGAAATGTAGAAGTAAATTATTTAGAAACTAATATAAAGCCTGAAGCTAGTATACAAAATAAATAATATGATTCATACTGTTCATTCACCTTTGACCTAAATATACTATAGGCTGAGATCCTAATTTGTAAATAGGACTCTCTTTACTACATCCAACACCATTTTTAGATTAAATCGTAGCTATTATGTATAAACATTTTAGTGATTCTGGAGCACGGCTATTCAAAACTAGCAGTAACCATGCACCTGATTGCTAAACCCAATGACACTTAAAATTGAATATTCTGAATATACTCAAGTATGCATTAGTTCCAAATTAAACCACACAGTACATATAAATTTACACATAGTAATTCATTATTAAAATGCAATTTCTGGGCTTGGGAAAGTATAGAATATATACACACTCATCAAATACATACATTCTTCTCAACACAAATGAAGCTATTGATACCACATAGTCAATTAAGACTACTGTAACTGGCAATACTTGAGTGTGATAATTATTATCATACTTATTTTCTCTTGAAGACAATTTCAGTTTCCCAGATAAAAGCACACTGTTATAGAGTAGATTATGATTGTTGATAGTGCAGAATTTAACAAATATAGGTATCAAATGAAATCTCCTTTGCCATCACATTTCCATTGGGGAAACTGTGTGCCTGCCTTCCTGGAGCAGAGAAAGTGAGATGGAATTATAATGGTATGAAGTTCATCAGTAAGATGAATATTGGTGGAGCACCATTCCCTATGCAAAAGTACTGACTTCTTTGAAGAATACAGGTGGTTCTTCTTAAGCTATGAGGCACCATTATTATAGTTGGAATGGAACAGAATGTCCTCCACTTAACCTCTAAGTTTAGGAGAATAATTACAACCTTACTACACTTGCTTTTTCCAGATAGTTCCTTCAGGAGATTTTGACTATAATGGATAAAGCCTCTCTCTTGTGAGGCTGCAACTGTATGACTTGTGATCATGGGTGAAAGAACTGGGATGCTTTTCGAATCCTCTCAGTGGATCCAGAAGGATAAATGTCACTTTGCCTCTTGTGACAGCATCGATAGTAGCCTCACCATAGGGACAAGGCCATAATGAAGAAGATGCAGATAGGCAAGAGAACCATCAGATGGAGGTAGCTAGGATAGGTCCAGACAAGAATGGAAAAAACATAGGCATCGTTTAATCATAACTCCTTGGGTGTGGGATTCAAGGGCTCTGAGTAGGAGATACACCCTTCCACTTTTATACCTGGGAAAGACTTACTGCAAACACAAACTGAGAAAGCATTGTTTCCAGGGTGAAGTAAAGTCTAGTTTTCAAAGTAATCTGACTTTATCCTGTTAGAACAGAAACACAGTTCAGGATTTCATTAATTCTGAACACACAGGGAAGCTGTGGTTTTGAAAGTCCTCGAAGGTAATGGCCTACTTACCTGGGATGTGTACATGGGGGACAGAGAGGGGTTTTACAAGACAATCTTTGATCACTTGGGCATATACTTCGAAAACTGTCATGGTACTCTTGGTAAAGCAAGATCATTTTAGTCAAATCATTGTTGAACTTAAGCAAGATTATTTTGATCTATGTCTGGTTTTGTTCAGCATTTTTTCTGTGGTATGGAAAGATGACTTTGTATAACACAAATTATATAACATGCCATGAGTCCAATTTGCATGTTCTGAAGACATATAGTTTGTGGTTAGATTGGGGTTTAAATTCTTCCTCTGCCATTTAAGCACTGTATGGTATTAAATAAGTTGCTTAACTTAAAAATCTGCTTTCAAAAAAAAAAATCTGCTTTCTTTTTTTTGTGTGGATAATAAAACCTAATGTTAAGTCATACAACATTTGCAGATATTACTGTATTTCACAGAACCTAAGCACCACATTTTTAAAATGTTTTTATAACTCTGAAATTCAAAATTGTCTTTCAGTGTATGGTATCTTAAAATCCCTGTAAATCTTGATGAAAGTACATTTCTTTAAGAGTAGAATTGCTGGGGTGCCTGGGTGGCTCAGTCGTTAAGCGTCTGCCTTCGGCTCAGGTCATGATCTCAGGGTCCTGGGATCGAGCCCCACATCAGGCTCCCTGCTCCGCGGGAGGCCTGCTTCTCCCTCTCCCACTCCCCCTGCTTGTGTTCCCTCTCTTGCTGTGTCTCTCTGTCAAATAAATAAATAAAATCTTAAAAAAAAAAAAAAAAAAAGAGTAGAATTGCTTTTGGTTCTGTGGTCACTTGAGGATATTATGTACTAATGGCCAATTCAAAATTGTTTGAAATACATACATGCATTGTATTTTAGAGACAGTTCTTGTGAAATAATATGTATATGTGGAGAGAGAATGACAGAGAGATGATCCGACTGAAGACAGAGAACACTGACTGAAAAAAAATTTAAAAAACCCCGAATCTTCACAAGATGGAATAATTGTACAAGAAATAATTAAATATTGTAAGTTTGTAGTATTTATACATTTGTAGTACTTTATATATCTGGAATTATTAAACTTAAAAATTGCCTGGGGTGCCTGGGTGGCTCAGTTGGTTAAACATCTGCCTTTGGCTTAGGTCATGATCCCAGGGGCCTGGGATCGAGCCCCATGTAGGGCTCCCTGCTCAGCAGGGAATCTGCTTCTCCCTCTCCCTCTGCCACTGCCCTCCCCCCCCCGTTCGTGCTCTCTCTCTCTCGCTCTCTCTTAAATAAATAATAGAAGAAAAAATTTTAATTGCCTTAAGATTGTATGTAGTTGTTTGTGTGTGTGAATTATATTTATATGATGGAAAACCAGATACATATGTGTAGCAGACTTTAAGGTGCCTCCATGATTTCTGTCTTCTGATACTCATATCCTTTTTAAACCCCTCCTCTGAGTGACTTTGGGACCTATGACTACTAACTAATAGAATATGGCAAAGGTGATATGATGTTATTCCTCTGACTGTGCTATGTTATAAAAGACTTCATCTTGCCAGCATATGGCTCTGGAGTATCTCTCTCTACCTCACTGGCTGTGAGGAAGCAAGCTACCATGAGTCCTACACTGCAAAGAAATGAATTCTGTCAGTAATTTGAGTGAACCTCAAAACAGACCCTTTTCCAATCAAGTCTCCAGATGACAATCTACCTTTGGCTAAAACTTTGACTATAACCTTACAGAAGACCCAACTAAGCCATGCCCAGACTCAGTGTCCCTCAGAAACTATGAATTAAATGTACGTTGTTTTAAGCCACTTATTTCACCATGCTGTCATGCAATGGAAGTCTAATACAGTGTGCATACAATGTGGACCTCTTTAAACAAGGGATAAAAGATCTGATATCAAGGTTAGGGGGGGTCAGGAATGAAGACTGAAATCTGTGGACAGAGTCAAGTATTTAGAATCAAGATCAGAATTCTGAACAGGATAATATGTCTGCAGGAAGTCTCAAAGATCTGATAATGGAACTGTGGTCTAGGAAAAATTAAGGACTCGGAATATAGCAACAGGTTGGAGGATAATCTAGAACTCTAGGTCATGTTTCATCTAAAATGTTCACAACTCTTTCTAGAATGAGGGCAGAACAGAAGGGTACACTAAGATTGCTCTGTGAAGGATTAATAAGCTAATACAAAAAAAAAGGAATTTGAGTGAGGAGGCATCAAAGACATATGCAGAGGAGTGAAATAACCAGATCGTGGTTTTAGGCAGTGGATAGGTTACAAAATGAAGCATGACCTGTGAGGAGGGCATTGGAGAATGCAGAGATGGGGTTGACTTGTCACAAAATGCCAACCTTATGGAATGCTTGGACTAAGGCAGAATGTTTCACACTTTTTGGAACAATTAATGTGGTCTTACCCCTCGATGTTTAGAATGCCATTCCTTCTTCTTCCCTGGTGAAACACTATTAACTTTTCAACCTCCAGGAAAATACCTGTTCTTTTAAATATTTTCCCATAGAACTTCACACACAAGATAGGAGAGTTTTCTGTTCCTTATGCCTAGTCATAGGGTCATATTAAACTTGCATTTCATTTCTCAAAAAGACATTACATAAGTGCTTTTAATTACGAATTTGGTAATATAATTTACAAATTTGTTCAACACTAATTGAAGAATATTATCAAGCTTTAAAACTGGTTTGTTAAAGCATCTTAACAGAAAAAAAGAAAAGTATAATTTTGAAGCCTAGATATTTTAATTGTACTGTGGCACAAAAAGAATACTACAAAAAACATTGCAACATGCTTAGTTGACATTTTTCTATTCTTTGAAGTTTGGCGTTTTAAAATTTCATAAAAGTTATTAATGCATAAAAAGCCACTTCATCTTGAATTCAGAATTATCATCACAATGTTCTGATGGTCTGTAGTACTTTCTTTTCATTCTCATACTTAAAAATGCTGTGGTATCGTGTCACTCAAAAAGCTTTATTCTTCATTAGAACTTTAAGGGATTTGTTGATTCAGTGCAAAAAGATTTGCCTTGTCAATAAGTATATTAAATTTTATTTTAGTCTAATTCAAAATTGCTTATCATTTTTTATCATTTTAATAATGATGGGTATGGGAAGAGATAGGTCAACATTTTTATTACTATCATATAAAACATCAGATAGCCCTACCAGAAATCAATTCTTTACATTAATGTGGTGGTTTGAAGTTTTCAAAATTCTATTAATATCTTATGCCTTTATGGTACAGAAAAGGCAGTTATTAATTTTATTTTATCTATTTTTAAATATCTTAATTTATTTTTTTGAAATACAAACTTAAGACCTACAGACTTTAATTGATTTCTTCCAAGACACAGAGGTAGTAAATGATTACATTGGAATTATAGTTTAACTCATCCAAACCCTAGACCTTTCCCATACACCATGCTGGTTTCTATAAGACACACTTTGTAGCACTCTGAAGATAAAAGCATACAAATCCCCAATTGGAACCATCTTCCATGACAAGTATCTCAGTCAACAAAGTGGCAACATTTAAAAAAAATAAATAAACAGTTCAGATATAGTATCTAGACACCCAGGGCAACTAACAAAAGTGAATTTTCTGCATAGAATGACTACATCAACTTTCTGTAACAGTACAGTTAGTTTCAGTTTTATTGTATACTAAACTGTCTTTTTATGAGATGGAAATCAAGACAAATAACTATGTTGTTTCTCTCAGAGTAATATATTCTATGATGTGGGAAGAGAATAGAATATGTACATCATGGGGGCGCCTGGGTGGCTCAGTCGTTAAGCGTCTGCCTTCAGCTCAGGTCATGATCCCAGGGTCCTGGGATCGAGCCCCGCATCGGGCTCCCTGCTCCTCGGGAAGCCTGCTTTTCCCTCTCCCACTCCCCCTGCTTGTGTTCCCTCTCTCGCTGTGTCTCTCTCTGTCAAATAAATAATAAAAAAATCTTTAAAAAAAAAAGAATATGTACATCATGTAATCCAACCCTTCAGACCTGTTAACTTCATCACCAGAACACATAACAAGATGGGGGTGGAGGGAGTGTTGGAAACATTCTGGTCTCTTTCACTTTTCTGCTACAGGTGAACAATGTTAGCCTAGTCAGACAGAGAAGAAAACGATGGATTAGAGAAAAATGCATACTTGTGTAAAATATGGTATGAATCATAGGCCATCATTATCCTAATATGCCACACTTACATATTAAAACATAACATTTATGATTATAAATTTGTATTCTTAATGTTGGACGTGTGAGCACCATCAGTGGTACAGTATAGGAGTTACCACTAATGTAAAAATTGTTTTCTCTGCCTCACTATATGTATTTCTATTGCAATGTTTGTATGGTGCCTCCCCCATTAAGATGGAGAATCGGTTTCTATACTTCTTGATTCTAAGTTTGGCTAATTCCTCGCTATGATCAATGGGACAGTATCAGTGTAACTCATGCAGAGGCTTGAAGAGTGTATGGTAGACTTCAACAACTTTTGCTGCTGGGAACCCTTTGGCCACCCTGTGAGTGAGCCAAGGTAGCCTCCTGCAGTGTGGGAGGCAGTGTGGGAAATGATGGTGAGGATGGTGCAAGAGGAACCAGCCATCCAAGCTGTCCCAGACATCCTACTCATACTGTATGCAGACATGTAAATAAGGCCATTCCAAAGTGCTCAACCCAACCAACTAAGAGAACAATGAGGAATAACAAATGTTTCTTTCTTTAAGCCACTGTTTTGGAGTGTATTGTGATGTAGCAAAAGTTTGATGATTCACCCATTTAATTGTGCAACTTGTCATCAATCTTGTATCTAATAAAAATGAAAATCTGGGATTTCAAAAGTTAAAGATCTGTGTGCATGACTGATGTATATATTTGAAATTGACCTTCAAGGAAAATATGTCAAAAACTAGATGGAGCATATTTTCCGTACAAATGTTCTCATTTTGTGCTCTCTGTTTATAATTCAGAGTTGTTTCATTCATTCAAGTTTTATCTATTGATCTTTCCTTCTTTCTTGTACACTACATAGAATTCATCTCTAAGGAAATTATGAGAATTAAGTAAGTTTACACAGATAGACAAAAAGCTAGATGATGGACCAATAAGTAGATAGAATAATAGGACAGAAGGATAGAGGAGTGATGGAGAGAGAGATAGATCGATATAGGGAAACCTAGAACACTAATTGGTAATACATAGCAAGGATTTATGAATGTAAATATAAAATAATTTTATTGTTATCTAACTAGATTCCATTTAAAAACGTTTGCCAATATCTTGTTTTTCTTCATTCACATAGCTTCTATTCCTCTTCAGGATCTCAATGCTTCTTGCTTTGAATACTCCTCTAATATAATTTTTTCAGCCTTTCCCCTCAAATACTATCTTTATACAATAATTCTCTTGCTCAAATATATCCATAGTTTCCCCTTGCCTAGCAAAATAAAATCTCAGTCTATGTCTCTACCTTTATGTCCTTTGCAATCTGATACCCAACCAAATTTTCTGGCTTTATTATTTTCGACTCCATTATGTATGCATTGAGTTTTAGCCTAACTGCATTACTTTTTGTCACCTGTAGATAATGCATGCATCCTGCGCCATGCTCATGTCATAACTCTGCATCAAAGACCCTCCTCATATCCAATTCTTTTCCTATTGTTCCAGGCTTGATGTACTATTCTGTGTATATTGTTTTAGATATTTACACTCCTAGAACATCTAGGATTCTTTGAACAATCATAACATTATATTTAAACAGTTTTTGTAGCACTTATCATTTCCTAAATTTTGTATTTGTTCTGTGTATCTATATCTATGTCTATCCCATCTCCTTGTCACCTAGATAGTGCCTGGAATATATTTTGACTCTGTAAAGTTATTTTAAAATAAATATTGTAAAATAAATATGTGAATAAAGCCCCAAATTAAATAGCTGTTAAGAAATTTGTAAATGGTCTTATAACTGATACAACTTTAGGGGCACCTGGATGGCTCAGTCTGTTAAACATCTGCCACCTTCAGCTCAGGTCATGATTTCAGGGTCCTGGGATCGAGCCCCGGGTCAGGCTCCCTGCTCAGCAGGAAATCTGTTTCTCCCTCTTCCTCTGCCACTCCCCCTACTTGTGCTCTCTCTTTCCCTCCCTCTCTCTAATAAATAAATAAAATCTTAAAAAAAAAAACAGATACAACTTCCATTTAATTAAAAAAACAAGGTAAAACAAAACAAAACATAACAAAAAAACAACATGATTCTAACTACCTTCTTATGGCAAAGTCATTCTTCAGTATTCCCCCATGTAACCAATCAGGACAAATAAGACTAATGTGATAAACAACCTCATAGACTCAGTGGCTTAATGCATAAAATTGCTCTCTTGTTTACACGAAGTCCTCTATTTGTTGGGTAATTCTCCAGGGTTGTTGTCATTCATGCCATGACTCAGTAATTCAGGCTGCATCTTTTCTCACCTCCAAAGAAGAAAAGAATTGGAAACATATGGGGAAGATTTTCATTACCTTTATCACAATTAGTTATTATTTACAACTTATTAGCCAGAATTAGGCAAGTGGTGTCACTTAACTATTAAGAGGTTGGAGGGCAGTCTTCCATGTTCCCAGCAAGGAAAAGACAACTAGACATTCATAAATGGTACCTCATTTAAAGACAACATCATTCACTGAGCTGAACACATTAGGAAACTTGATATTTTCATCTGCTTTACCACCCATCATGCAGCGAACTATCACTAACTTTTAACCTACAAATATCTCAGGAACCTTAGCTTCTCTTTATCTCTACTAATGCTAACCAAGTAGAAGATAAAATACATTTTAAACTGGGCTGGTGAAATCATCTTGTAACTGATTAGTCCAGTTACTATGGCTGCATAACCGAACACTCCAAAACTTAATGCCGTAAAACAAGAACAATTTTGTGATTCTCTGATGTTTATAAAATGGATGGGTCATAAATTTAGTTGGGGACACAATCGGGATGGCTTTCCTCTGCTCAAAGATGTCTGGAACCATCACTTGGAAGACTCAAATGGAGAGGTGATTCAAGGTGACTGGGGGTGACTTAAGTGGCTGGGGGCTAAAATAAGTAGAGCAGGATGATACATATCCAAAATAGTTTCTCTACTCATCTGAGCTATCATGAAGCCTGAGTGCGGTAGTGGTTGTCAACCAGATCAACTATATATGACGGCTTGGTTTCTGAGAGGATTCAAGTGACTGGAGGTGACCTGAGTGGCTGGGGGCTAAAACAACTAGAGCAGGATGATACATATCCAAAATAGTTTCTCTACTCATCTGAGCTATCATGAAGCCTGAGTTCGGTAGTGGTTGTCAACCACTATATACGACGGCTTGGTTTCTGATAGGAAACCCCAGCAAACATTTCAAGGAAGAGGATGTATGGCTTATTTCCACCTAGCCTTGGAAGCCATACACGGTCAGGGATGCCTCCTTCTACTTATTATAAGGGATTTATGAAGGCCAGTCCAAACTCAAGGAAAGGGAGGGGAAATAGACTCTATCTTCTGATTAGGGATAGACAAGTTCATATTAGAGAAGAAATTTCAAGAGGGAGATTTCATTTTCACTGAATCATCTGTCAAGTACCATTACCTTGGGGAGGCCAAATTGTTACTCTCTTTAACTCATAGTGCTATATAACTCTGTCTAGCACTTCTCAGAGTTTCAATTTTAATTTGTCATTAATTCTTCAATATCTATCTTTCCCAGTAAACTTAAGTTCACAGAAAGCAAGAACTAAGTATTCCATCCACCCCCAAACCCAGACATCTGTGTTGGATTATGTTCCATCAATGGCTATGGCTGAGAACCATAGAGCCACCTACATAAATGAAGGAGATTCTCCTGAACAGTCTCTATGGGCTTTCCACAAGTTCTTCCTTCATGGTCCCCCTTCCGCATCTCAGTTTCTTGGATTTACTTGCAAGCTCTGACCTATCCCTCTGCCCTAAATCTCCAGGTGAAGGGGTTAGTGACTTTTTCTCTGAACCTCCTACTATATCCTTCCAGATTTTTATTTCCACAGAACCTTTTTAAAAGACAATTGTTTAAGTCCTATTTCCTAAATAAATCCCATATTTTTATAATAAATCCTGCATTCCTATAATACTTAACAGCAGCTGTTTCCTGACAGAGTATTCTTAGAACTTTACCTAGTGCTTGGCACATAATGGGTTCTTGATATATATTTTTGAATGGATAGATAAATAAATGTCAAGACATTTAATTTATTCAAAAAAGGTCAAGGTAATAATAATTTCAAATAACAATTATCAGTGGATCCTAAAACAGGAGGGGAAATGTGAGATGTAACAGAATATTTACATAGCCTCAGTGTGCGCCACACAGAGTACCAATTCATTTCAAAGTAGAAAAGATGATTTTATGAGGAAGAATCCTGGCAGACACCACCTTAACCAAGAGACCAAAGTTACCATCATCAGTAACAGGACAAATAGATACCATGTGCCTGATAAAATACACAGAGAATCACAACAGCATCCCTTCCAGGATTATTTCTACCAAATGTGCATATCTAAATCTAATTGTGAGAAAACATCAGGTAAACCCAAACCAAGGCATATTCTTCACTACTGTGAAGGTCCTAAAAGGCAAATAAAGACTGAGGAATCTTTCCATTTTGAAAGATGATAAATAGACATCACTTTTAGAGTCAAATAAATGAAATGTGCAATTATGAGCTAGATTCTTTTGTTGTAGAGGACATAACTGTAACAATTGGTGAACTCTAAATAGAGTGTGAATATTGAACCACCACTATCAAAAAAAAATACGACACTGATATATTATTACCATTAAGTATTAATAATTGGTGAACTCTAAATAGAGTATAAATAGTTAATGATAATGATATACCAATGTTATTTTTTTTTTAGTTTTGCTGGTAGGATTGCTGTTATGTAGCAGAATCTTCTTGGTTTTCTTGGACAAATATTAACATATTTTGGAGTGATGGGGCATCAGTTTGTCAACTGACTCAAACAGTTCTAAAAAAATAGAAAAAGACAGGAAAGACAGTATAAAGATGGTATAATCTTAATATCTGGGGAACATTAGTAACAGATAAATAGGAATTGTTTGCACAGTTATGGAAACTTAATTCTAATTTTGAAATTGCATAAATTAAAAATTAAATGGTCCAGGGTGTTAATAAGTGATATACCTTTATTTTTTTCTCCATAAAGTTTACCAGCACAATTTTGTGCTGGACTTGAAATACAGGGTATTACTATGATATCCCTGCAAGTATAGAATAATCTCAAAATGTCTAAAGGATTAACCCTCTGATGATTATCCCCACTGGAAAAAGAACGTATAGATGCACTGTTTTGTTATCTTGCACCGTCCAGAATTGCTCTGACATAACCTACAACTTTCCATCTCCCAAGTCCATCATTCTCTGATATGCTCGATCTGTTATGCTCATCCATGAGGTGATTTTTCTGACATGCCTAGTGTGATGAATGAGATTGAATGTCTTTATCTCAGAATGAATCCTCTATCTTTTCCTACCTTTAGCAATAAAAGGACTTTATAGATGAGGTGATTAGGTTTTCTACCTCAGTTAATTCAGATCTTTATTCAATTGACCAAAGAAAGTGAAAAAAAAATTTTAAATGTAGAATAATAAATTCATTATTTATGAACTATCACAGGTATGTATGTAGTTAAATATTTTATCATGTATTTTTTTGTTGTTGCAATGGAGCAGAGACATTTTAACTGGCAAAAGCAAAAAATGCAGACAGTTCATAGTTTTAAAGTTATTTTTTTAAATTAAAATAATAATAATAATATGGACACACACAAAGAGCTGTGATTTGCATGCACTGATGACATTACTCCAGGGTAATTCTGCCTGTGTTTTATAGGTTACCTGTCAAGAACTGCCAGTGATAAATTTGCTCCTGGAAAATACCTTCTTTGAGTTCTGTGCTGTCTCAATTTTATTTCTTTTCCAAAAGACAAGAAGTTTTTATGTCTACACTCCAAATGATGAAACTTATTTCTGGCTGCTCTACAGCAGTGTGCTCTCTCTGGATTCCATTCATTCACTCTCCATTCAGCAAACATTTATTTTATCAGGCAGTGCACTAGACTCTGAGGATAACAAAATGAGAAAAATCTTGGCAAGGCTCTCTAATAGCAATCTAAATGACTTCTGCAGCAGACACCTCTCAGTATGTATGCACACACACAATTACTTCCTTTTACTGAAAAAAAAAAAAAAAAGAAAGAAAGAAAAAAAGCCCATCTCTGGCTTCATGATTAGATTAGGATTGAAGACTTTACCCAAGCTCACCACTGAGATTCTCTTTTAATGAATATGAAATTAGGACTTAAAGGATCTAGTTCTGACATTTTGCTTAAATTTAAATGGTATGTTCTAGAGCGGTATGGGGAGTCTGCCTTCTCCCATGTCTGTGAAGAAGGAAAAAGCATTTAGCTACCAGGCAGAAGAATGAAGTAGATCTTCAGAGAGATCACAGTAAGACACACAGGAAAAATGATTACATTTCAGAGAATAACTATTTGGCTTTCTGGCAGCTTTCCAGTTCCTATTTCAAGATTTTAGTTAGGCCCAGATGCACGGTTGACCCTTGAGCAGCACAGGAGTGAGGGGCACCTACTTTTCTGCACAGTTGAAAATCCAAGTATAAATGTTGATTCCCCAAAACCTTAACCTACTGTTGACTGGAAGCCTTACAGATAATATAAACAGTCAATTAACACATATTTTGTACATTATATTATTATACAGTGTATTTTTAAAGTAAGCTAAAGAAAATGTTAAGAAAATCTTAAAGGGGCACCTGGTGGCTCAGTTGGTTGAGTGCTTGACTCTTGATTTTGACTCAGGTCATGATCTCAGGGCCTTGGGATTGACCTATACTCACATAGGGTTCCGTGCTCAGCAGGGAGTCTGCTTCTCTCCCTCTCCCTCTGACCCCACCTTTATAAAGACCAAATAAGACTAAACTGTACAAGATGGGTTTATTTTTTCTTTCACATAAAAAGTGCTAGCTGATAGACAATTAATTGTAGGGATGCTGCACTTCACAAAGGGAACCAGCAACCCAGACTCCATCTATCTCATAGCCCTGTCATTCCTTAGGGTGTTCCTTTCATGTTCCAGCCTACAGGAAGGGAAAAAAGAAAGTAGAGGTCAAATAACACCCCTTTAAGGATGTGATCCAGAAGTTGCTCACAGAAATTCTCTTCATATCCCATTGGGCAGAAGCTAGTCATATGGCCATGTGGTAACTATTTAAAGGGTTGCATTGCGTAAGGGAAAAAAGGTACAATGGCGGTTGGGAGCCCTTAGCAATTTCTGCTAAAATAGTGCCATTGGAACATAATGGTGGAGCTATTATGGTCATTCACTCAAGACCATAAGAAAAGGTATCCTGGAGGAAGTGAGTCTCAGCTGGATCTTGAATGATAAATTGGATGTTGCTAAGAGGAAGAATGACAGGGGCCATTTCAGGAAGAGGAAACATAGGGCACCTGGGTGGCTCAGTTGGTTAAGCGACTGCCTTCGGCTCAGGTCATGATCCTAGAGTCCCGGGATCGAGTCCCACATCAGGCTCCCTGCTCAGCAGGGAGTCTGCTTCTCCCTCTGACCCTCCTCCCTCTCATGCTCTCTGTCTCTCATTCTCTCTCTCGCAAATAAATAAAATCTTAAAAAAAAAAAAAAAAAGGAAGAGGAAACATAATGTACAAAGACAAAGATTTATTATTAGAATTTCTATGGCTGAAGCATAGACTGTGTATAATGAGGGACTGGTAATGACATCAAATGAATCTGAAAATGAAGACTAAACTACAAATATCTTATATTTCCTTGTAAGGAATTTAGATTTAATGCTATGGCAGCAAGAAGTATCACATTTTTATTAGCAGAGTGGTGATCTAATTAAATTTGTTTTTAGGAAGATGACTGGTAACCTGTGAAGAATTAGATAGGAGTAGGTATAATGCTGGTGGAACATGGGGGTCAGGTCATAGAGAGAAAATGTGTGATTAATATTTCTGCAGGCATTCAAAAAACATAAAATGTATCTTAAAGTTCCCAACTTTCTTTTTATCAATGCATTTCTCAAAAGAATCACCTTCTTGTGTAGAGGTTTTCCCCTTTATTGCTTATTCCTCAGATTGCCTTCTTTATCCAGCATTCTTGATTTTTCTCTCATCAAAAAAAAAAGCCTATATTTACTCAGATTATTACCAAGAAGAACCCAGAGAAATTAATGAAGTAATCTGTAACACATTAGCAAATCCTACTGGTTGAATGGAATAAACTCATTTATTTACTAGACGGGCACAATTTGTTTCTTTTCCTGGGCCTGGACAAATGTTAAAAATCAACCAACCAAACACTGGAGTTTCTAACTTAACTAAAATATAACTTCTTAACTGATAGTGAGTGGAAACTAAAACTCAATTTTTCTGATTCTTTTTCATTGATCTTTTACTCATCAGATCATCTCTCCCCATCCCCCTTCCCCCATTCTTTGAGCACACGCTTTGTGTCAATCCAGGCTCTCCGGTTGTAGCTGTGACTGAGGACAAAATCCCTTCAATTACAAAGCTTACTTTTTTTTTCCCCTTTGCTTCCTGTGTACCACAGGACCAGTATTTGTGTGTTAAGAGGGGCCTCATGAACATATTTGTTCCACATAGTAATTGAGGATATTATACAAAAGGCTAAATAAATGATTTCATCGAAGTCTGCTGATGGTTTCATTGAAGTCTGCTGACCTCTGAGGCTATAATCATAAACAATATATTGTCCTTATCCTCAAGAGACTTTATTGGTTCCCAACAATAATGGGAAAATAATATCTTTAAAAGTGAATAGAGTCAAATATATATTTATATCAATGGGGCAGAAACACATGTTCAATCTACTGCCATACACTCCAACTTCTTCCAGTTTGGAAGGCAAAGTGGGTAAATGAGGGGTTTTCAGGGATCACGGATTTATTCATATATGTCTTCATTCATTCAACAACTAATTATAGAGTGGGACTATATTGCATGCTCCAAGAATACCCTAATCAAGAAAATAGGCCCCAAACAAAACAATACAAAACCTTCCTTCACAGAGTTCGCATTCTAATGGATATCTATCCTCAAAGATATCTTCTGAGAACTTTACAATCGTATGCAGTCCTTTGCCACAGGTGTATATGGGTTTCTTGTGAGTTTTATCTTGTTTTCATATGTAAGACACTATCAAGCCTAACAGCTGCTCCTCCCATATTTCTATCACACTCATTCTGTTGCTCCTTCAGTAGCTGGAGTGATCTCTTTGAATAGAAAGTCACATTATGTCATCCTCTGTTCAAAACCCTAGTTGGATTCCAACTTCACTCAGAGGAAAAGCCAGTATTGAGACAATGGTCTCTAAAGCCCTGTGTGATCTAACTCCCTAATGCTTCTCTGATTTCAACTCCTGATTTCCTCCTTATCCACTTGGCTCCTTGCCAAGGAGCCACACTGCCTTTCTTGTTACTCTTCAAACATAATCTAGTTTAGAACCTTTGAATTTATGCTTTCCCATTCCCAGACCTTACTTGCCCTGTATATCTACATGGCTAATTTTCTCACCTCCTGAAATGTTTAACTTAAATATTGCCATCTCTACATGGTATGCTTTAGTCACCTCTTTAGGATGACAACATCTCTCCGCATACTCTTCCCCTTACCATAATTTACCTTTATATAAGAATTTCTATTATTTTTATTACCTATATCTTCCCACTAGATTTTATGCTCCATGTGGTAGGGATTTTTCTCTACATTATACATATTTGGTTTGTATTTGTTTTCTATTGCTATGTAACAATTTACCACGATTACCACAACTTTAGTGTCTTAAAACAACACCATTTATTATCTCACAGTTTTGTAGGTCAGAAAGTCTGAGTGGACTTGGCTGTGTTCTTTGCTTAGGGTCTTACAAAATCAAAATCAAAGTTATCAGTCAACCAAACTGGGCTCTTATCTGGAGGCTCTGGGGGAAATGTGCTTCCAAGCTCAGTCAGATTGTTGGCAAAATTTAGTTCCATGCAGTCATAGGACTGAAGTCCCCATATCCTTGCTGGCAGTCAGCAGAAGCCACTCTCAGATTCTAGAGGCTTCCCACATTCTCTGACATGTGACCTCCTCCATCTTCAGGCCAGCAAAAGTATGTCAAATCCTTCTCATGCTTAGAGCCCCTCTGTCTCCTGCTTCTGCTATCAGCTGGATAAAACCCTGTTTTTAAACTCTCCTGGGATTAGGTTTAGACCCACCCAGATAATCTGCCTTTTCCCATGTAATGTAACATAGTTATATGAATAAAATCACATTCACAGTGGTGGGGATTACATAAGATTAAAGGTCATTGTGGTAATTTTAGAATTATGCCTACCACAATGCATATACCCCAACTTCCAAGATTTTCTGGAACATTTATTGAATGAATGCAAAAGTGAATGAATGAATAAATGAATGAATGACTACTGCTATATTATCACATGACTATCCTGGAAATTCTGTATGAGTCTGCCTGCCCTGTCTGCCTAGCACAACACACAATCATTGTTTAGCGGGGGCTAGCACATATTCCTAGGGCTCTACCCCGGCAAGGCACATGGTGGTACAGTTTCCCTTGACTCTCAAATCTCATGAATATATCTAGAGAATCTCTTTGCTCTTATTCCAGTAGATCAGCAGCCCTCATAGAGACTAAGAAGAGGACCCATCACCTTCTAATCTTGTCATTTCCCTTCCAGCTTAATTCCTCTTCCCCTCAATAAAGAGAATCTTTTTCTAGCTAGACCCTACTCTTCGTTGTTGGGTTTTCCTAGTCTTTTGCAAAGCCCTTAGTCTTTCTCCTTCTCTTCAGAACCTCTATCTTTAAATGTCAAAAGTCAGGATGAGATCAGTTTGTAGAATGAGAAAAGGGCAAGAGAGGATGGGAATGGAAAGTAGAGAGGAGGAATTAGAAATAAGACAAGAAACAACATTAGTTAATATTTCCAACATATTATTCCCCACTGCATTTTAAACTCTTATTTCACTTCATTATTATGGTATGTTTACAGATCTGTCTCTCCCTCTTATACTATTGTATCACTAAGGGCAGAAATAGACATCACTAATTTATTTTTTTTATTTTTTTAAAGATTTTATTTATTTATTTGATAGAGAGAGACACAGCGAGAGAGGGAACATAAGCAGGGGGAGCTGGAGAGGGAGAAGCAGGCTTCCCGTGGAGCAGGGAGCCCGATGCAGGGCTCGATCCCAGGACCCTGGGATCATGACCTGAGCCGAAGGCAGATGCTTAACAACTGAGCCACCCAGGCGCCCCAGACATCACTAATTTATTGTTTTATTTCCATTTCCTAGTACAACTCATAGCAGTTATCCAATAACTGCTTGCTGAATAAATGAGAGATGAACGCATGAATTAAAATGATAAAACAGAATGTTTACATATTTATTATTCAATTTAATATATTCAGTCCAACAAAAGATACCCAGATTCCAAATATCTAGGCAGCTAGAGATACTCAGAAAAGAATTTCAGATAATTTTTGCCATACAACAAAATACAAAGCTTAAAGAAACATTGATGATAAATGTTATCTTTTCTACTAATGTAGTTTTGAATATAATCAAAATATTTAAGCACTGTTTTACTATACATTTTCATGTGCCATTTACCAATATGAATCAGATTATTAAATGCAAACATTCTTTCTTGGATTTCAATGCATGTGTAATACACTCCAAAAGTTATAAATCTGTGTCGGTTGTTTTTTGATATCTGCTAGAGGATGTTCACATTAAGATAAATGGATTGTCATGTTTCGAGAACTGTTTAGTTTCACTTTTAGGGGACCATCTGTTCTCTGATGAATGGTTCTGTGTATAAGAGTGGGCATGTTGATTTAGCTCTTTTTTTAAATAAATGCCATAGCTAATTATTTTTTTAAGAATGCAATTCTTAACCCCTCTAACTTCCATAGTCTCTTTTGAAAATAATAACTATGTAGTAAGTGTTCATGCTAAAATCAATGTTTCCCTTAGGATGCAAATATATTCATCTTCAACTACAGAAGGAAATAATTTGGTAGGTTGGAGTTCATGTACTCTTGCCGAATAATTCCCTTCCCTATCTGAGAAACTCATAATCTGAATGAGCACATAATTTGAAATGCATACATTGAACAGTCAAAGAGGAAGGAAGGACAGCCTTGAATCAATTTTATTCATCATTGAGATGAGAAGTAGCCCAGTAATAGCACCTGCACATTTGTTTGCATACTACTACTCTACATCATCACAAAAGAAAAATAAGATAAATAATAAAATTAAAAACAATACAATTAGCACACAATGATCCATATAATTTGTTGAATTGCTGGGTCCTAGTTAATTTAAGGTTTGAACATGTATTTAAACCCTTCAAATTATAGTTCACAGCTATACAATCAAAAACAAAATTATTAAATACTTTCAGTTGTCATTTGTATAGAAATGATTAAAGAATCTACTTTATAACATATATAAGGTATATGTTAGCATTTGTAAAATACATAAATATAGATAGATTGTAGACAGACTTATAGACAGATAAGTGAAAGAGAGATAAACTTCTTTTACTGCAGAGATCTGTAGTTTTCCAAACTGTGTTCTACAGTAAAGCTCTAGGTTTGAGAACTATGGGTAGGATTGAGAGAAAAGGCTGACTAAAATTGGGCTTATGGACAACCATTCTTAATACAAGCAAAACTGCTCTTTTTTAATTTTACAGAATGTATTTTTGCATGTTTGCGTTCACTGAAATCAGTTCCATAGCTAAAGGAATGGGAAAGCCAGGGCCCTAGATAAATCCACCTCCCTGACACTTTTCTACTTTGAAACATCAACCATGATTGCAGAAAATGTTTTTCTATGCAAAACAACATTTATCCTTGTCAGAAGAGACCAAGTAACGGCTGACAACTGTTTCTTACTTATTGAAATAGAGAGCGGGCAGAGATAACTAGTTCATTGCTTCACATCTGCTCGCCTGACACTGTCTCTCCTACAGTGCGTACCAGTGACAAGCTCTCTGCAACCACATAGTCCGTAAGGACCATGATGAATATTTTCTGTTGCTGGGATCTCTGCCACGACATAGGGAAGCTCAAGAAGATATTTTAGGATAGAGAGATCTTTCTACTTAATGTTTCCCAAATTTTCATGAAGACTGCTTTCTTCACATAGCACTGACTTATTTTATCACTTAAGGTTTTCTGTACTAAGTCAAAGAAAATTACTCCAGTTAACTAGAGTAAAAGGGAATTTATTGGCAGGATGTAGAGTAATTCACAGATTTAAAGTAAGGAACTAGGCTTAATAAAGGAGGACCCAGAGAAGCTTCCTGAATCTTGTCACTGGTATGCACTGTAAGGAAGCCTGCTTCTCACCCTCTCCCACTCCCCCTGCTTATGTTCCCACAGAGCAGGGAGCCTGATGTGGGGCTTGATCCCAGGACCCTGGGATCATGACCTGAGCCAAAGGCAGACACTTAACATAAAGGAGGACCCAGAGAAACTTCCTGAATCTGGGTAGGAGCAACTACAGAAATATCTCTTCAGGTGACACCTCTTTGGTCAAATCATTTGTAATTTTGTTCTTTACTCCTATTACAGTAGGACAGAGTGTCCCATCTCCATTAGAAGTCAAACCACCCATTTGCACTCTATCAACCTTCCCTCTCACTTTCTCCAGGACTAAACTCTGACAATTTTACACACTACAGGGTATTTCTCCCCTAATTTCTACATTTGCCCACATTCTCTTCAGCATACAGACATGCTTTAGAATACCCACCAAAAAAAAAAAAAAAATCTATATACTTTTGTGTCATCATTCTGCCACCAGCTACCACTTTCTTATCTTTCATGTCAACACTTCAAGGGAGCAGTTTACTGTTGCAGTTCATACGTCCTCACATGGCATTCTCTCCCACTCTCCCATTTTTAACCCACTCTATTGTCTGGGGACCAAAAACTGAAGAAATCACTATTGCCAAAAATACCATTAATCTCTATCCTTGTCAACTCTGATGGTAACTTCGCTGATTTTGCCTTACTTAGCTTCTGAGAAGCACTCAGGCTTGGTGACCAAGCCCTCTTTCTCAAAACACATTTTCTCTATTTCTCCACAAGAAATGTTCTTCCTGACTCATGGGATAGTCCTTTTCAAGATCTTTTGCTGGTTTGACTTCTAAGTGTTGAAGTGCCTCCTGGGCTTATCTCTGTCACCTTTTCACCATCTACCCACTCCACACCCACTAACTCATTCTCTTTCTCATCAGTTACTACACACGTCAGTAAATCCCAAATATTTTTCTGTAGCCCTGTCTTCTCCTCAGCTTAAGATACTTTTATTCAGTTGTCTACTTGGCATCTTCACATGCATGACCAATAAGCATCTAAAACTTATGTGAAAAACAGAATGTTTAAACTCTTTCCATTCTCAACTAGATCTTTCTTTAGTCTTCTCCAACCAGTTGGCCAAGCCAAAAATCTAGGACATACATTCAATACAACAGCAGATACTGTTGATCATGCTTTTAAAACTTATACAAAACCCATTCACTTTTTTAAGTCTGTACTAAGGACACCCAGATCAAACCATCCTCATTTCTCACTTGGACTGTTATCATAGCCTCCTGAATAGTTCTCCATTTTGTATCTTAACAATTTACTTCTCTTCACAAGAGAAAAAAAAAAGATAATTTAGAAAGTTAGAAATATTATTTATAGTATCACTCTCTTATTTAAAATCCAATGATCTCATGTCATATTTGGAATAAAATCATATTCTGTGATATAATCCCACTGGTTCTCTGACTTTATTGCCTATTAAGTTATTCCACTGGTCTTCTTTACATAGATTACACTAATACCCCTTGAAAAACTCCTGATTTGTACATGGATGACTCCTTCTTATTCATTTTAATTTATATCTTTATATAACTACCTGCCATAACAAATAATTCCATAATCTCAGACTTACCACGCACACACAAAATGGATGATTTCTCACTCATTTGCAGTTCAATTTTACTCAATGTACAGTGTGTGTGTGTGTGAGTGTGTGCATGCGCATGTGTGGTAGGGGGACTTGCTCTGCACCATGGAGTTTCCAGGGGTTTCTTTTATTTAGTGGCTTCAATGTCCTATAGGGCCTGGAGATTCCCCCCTTAAAGCCTCTGCATCTGGCCTATGTCACCTCTAGGGAAGAGAATTTATGGAGAATTAACACAGGATCCTCCTATGGGCCAGGTCCAAGGTAGATTTCATTAGTTTTTCTCCATATTCCTTTGGCTAAAATTCAGTCCCATGGTCACATTATAGACAAGAAAGGCTGGGAAATGTGGTTTAGTGGTTTCTCCAGGATGAAGAGGAAAATATGAATATTGGTAATTACCAGTAGTCTTTGGTATACCACTTAACCAAGTAGTTATCCAGTAATATTTTTTTCACATTGCCTAATTTTAATTATGTGTAAAGTAATTTTTACTACATTATCTTCCTTGGTTTACTAATTATTCCTTTAATCATGCATTAATTAATCAATATTCATGTTGCTTCCCTTTAGGAGAATGTAGGCTTCATAATGACAGGGATTTTGTCTGTCTTGTTTCATGCTATGTTATACCCTTAGTTCCTAGCTTTAATATATGACTGGCACATATTAAGAACTTCATAAATATATATTTGTTATAAGTTTAGAGGTTCTTGCATGGTTTATGACCAAGATTTAAAAAGATCTAACAACTTGTTTGATAAATCTATGAACACTGTATCTTACAAGCGATAAATACAATTAAGTCTTGTTTCCTTCATCCATTTTCAGCAACTTAGCAAGAAGTTGGCTCACAGCCAACTAAGCAATTCAGATTGAGTTAATTGGAAGAACAGGCCAGTACCAGAGGCTGAGTTCTGGAGGGTTTCCTATCTCTAACAAGGTCACTATGTCCACACAGGGAGCCTCCACTGTGGCATAGCTGCCTCAATATTTCCTGCCCTCCTTTTCCTAAAATACCTAGATAATTTTAGTTTTAGGTCTTTCTCTACCATAATGCTGTCCATATGTCACCCAGCTAATCCCAATCTAGACAAACTGGGCTAATAAGAATGTGAGGGACTATGTTTTTTACTATAATCACTCTCTCTTTCTCTCCTTATTTTTAAGATTTTATTTATTTTGTGAGAGAAAAAGAGACAAAAGGAGGGACTCAGGCACATTTGAGCAGGGGGAGTTGTGGGAGGGGTGGGGTAAGAGGGAGAGAGAATCTTGAGCAGACTCTGCACTGAGCATGGAACCCAACGTGACCTGAGCTGAAACCAAGAGTCAGACACTTAACCAACTGAGCCACCCAGGCACCCCTATAATCATTCTCTTTTTAAATTTGTGGGCAATTTATTTTTATTTTTATTTTTTACTGTGAAGTGTTAGTGTCCATGAACCCTATCTACAATAGTGTCCAGTGAAGGATGATTAAGTCACCAGTCAAATCTGAGTATACTTATCAGAAAAAAAAGGGAGGGGGGGAAGGATGGAATTTAAACAAAAAAGAAAACAAAAGGGGCCATCTAGATTTTTCTTCTCAAGAAGTAAAAATCTGTATGAAAGAATGTCATTACACACAAGTTAAAAGAAAATGCTGTCTTACTGAATACTCACTAGCAAAATCCTAAAATTATAGCAAGTAGAAAAATAAGTGAAATAACTAAGTGTAAGTAAATAAGTATTTAATAAGTAAATAAGGATATGTTATTGTGCATATATGAGTTCAGGATTCTTTATATTTAAAAAATGCAATACAGATTCTTCTTTATTTCTAATTTTTTTTGAAGTTCTTATATTTTCCCTCATATTTCTATTCTAGATAGCCAATATTGTTCAAATGAAGCACACCTTTCAGGAGTTAAATTATAATTTCACTGGGATTTGAAAAAAAAAAATCCTAGGAATTAGTATGCATAAAAGCTTTTTAGTGGTTTTAGTCTCTATTTTCCCTTATTCCATAAGACAACCTATAAAGCAAGATGATATGATGAAGCATTTTCAACTCTTCTTCATTATTTTTCATAATTTTATAACCTCAGTAAAGACTTTTTCCACTTGGATCCAGTATCAATTAAATATATTTGTAAATTGATATTCACTTATTTCATTTTACAAACATCACTTTTATTTTTAATTCTCAAAAAGTACTCATTAAAGACAGTTTACTATGATGTAGGTACTACTTAAGCCAAAGTTAAAGTCCTCAAAAAGTATAGTGCATACAGGTTATTAGGAAGCTTGTTTAAAGAGTCAAATCACACTGTAGAGGAAGCAATGCTTCAGTTAAATCCTCTCTGATGAGCAGGAATTCACTGGGCAAAATCTAGAAATGAATTACAGTGTAGGGGAGCAGAATGTGGAGAGGCAGTGATTTGTAAAGTAGCATAAAAAATTCAGGTATGACTAATAGTTGAATATGTCTATGGGAGAAACTGAGTTCCATAAGAAGAGAAGAGCTAAGCAGGGTTATCTCATAAGGGGTCTTCTATGTTAAGGAACTGTTTTTTGTCATCTATGCAGAGAAATTTGGAATTTGCCAACTTCCTAAATCTTTAAAATGATTCAAGCATAGGAATTACATAATCAGATTCAGGTATCAGAAATATAACTATTAACAATTGAAGGAGGGAACTTAATAACAAATGGAGGCCAAATAGAATGACTTATGGTTACGATTGTCCTATAACATTATGGATTAAACCATTGCCTTTAATCCTAAAACACAGTAATAATAAATAATTTTTAAAATATTAAAATAAAAAATAATCAAAATAAAATAAATATCTCAATGATTCAGAAATGAAAACTGGTGATTCCACTTTGAGTATTTATTCAAATTAATGAAATCACTATATCAAAAAGATATCCGAACCTGTATGTTTACTGCAGCATTATTTATAATAGCCAAGTCATATAAACAACCTAAGTGTCCATCAACAAATAAAGAAAATATATCTGCAATAATATAATATGATATATATATATGTTCATATATATACATACTATTCAGCCATAAAAAAGAATATCCTATCATTTATGACAACATGGATGGACCTCAAGGGCATTATGCTAACTGAAATTAGACAGAGAAAGGCAAATACTGTATGATGTTTCTCACACATACAATCTAAAACAAAAACATAGAAAGCTCATAGAAAAAGAGATCAGATTTGTGGTTACCAGAGGTGGGCAGTGGAGGAATTGAATAAAGGCAGTAAAAAGATACAAACTTCCAGTTATAAAATAAGTACTGAAGACATAATGTACAATATGATGACTTAACAGTGCTGTATGGTATATTTGAAAGTTGCTAAGAGAGCACTAAAATTTCTCATCACAAGGAAAAAAACTTTTTGTTTTTGTGTCTATATGAAATGATAGACATTAACTAAATTTATTGTGATAATCACTTCACAATATATGTAAGTAAAGTCATAATGCTGTAAAAAAAATAAGAAAGAAAAGAAAAAGAAAGAAGGAAAAGAAAAAGAAATGAAAAATAAACACCAGGGTCAGTAAGAATTTTCATAATGACAGCACCATTATTTTCCCAGAACAATGAATGAAAACAAGTTCTACATCATCACAGAGTTTTCAGAACATCATGGATAAGTAAAATATTCTCAAAATTTTGAAAAAGGAAACATAGTGTGCATATATGACAAAGCAATAACTGAGATGTCATCCACTTCTAAACAGCAACGCTACAAATTCAAGACAATGGCACGATGTTTTAAACACTAAAGAAAAATAATTTTCAACCCAGAAGCTTAGTGAAACTATGTCAAGCTTGTGCATAAAGTTAAGATATTTTCAATCACTTAATGCACCTTTTATAAGGATGCTGTTTGATGATGTGTCCACAAAATCAAGAAAGGAAGAAAGATAAAAGCCCAAGGTGCAAGAAATAGGAGATAGAATACAGAAGAAAAGAAAATACCTAAGGAGGCAAAGAAAAGCAGAAACAAGGAGACAGTTGGGCAACATGCCTAGAGAGCACAAGAATCCAGCCCAGGGAGGATATATCCATGAAAAATACAGAGCCCTCAGATTACCTAGTGTCTGTGATCACATAAGAAGAGTTTTATAGCTCCATAAGATAACTGAGTGAATATCTGGGACAGATTAAGCATATATCTGAAAAAAATTCCAGAACAAGAGAATGGGAGAAGACTAAAATGAAGGGAATATTTAAAGAGATCATGGCAAGAAATATCTGAATCAAAGAACACATGAGTACTCACATGAAAATCAAATATCAAATTTGGGGTAGAATAAATACAAACAAAAACATGTCGTAGTAGAACTTCAGAGATAGAGTGAAAAGTCTTCAAGAGAAGAGAAGTCATTTAATTTACACAAAGCATTAAGCTAAGATGACATCAAGAACAGGTGCCAGAAGACATTCTTCATGATAACTGTTTAGCCCTAGATTGGGTAAATTGAGAGAAGGAAACAATTAGAGGCCTACTTGTCAGCCCACCTGGATTCATTGCTATTGTCTCCTTACTTGAGACACTCCTTTCTAGCTGGTTGCACAATGATCTTCCCAGGACATTGAGAGGGGGGATGAAGGTTGGGGGGATGCAGGGGAGGGGTCATTGAAGGGATACATGGGAGAGAGGGGTGGGCTGAACTTAAAAGAATAATCTCCCTCCAACCTACCTGCATCTACGACCTCTGAACATGTGCTCCAGGATAGTCCTCTTGCTTCTGTTCCCTGGTACCCAACCAGCTTCTATCTTCCCCAGGAATCCTCAGAGTATGTGTACCAAGCTAACAAGAAAGCCTAATATATTGCCATAATCAGTATTATAAAAAACTGTATATTCTCACTCTGATATAATAAAATTAGAAACAAAAAACAAAACATGACTCAAAACTACTCATATGGCTGGAAAGTTTTAAAATATACTGTTAAATAGGGGCAACTGGGTGGCTCAGTCAGTTAAGTGTCTGCCTTTGGCTCAGGTCATGATCCCAGGGTTCTGGGATCAAGTCCCGTGTCTGACTCCCTACTCTGCGGGGAGTCTGCTTCTCCCTCTGCCCCTTCCTGCTGCTTGCTCTCTCTCTCTCTCTCTCTCAAGTAAATAAATAAAATCTTAAAAAAATATATACTGTTAAAATAGCATTTGAAATAAGTTCATTAAATTGAGTATAATATACTATGATTGATAAAAATATCATGGGCAGAAAGGCCTTCTGTGGCTGGCACTGGCATAGAGAAAAGCGAAAAGCTGAAGAGGAAACATGAAGATTGAGGAAAAACCACCTAGAACTCCAGGCCTAAGCACAGGGAACGGCTAGAGATGAGTGAAGCATGTGGGGCACTGATAGCAACCATAGCAACAACAAACCTAGATCATCTGCCAACTAATAAACCCCAATGGGAACAGCATGACAGAAGAAACAAGCCTATTTCCAAGCCTAGTATCAACTGCACCTGCCTCGGTTTCAGTCTATACCCATGATGTCTGCCATTAAATAAAAATTTTTTAAAAAGTATGAAACACAAATGGAAAACTGTCAAGAGAAAGCCATACTTTCATGGTCAAATTAATTTTTCTCTATTTTCTGTTCTTTAATAAAGTTGTTTTCCAAATATGGTTTCTGTATGAGCAACATGAACATTATCTTGTAACTTGATAGAAATGCAAATTATCAGGCCCCATCCTAGACTTACTGAATCAGAAACTCTAGGTTGGGGCCCAATACACTGTTTTAAAGAGTTCTGCGCATGACTCTGATACATACAAAAGTTTCAGAAATATTGCAGAGGAATTACTAGGCTAGTCTATATTTATTCCCTTGAAAATATAAAAATTTTATTTATTTTTTTAAGATTTATTTATTTATTAGAGAGAGAGAGAGAGAACACAAGTAGGCAGAGCAGCAGGCAGAGGGAGAAGCAGGCTGCTCGCTGAGCAGGGAGCCTGATGCGGGGCTCAATCCCAGGACCCTGGGATCATGACCTGAGCCAAAGGCAGACGTTTAACTGACTGAGCCACCCAGGAGCCCCGAAAATATGAAAATTCTAAAGGAAGGAAAAGAGTTGTGTTAATATTGGCATGTGCCAATCTACACGTTCTTATTGAATCTAAATGAGGAGGGTTTTCTCTTTTTGCTTTTGAGCTTCTCTTTTACCAGCTGAAAATCCTATAAGCTCTAGAGAAAGAAAGCTTATGGTGGCTACTGACCCTCCACCTACACATGTAACATCTGACTGTTCTATCACAAATGACTCGTTGGAGAACTTTGATCCAATTTTTTCAATACAACTTATTAAAAAAGAATATATCCACCGTATTTTTTTCACAATCGAATTTACTAACAGAAGATACTAACTATTAAATATGAAATGTTAAATCTGTCTTAAGTTTTGGATTTCCTCTCTAAAATTTCATAATGGTCTCTTTCTAAGACACTGACTAGTGTTATAAGTACTAGAGATTGCTCATAATATTTAACATCTGGAACATATGCTAGGAGATGAGCAGCAGCTTACAGTAATTCATCAATCATGATATAGAAGAGCTTACTGTACCACTTCATGAACTCAAGTGGAGTATATTTCATTTCAATACTTAGTCAAAAACAGTGATAGAGATAAAACAAACAAAAATAGTGGCTTATGTGTAAAAATGTTTCCAATTAAATGTATTAACTTTGTTAAATAATATAACAATTACCATATTACATCAACTTTTATATTAGAGACAGTATATAATACAAAAGTATGCCATTTAAGGCCTAGAACAAGTCTTCTCATTCTTAATTTTTTGAAAGACACATGAGAAAATCAATGTACTAATTGTCAATTTACCCTGAATGTTAGTCATTCCTTCTAATAAAACATGATATCGTAAAAAGCTTAGGGTTTTATATCTAGCTCAAAAGTGTTACATATAATTGAAAAACATGGATTTTATTAATGAAATAATGGAAATGGAATATAATCTGAAAAGACAAATGCCAGTTTGATGTATCTTCACTCCTAACCTATTAGGCTGATTATAAAAACAGATAACTTCGTGTTTAAGTAGCTAAAGCTTGACTTGACCACTTCCCGATTTTTTTCTTCACCTGCCAAGTTGTTCTGGGATATAAACAGACGCACAGCCTTGATGGACCAACATTCATTTTTTTTTTTTTTTATCTGACTCAACCAACCACTACTCTTCAGAATCAGTAATAGGCAAGTGACTGCTGTTATTTCTCATTATTGCATTTCTATGTTAACAAAACATTTTGAAATTAAAGAAAACTTTTATGTTCTCTCTTCCTATAGATTTTCTCAGATCCTTTAGGGCTCACGTCTTACAAATGTTATGGTAATGGAAAAGACTGCTCTCTGTACCATCCATTCAGAGAAATCAACAATGTTATTGCAAAACAGCTGGTTTAACTACAGGAGAGAAGTACAAATTAGCCTCAGGTATGAAACTACTGAGATGGGGAGAAGCAAAACAAGGCATGGTGCTGAGGGGAACACTGTGGCAGCTGCAAGAGGGGGAAGGTGCTTTAGGACAGAATGATAGGAAATGTTTAAAAAAAAACAAAAAAGAAGGAAAAAGAAAGATCCTGCCAATAGAAAAACTCACACCACCCCCGGTATTAAAGAACAATCCTCAGAATGAAAGAATAGGAGGCTAGTACCCTGGTAACTTATTAGGTTATATAAAACTTCTCTTGTAACCCATTTGGGAATTATAAGTAACTAAACACAGTACTATTTAACTTTTTAAACTGACATTTTCTTAAATCCAAATTTAATCTGCACATCTTTAGCTTCAAGACTCATCACAGAGTAGAGCAGATTATTTTGTGCAGTGTTGGAAAGTGTTGAACATCCTCACTACCATTTTTTTTTTTTTTTCATCCTCTGTACTATTCCTTGGGGGAAGATAGGGAGGCACAGTCCTTCTCTAAGGTAAATATGACCTTGACTTCTCCATATTCAAGCCCTTCAGGGCCCTTCCATTAAAACTAGAATAAAATATATAATCTTGGCATGCTTTCTGTGTGCTTCACAATCTGAGCTTTCCCCAAACCCTAGTATTACTGCATTTCTAGTCCAGTCCAGTCTAGTCTAGTCATATTAAACTTTTACAATTTCCAAAACTTACCAATGAGTCCTGCCTGCCTTAGCATTATGGTTCATCTTTCTTTTTGCTTAGAAAGCTGATATTGCTCCTCAACTGCTTGTTGAAATTCCACCTACTTTCAAGGTCTAGTGCAAGAATTTCCTCACCTGTGAAGTCTTTTCTGATCAATCCAGGCGTGGTTAATAATTTATTCCTATGAAGTCCCCAAAGTCTGTAATAAAGAATCCCCATTATAAAGCTCATAATACAATTATGTGTTTACATTTCTGCACTTTTTACTAGAATCTTAAGTCCTTTAATGGAGGATCTTTCCTCTATATGTTTTCTGAGCACATATCAAAATGCTTGCCTTAGAATGAGTGCTCAAATAATATTTTTTGAAAGAGTGGATATTCAGGTCCTTCCTTAAAGGGAGGCAAAAGGAGCGTGAATACACAAACACAAAACAGAGTAGTATACATTTGTAATAATTTATTTCAACAATTAAATTACTGTCTTGTAGTATCTAAGTGTTCCTTTCATTCAAGAAAATCATTAGTAATGAGGAAAAAGTGCAGCCTTGCATATTGATAATAAGAAATGACTCTAGCCTTAATTACAATGATGAGGATTTGGGAAAGATATTTAACTTCCTGAGGCTGCAGATTTCTCAGACATAAAAATAATATAAATTATAGCAAATTGACAGTCACTGAGTAAGCTCTTACTACATGTTTGTTGCTATTTCAATTGTTAATCTATTCGATTTGTCATTACAAATTCAGGTCAGTCCATTTCTATCTTACATGACTATCTTTAAGATTTTAAAATAAGACCATACTTGTAGCACCTTTCTTTGTTTTCATTTTTAGACAAGCATACGCAAAAAAAGAAATGTCAAATAGATATTCTCAGAGATCATTTTTATTCTCTAATAGGAATAAATTCCAGTGATACTACATTTAGGAGGAATTTTTTAGAGAAATGAGAATGGAGAAAACATTTCTCCAGTGGATGGATGGATGGATGGATGGATGGATGGATGGATAGATAGGCAAATAGATAAAACTTCTTTACTATTCACCCATTTCTAAAATTAAAAGAAATCCAAATGCCAGTCTTAATTTATGTTATTCTTCCCTATTCATTTCTTATTTTTGACCTCCTCAATGCCTTTTCTTTTCTTTTTCCTCTTGTTCTTTTCCTGACTCAATGGCAGAAGGATTACAAATACATGTCCAGAATTGGGCAGCAATATTAGGATTTGTTTCAGGGGGGTCATTATTTCCATTTTTATCTCCATTGATAACTAATTCCCCTACTAACAAATTAATTGTAATTTTAAATCACAAATTTGACACTAATAGAGGCTTATCAGTATAGATCTGTTAGTGAAATAAGTAGACATTGTGCAATGCTCACTTTTACCCAGCCTTTTTTCTTCTAACCTCATTAAGAATAAAGAAAAATACACTTGTTATGAATGGTACTTATTTTGGTAACCATAAATTGATATGTCAGTTTTAGCCTTTTTATAGAAATATGACAAATAACATCATAGGGTGACCTTAAGAAAAATTATTCTATAAAATTCCCAAGGAACTGAAATAAAAGAACTACCCCCAAAAAAGACAGATGTAAGTTAATTTCAACCTCTTTTGTTTTATATCTAATTCATTTTATGGTTAATGAATAAGAGCTCCTAAGAATGAAATAAACTAAAATTTAAAATGGAATTAAAAAAAACACACACACACATCAAATCAGAAAATCAAAGTACAATATGTCTTAAATTAAAAACAATGTATCCAATGTTCCCACTAAGTATTATAATAACAATGTCATATTTTAATAAGTATAAAACTAGCAATAAGATACCAATAAATTTATGTTTTAAAACTGTAATCATGAAATGATCCTATATAAATATTTTCTGCTGGGTTTCTATCGTGATAGACAAGTATGAGTATGAAGTATAAACATCTAGATTTTGCTTAATTAAGGACAATCTGTCTTACTTGTACAATTAATGACTTAGTGGATGATATTTATGTGATTCAGGTAAAACAGTAGGAAATAAACAATAGTACAAGGGGTGGATTTGTGACACAAATTTATATAGTATCATTCACTGTTAAATGACAAAATCCAAATCTTGAAGGATTCTGACAGGCATGAAAAATGAGCCAAATTTAACAATATGAAATCTGGAAAAAAATGTCAATATATTGACATTCTCCATATATTTTTGGTAGGTATATAATCATGTGATCTTCGTAAAACTGAGGTTTTAAAGAAAAGACCAAGAAGGATCCTTTCAGGTATAGTGTCCCCAACATCCCTGGCTCCAAATGCACCTTCTTCCAAGTATCCTTGCTTTTTCTGCCATTACCTTTATAGGTGGGTAATGCAGCATTCCTGATGTTCTCATTGAAATGAGTATAAATTTCCATTCTCTGAATCCTCTGAAAACAAGTTACCCTTGATAATTTACAAATAAACTTCATTTAACATTGAGCAAGAGCCATAAAATTAAAATATAAAATGGAGACACAAAATTCAAGTTTCAATCTCTCTGATAGCCAATTTTACAGGGAAATTTATTTCCTCCTCACATTTCTAGCCCTTACCTCTGACCACAGGAGCCACTTTACTTTCTGCCAAAAGAGTATCCTGGAAATCACTGATGCCTACACCACATCTAAGGCTTGCTTTCTCTCCCACTCCCTCTCCCTCCCCTCCACCCCCATCTTTGTGTCCTGTCATGTACCCCCCCCACCCCCGTTTCCCTCAACTATTTGTTTGTTTTTCTGTGGTGTATCAACCGCCAGAGAAGTAAAACTCTGCCCAAGTGATAGAATGGCATGACAGAATGATTTTTAGGAAGTGAGCTTTCAGTGATGACATAAGTTAGTCTGCTCCAAGTAGCAAAGCGTAAAGAGTTCAGTCTGGAGTAACTACTAAGGATATGGGACCATATGCCAGGTGTGGTAGGAAGCCATCCATTCTTAGTGATGCTCACCTTCAATGATGTGGAGAACTAATGGGTATACATTTGTAAAATGATAAACTTTGTAAACTATTTCACAAAATCTCCTAGTAAGGCTACATCATGGGCATTTGAATTCGCCAGCGGTCTTTTCTGCTGTATGATTTAACCTAGCTATACTACTAAATAAATTTAAAATGTAGTTCATGTAACTCACAGATTATTGCCACCAAATTTGAATAAAAATATTCTTTAAATATTTTACCAAGACAATTATGTAAAGAACGTGTATCTCAATTTATCCAAAGGATAATAAAAATAGTACCTATTTTGCTTGATCCCAAAAATCTTTGCATTACTATCTGATGTTTTGAAAATTAACATATTTCAGTAAAGTAAAAGTGGTATGCTAAAAATTAATAAGTTTAAGACAAAATCCTCTATGTTAAAAAATAGCAAAGATCTTTAGAATAAGAACATCAAATTGATTTAATCATGAATGCAATTGAACTTTCTAATGGATATATTTAGAAGATTATTAAGTTGGAATTGATTTTTAAGTTGGAAATCATTAGTAAAAGATTCTCTTTAAGGCTAAAAAGAAGGCATTTTAATCTGCATTCAAAAATTAACACAGAGAAATATATGCAGGGCAATATGGCACTAACTGAAATTTTAAAAAACACAATATGTGTTTTTAACTGAAACTCTCATTTCTTTCATTTAAGAGAAAGAAACTCAATTTGTGTTCTATGGAGAAATCAGTCATTTAAATATTTGTGCTCAATCTCAACCATCAGAGCAGAACTTCTTACCAGGTAAATAGAGAAATAATTATTTGCTCATTAGATTTAGGGAGTTCTTTACCCAAACTGTGATCCTTTGTCTCCTACTCTGGGGCAGATAGAGATGAAATAACTGGGTATTACTATTTTGGAGTAAAGGTTGAGGGATAGCTTTAAATTTTTTTACATTTCATTCAAGCATTTGACTACCTCCTCCCTGATAGAATGTAAGATTTTTAAGGGCATGTATTTAAATGTTGTGCACCTAGACTCTAGAACAGTACTTGAACAGTAGGTGCTCAAAAAATTTTCACTGGATAAAGAAAGAAATATATGAAGGATAGATTGCAAAAATATAGAAACAAACTAAAAAATTATGGATAAAATTATATAAGGTTTTTGGAAAAATGAAAGGGGAACCCTCTTATACTGTCGGGTAGGAATGCAAGTTGGTACTGCCACTTTGGAAAACAGTGTGGAGGTTCCTCAAAAAATTAAAAATAGAGCTACCCTATGACCCAGCAATTGCACTCCTGGGTATTTACCCCAAAGACACAGATGTAGTGAAAAGAAGGGCCATATGCACCCCAATGTTCATAGCAGCAATGTCCGCAATAGCCAAACTGTGGAAAGAGCCGAGATACCCTTCAACAGATGAATGGATAAAGATGTGGTCCATATATACAATGGAATCTTGCTCAGACATCAGAAAGGATAAATACCCAACTTCTGCACCAACATGGATGGGACTGGAGGAGATTATGCTAAGTGAAATAAGTCAAGCAGAGAAAGTCAATTATCATATGGTTTCACTTATTTGTGGAACATAAGGAACAGCATGGAGGACATTAGGAGAAGGAAGGGAAAAATGAAGGGGGAAAATCGAAGGGAGAGACAAACTATGAAAGACTATGGACTCTGAGAAACAAACTGAGGGTTTTAGAGGGGAGGAGGGTGAGGGGATGGGTCAGCCTGGTGATGGGTATTAAGGAGGGCACGTATTGCATGGAGACTGGATGTTATACGAAAACAATGAATCATGGAACACTACATCAAAAACTAATGATGTACTGTATGGTGACTAACATAACATAATAAAATTAAATTAAATTAAAAACACTAAAAAAGAGGGAAAGAAAGTTGTTAGATCCTGGAACTTCTATCTAGGGTTTTGGGAATCTTCATTATTGTAGATCTTCAAGATAATACAATTATATAACTTGGAAGAAAGAAGTCTGAGTCCAGAAAATATAAAATAACAATATTTTACTTTGGAGGACCCAGAATTTCTGCCTTTTTCATACATGTAAACTTTATCCAATTCACGATCTTCCAAACTCAAATCCCACATTAATCTTTGCCCGTGGGTTTCCATTATTCTTCACTCAATTAAATAATATTATGGATAAAAACATACAATATAAACTAGAACTATAAACAAATGCTAAAGACTTCCAAATCTGAACCTCTAGCTCCAACTCCTGAAGGACTACAAACCAGGATTGCCAACTCTCTAGTATATATAATCACATTGATGACTCCCAAGGAACAAAAATAAACCCAGTAATTATCTATCTTCTTCCCTCCTCCTTATACAGGCTTACTGCCCCTTATTTTTTCTGTAAAACAGATAATAACATCACCAACAGATCATTTGCCCAAGCTAGGAACTTCCGAGGTTTACATGGCTTCTCTCTCTTTTCATCTCTGGAGTCACTCAGAAACTGTGTCAAGTCTAACTCCTCTCCATGGCCATTGTCACAAACTTCATTCACTCTCTTTCCATCACTCCACGAAAGAATTACATGACTTCCTAATAGAAGTCCCATTCTCCCATTGTTCCTCACAAAGTTATTGCTCACATTGCTTCTTGAGTGATCTTTCCATAATACAAATCTGATTTGTTCCACCCGGGGCGGGTGGGGGGGGAATATATATATTTATTTACCTACCTACTTACATATGGGAAAAATGTCTAACTTTCAACAAGTCATACACTAGCCTTTAAATATTAGGCATCACCAACCCTTCTTGTCTATCTCATATCACCCCCCACTATGAACATCTTTATGCTTTACAAATAACAGGAATAAATAATACAAGAATCTCCAAACATGTCATACCCTTTTACTATACCAAGGAAATCTATTTTCTATTTCTTTCATGACCATTTCCCCAATATTCACCTCTTGCTCTGTTATTTATCCTCATAATCTAGGTGAAATGTATAAGGGAGTATTAATAGTAACAAAGTTAAACATATACCCAGATGTTCCTGCCCTAAGCCTTCCTATACTAGTGTATGTGCATTTATAAAACTGGTTTCAGATACCATATATAGTCTGTAAATCCATGACAACCATCATTATTTAACAAGCATTTGCAATGTCACTGATTGAATATTCATTAAAATGATTTCAGTAACACATAATAACATATATTTATTTCTTAAATTTTTAATAATTTTCTTAGTCTGTGACCAATAGGTCATTTCAATTGTAATTAATATTTAGGGAATAAGAAAAAAAAAAACTCTTCTGTTTTCCATTTATGCACAGAACTATTCTCAATACTTCACTTTTGCTACTTCTGGTCACCAAATATATGGCCTCCCCACCCCCCACAACCACCCCAGAGAATTCTGTACAACAACTGGATGGATATCTTACAATTCAATTCAGTTCTGACACTACCTACCTAGAGTTGGCTTCAGATCCACAGATTAAGGGCTCAATCCCAAGACATCCCCTTCTCCCCATTTTAAATGTCAACTACAAATCCAGGTTGTTATCTGTGCTTCTGAATGACCAGCTGTAAATCAGAGGTTTCTACTATTCTTCCCTTGAGTCAGCTAAAAATTTGAGGTTCCCACAATTCTTACCTTTGGTCCAATTAATTTGCTAGAACTGCTCACAGAACTCAGGAAAACAGTTTACTTACTAGATTATGGATTTATTACAAAGGATATTAAAAGATACAAATGAACAGCCAGATGAAGAGATATATAAGGTGAGGTCCAGAAGAGTCCTAAGCACAGGAGCTTCTGTCCCCACAGAGTTTGTCATGTGCCATTGTCCAAGCACATGGATGTATTCAGATTCAACCCACCTGAAAGCTCTCCAAACCTCATCTTTTTGGATTTTTATGGAGGCTGTATTACATAGGTATGGTTGATTAAAACACTGGACATTTCATGATTAATTCAATCATTATTCCCTCTCTCCTCCCTAGAGGTTGAGTGGTAGGGTTGACAATTCCAACCCTCTAATCACATGTTTAATTCCCCTAGCAAACCAACCCTATCCTTATCGGCTTTCCCAAACTTACCTTATTAATATGGTTAATATGGTTGAAAAGGGCTTGTTATGAATAATGAAAGACATCTCTATTGCTCTTATCACTTAGGAAATTCCAAGTGTTTTAGGAGTTCTGTGCTAGAAATAAGTATGAAAACATAATATATATTTTTTTATTATAAATCACAATATCACAATTATATAATAGGTCAATGAATAAAAATATGTGTTGTTACTGAGTATTTTAGTAGGACAAATTTCTAGAAATGCAATGACCAGATTTGAAGATATTAATATATTTCAACCTTTTGATCTATTGTTAAAAGAAATTTTCCACATTTGTTAAAAGAAATCTTTCCACAATTTACTGATCTAGCAAGCTTTTATTCAGTGATTCATGAATCTGGCAACATCCAATCTAGTGGATAGTAAGAAACTCCAAAGAGCTATACAAGGTAAGAGACTGTTATATACGATAGTGAGTGGGAACAGGAAGATAATACTGGGCATATGCTGATGGTTAGAGATGGGTTACTTTCCTTATATGGAACATATTTCCTTAAATGTGGATGGAAGTCTTAGAGAAAAGTTAGGTAATTTGTGCTGATGAGACAGCACTGATTAGCTGACCTAACCTTTCCTTTCTGGGAGAGCCAAGCACAGAAATTTAGTCAAGTTTTGGTTTGCTGAGGTGGGGCTTAGCATGAGCAACTCCCTTTGGGCTTAATCTGGTTACTTAACAATTTACTACAATATTTCCTTCAGAAAAATTGTACAGATCTACCTTATAAACAAACAATGTGTGTCTTTGCTCCCCAAATCTATTCATATATTTTTTTAATCAGAGCATTTTGATTAGCAAAAAATATTTGGATATTTCAATATGCAGTTTTATTACTGTTATTTGTGCACGTTTTCTTAGGTGCATGGCTGTTTATATTTCTTGTTTTATAAAATGTTTATTCATGTCTTTGGCCCATATGTTTTATTGATCTTTATATACTTAGGTTATCACTACGTGGTATTTATGTTACAAATATTTCTATAGTTTGTTGTTTGCTTTTCAGATTCAATGGTTTTTGTCCTTAGATTTTGAGGTCCTTCTTGTTAATGTTTTGGAAACATGAAAAAATAATAAACATACTATTACTTTTCAGAATGAGCAAGTGTGATTAGTAGTACCTAGCCAAAAATTTATTAGTGTAGTCAGTAAGAAATAACAAAGAGTAAGCATATTGAAAAGCAGAATAATGCACTTCTGGCCATTTTTTAATGTTGGATTCTGAAACACTCGGAGAAAAAAATACTTTCATTCATCCAACAAATATTTATTAAACTTTTATTGAATTCTAGTACAGCCAATTCCTTCTTTGTTGAAAGTCATCTAGGGCTTGCCCCTCTTTGAAAATAAATTTAGTTTGAGAAACACAATGTGCTCATATAGGATAACCAGAAAACAAAAGCAAGTACACAATAATTTAGTTTGAAACAATATATGAACTGAGACTAGTTTCAATATAGAATGGAACTGTTGAACTCCACATTGATGAATGTAAAAGAAACCTACAAATTGCAAGAAAGTTAAAAAAAGAAAAATGATAAAAACCTCACCTTGCTGTTACAGACTTTCAAAATGCCTATAAAGCACTTGGGAATTATAATGAGAATGGTACAAGTATAAAGAACATCCTCAATTCTATAATATGCCTTGATACGTGCAAGACTTGGCAAACAAATATTAAGCCCCCACCTTGTATGTTTTTTGCTCGGTATATAAAACTAAATAAGACAAAACTCCTTTCTCAAAGATAGAACCTAATGGGTCAGAGAGGTGCATAATCAAATATCTACCCAGCATTATTATAAATTTAAAAGAGGAGTTGGCTTTATGGTGATAGGAAAGCATAGAAAAGAAAGCCTTTAGTTCTGCCTGGAAGGACAAGCGAAGAGAGAAGAGTTAAATGAAGACCTCTTTCAGGAGGCTGTAGATTAGGAAATCATTAAAATATGAATAGGAGATGATATGCAGGGCCTGGAAGGAAGACACTGAAACCTGACTGAGGTGTGTTGTATTCTGGAATTGCAGGTACTAATGGAAATTAAAATGGAAGACAAGACACAGTGTGGATCATGAAGTCTCTTATACCAGACTAAAGAATTAAAGTTATACTAAAATGTTAGAAATCATTAGAGGGTATTAAATAATCAAGTTTATATTTTAGAAAGCGTATTAACAGAAATGTGGGTGAAAGAAGTGCAAATAGGTAACCTCAAAGTTCAGAAACTCAAGCTGCTATCCAGGTGGTGGTGCTGAGGGCAAGGACCCCCTACAGTGGGAGAGGGAAGCAGGGCAGCTGACCCAACTCAGAAGGGAGCCGGATGGCCGCTATGTTTATCATCTGCTTGAATGGATGTATGGTAGTGCCATTCTCTAAGAACAGTCTATGGAAGACCTACGGAGGGAGAATATATACATACCTCATTGTATCATGCTTTGCTTTATTGCACTTCCCAGATATTGTGTTGCTTTTTGTTTTTGTTTTTTACCAATTGAAATTTTGCAGCAACCCTGCATGGAGCAAGTCTATCAGTGACATTTTTTCAACAGCATTTGATCACTTTGTGTCTCTGTGTTACACTTTGATAATTCTTGTTCTATTTCAAAATTTTTTCAATATTATTAGATTAGGGTGATCTGTGTTCAGTGATCTTTGATGTTACTATTGTAATTGTTTTGGGGGCACCATGAACCATGCCCATATAAAATGGCTAATTTAATTGATAAATGTTGTACGTATCCTGACTGTTCTTACCAACCTGCTGTTCCCCATCTCTCTCCCTCCCCTCAGGCGTCCCTACTCTCTGAGTCACAACAATATTGAAATTAGGCCATTTAATAACCTTACAATGGCCTCCAAGGGTTCAAGTGAAAGAAGAGTTGCATGTATCTCACTTTAAATCAAAAGCTAGAAATGATTAAGCTTAGTGAGGAAGGCAAGCAAAAAGTCAAGCTAGGCTGAAAGGTAGGGCTCTTGTGCTTAATAATATATTGTTAGCCAAGTTATAAAAGCAAAAAGTTCTTGAAGGAAATCAGAAGTGCTATTCCTGTGAACACATGAATGATAAGAAAGCACACAGCCTTATTGCTGATGCGGAGAAAGTTTTAGTGCTCTGGATAGAGGATCGAAACAGCCACAACATTCCCTTAAGCCAAAGCCTACCAGAGCAAGGCCTTAACTCTCTTCAATTATATGAAGGCTGGAAGAAGTGAGAAAAACTGCAGAAGAAAAGTTTGAAGCTAGCAGAGATTGGTTCATGAGATTTAAGGAAAGAGCCAATCTCCATAACATAAAAGTGCAAGGTGAAGTGCTCATGTAGAAGCTGTAGGAAGTTATCCACAAGATCTAGCTAAAATAAATGAAGGTGGCTACACTAAACAACAGATTCTCAATGTAGATGGAACAGCCTTCTATTGGAAAAAGATGTCATCTAGGACTTTCATAGCTAGAGAGAAGTCAATGCCTGGCTTCAAAACTTTATAGGACAGGCTGATTTCTTGTTAGGGCTAATAAAGATGGTGACTTTAAGTTGAAGCCAATGCTCATTTACCATTCCAAAAATCCTAGGGCCCTTAAGAACTATATATATATAGAGAGAGTGGTTTATGGTTTAAAAATTGATAAGAAACCAAAAAAGAGTAATGTGGCAGAAACCAACCAGGCAAATAAACACACAGAAAAAACAAAACACCAGATTTCAAGAAAGAAAGTGTTCACTGTTGTCTAACTCTGAAAATAAAAATAAAAATGTAGGCTTGGTATTAGACTATCTACACATACATCTCAAGCTAATGTCTCAGTCATCTGTTTCCAGAACTTTTTTTTTTTTCAATTCATTTGGAGCTTTGAACCCAGATTAGTTCAATAAAGCACAAAAGACAAAATGAGAAATGATTACAAAAAAAAAGCATTGTAGTGTTTCTTTATTGTTTTCATATTTAATATTGATCTATGACGTTCCAATAACAGATTTCCCTGGCCCAGGGAGCTCAGTATTGTTTAAGTATTAGGATTGATGTCAACAAACCTTCCCTACTATTATAATAATTTCTTTTATGTATCATCAAAAACATAGATTAATGGCATTGCAGGCTTATCAGTGTGTCATATGTTTATAAATAGGGAACCTTCTGACATTAGTCAATCATTCATCTTTATTCCCTGCATTCTCCTTACAGTTAAGTAGAAAGATATTGGAAGCAATTTTAATACTACAAAACCTCTGTAAACATTTTCCTATGGCAATCAAATTGCATATTCTAGTAAATCAAATTTCCCTGCATTAGGTAAGAGTTTAAATGCTGGTTTTATAAAGGGCCATTAAGGACACACATCAGGTATGCATGATTGTGGTATAAAATTGATTTATTAAAAAAAAAAACTCTGAATTTTAAACAAAAAGAAAAATATGTCTTCATATAAATGTTCTTATGATACAAGTCTATTGTACTACAGAAATGCAAATAATAACAGATTTTATGAGTTGTCGTGAAATATTTATTGTACATATTCCTTATGCATCATAATAAAATGTTTATTCCAAATACAATATGTAAAATTCACACAGTATGAGTCAGGTTACTTATATGCCTCCTACATTTAACTTTTTAAACATTTCATTAAATTCTTTATTTGTAAGTACCTTCGTAAACTACAATACTTTTTTGGGTACTTAAAAAGTGATAAGATTAACAAGTTTTTGTGATAATATGTATATGCTTGGATTAGTTTGCTGAAGACTGATGATATGATGCTGCATAAGAAAAATTTTTAAAAATCTATATATTCAAAATATCATTGGAAAGTTTATCACTCAAACAATATTCTCTTTTAAGCCGTAGATAAAACAAATGCTATGTTCATTAAACTGTGTAATTTCTTATCAACTACAGTGGCACTCCAATATATTACATAGATGTGGATTGAAAAGAAATCATTAAAAGTCATTCATGCTGCCCCTCCTTTGTCCCTTCCTGTTCATTCAAGAATAACAGCTGCAAGGAGCAGAACCATGGTTATGCTAAGGAGTTGTGTTGTCTCTATAACTGTATTTAATTGTTATGTCAAGTGAGAGCCATAGAATTGAGATAATAAAAACAAATTTCCATAGCAGCTGCATTTGGGAATTAATTGCACTATATTAACTATTTTGATGTGTGCTCACCAGAGAGTAAATTTCCCATATTGTTTTCAGTATGGTAGAATCAATAGCCAAGTTTAAAATCATCATATCAATTTTTAGTTGAAATCAATTAAAAGTTCAAATTAAGAAAGTCTGGAAATACAGTACGAATTTTACATGGAAGTAATAAGGTAGAATTGAATCAAACCACCATTTCTGTTGGAATAAGTTTCTCTGAAGCTTTCTCGCCAAACAGAGCTTCAATCTCAAGCATAAAAACAGATATACAACTTCCTATCAAAACCCCTATTTATGCAGAAGTATGTCTAAAACCTCTTTATTCTTTCATAACTCAGCTTAAGTTTTATTGAATCCTCTAAAATCCTCTCTAGAACACAAGCTAATAAGTAAGCATGGGATTAAATGACAATAATAACTACTCTTTATAACATGCCTACCATCTTTCAGGCACTTTCTCTAAATTATTTAATGTAATGCTTCCAAAGCCTTAAAAAGACATTATTATCACCTAAATTTTCCATATGAGGAAATGCATGATCAGATAAATTAAATAATTTGGTCATTTTGTATGGCTTATAAATCATGGGGCTTTACTAGAATCTCAAGTAATCCATTCATCCAACAAATGATGAGTGTTTCGTGTCTGACTCTATCCCAGGTACAAGGTTACAAAGATTCTTAAGACAGTTCCTTGCAACCAACAAGTTGCAAGTATGCTTGATTGTAGAGATCCTGTCTTTTACCTGAGGTCCTATTGCCAACAGGAGGAACATTTGACCTGACTCTTTGATACATAATTTGATAAGCCCTTATTCCATTCCAAAAGAATTAATTCTTATTCAATAATTTTAAATGCAGCTCAGGAGGTTATACGTGTGCATCAGACTACTTACAAAATAAGTCCTTTTATTCATTTCTGTTTACAAAAATGAGCATAACATGAAGGGAACTAAAAGACATATCTCTATCTATCTATTTAAGAAATTTCCCTTAGCATGGCATCAATGCTAAACATAAATACATGAAGAATAAAAGAATGATAAAATCTAAAATTTTAAACATAAAATCTTAAGTTTTAAATATTCATTCCCATGTATCAAAGAAGACAAAATACAATCTAGAAACATTTTTATACTCAACTTGACAATCAAAAGTTTAAAATCTTTAGTATATAAAGGAATAACTTCTGGTCTTGTTTGTTCAACAGAATCATTCATTGTAATTTCACATATAGAGAGAGGGGAAAAAGAGAAATTAATGAAGATTTCCAGAGAGGAGCAGAGGTAGAGGCAAGCCATCTCTGAGTTTAAAAGCTGATCTACAACTTGGGTAGAATATTGATATGAGGGATATTTATGTATCAGGAAGAAAATAAAAGCTTGATACAAACATGGACAAAGCATATAACCTGGCACTACAAAAGGTTAAACATATATGGCACTAGAAAGCCTTAAAAGATGCTTAACTTCATTAGTAAATGAACATCAGGACACACTAGTGTGGTTTAAAAAAAAAAAAAAGTTTCCCCTGATTATATTAGCCTTGAGTCCCAATTCAGATAGCTAGCTAAATCTCTAGACAAATATCTGAATATTACAAAGGTCTTACTCTTTAACTTACATTCTGTAATTGTTCTTATTACCTAATTATGTATATATTATGGATCAAATTAGAGAAAACTATAGAAGCATTTATTTATTCATGTAACCAATCATTCCACCAATATTTATTGAGATCCTAAAATATGCCAGGCATTGTATGAGGTGCTGGGGGTAAAATGATACACCACCTGTTTTCAAAAGATTTCAGTCTAATGAGGCACACAAACATTTACTCAATTGTTTCATAAGTATTCATTTAATACCTTTTATAAGCAAGAATTCTTGTAGTTAAGTTAATAGAGGGAAAATGAGAATATCATATCCAGGAATAGCATGTGAAAATGCCCTGAGGTAGACAGAGTTTGCTGCATTCAAGAAACAAAAGGAAGCTAATGTGTCTGGAATTGAGTGAAGATGGCAAAGATGCAGCTGAAAGATAGGCAAGGGACAGGCCATGTAGGGCTCTGGGAGGCTTGCTAATAACTATAGATTTTATCCTAAATAAAATGGGGAGTCACTGATGGATTTTGAAGCGAGGATCAGTATGATTTGACATGTAATGATAGTAATAAGAATTCTAGTAACATTAAAAATCATAATAACTAATATGTTATTGAAGACTTACAAATGTGCCAGGCATCATGCTATGTGCTTTTGTACACATTTTTGTCCATTTAATGCTCGCAGGAAAACTATGACGTAGATATGAATATCTCCATTTTATAGCTGAAGAAATTAGATTCAGTGAAGATGTATAATCTGTTCAAGATCACATAGAAAGTATAGGAGGGTCTGAATTCAAACAAAGTCTGGCTGATTCTAGACCCTAACCAATGCCTTCCGACTCCAAATCAGAACTCTTTCAAGAATGCTATTGACAGATTATTAAAAGGCCAAGTAAGAAGGAGCTAATTTGCTTTCTTTCAAACCCCAGCCTCTGGTTCTAGTGAGCAGAGAAGATTTAAGATGGAGTTTACCCTTCAAGCTTCTTACCTGCAGGGACTTTTTCTTAAGGAGGCTCCAACTCTCACCTCAATTGTGCAAGATTCAGGGCATTACAATCTTAATTACACCACCATATGGGAGTCCTTTCTAAGTTAGGAATCAACCCAGGGAAGAAGGGCACTGGAGAAAAAAGAAAGCCGTCCAGAGGAGAATCACCAAATTCCCATGAATGACTAAGGATTTGTCACTCATCTGCAAGTAGCAAGGATAATAGGGTTGGGAGAGGCCCATCCTAGGTTCTTGAAAATAAGGGAGCTTTAATGAGCAAACTCTGTGATGCAGGTTAAAACCTCCAGGAACCAAACTAGGGAATGCGCTTCGGATTTAAACCTGTGCAAGGGAGGGAAAGAAGCAAGATCAGGCAGAGAGAGACATCAAGGTTGCAATGCATGCCAGACAAGCTCAACATTCACAGTTGGGGTGGGAAATCATGGGGGACATTTTAGGATTCTGCCTACCACACAGGACATATGGTTTCTGTCACAACTGTTCAAATCTGCAAGCTGTAGTGTGAAAGCAGCCAGCAAAGATACATAAATGAATGGAAATGGCTGTTTTCCAATAAAACTTTATTTATAAAAATAGGTGTTGAGGTTGATTTAGCCCATGGACCACAGTTTGCCAATCTCTGGTCTAGTCAAATAGGAAAAGCAGAACTGTTGGGAAAAGACTCACATCAAATGCCTACTGAATGGAATCCAGCTGAACAAAGCCCATGTATGAGAATTCCAGGCATAAGGACCACTATGTTAAATATCTACAATATCACAAATGATACACTTGAGAGGGAATACTAGAAAATGTGATTGCTTCTGTAATCAGCAAGATGCCCTTCAATGATGAAATGCTAGAATAAGTTTCAGCTCTTTCTAGACAGTAACTTTTACAAAATGTGATACCCAGGACATTTATAAGTGCTACCCACAGGTTTCAGACAACTAGCGGCCAAGAGCCTTTGAAAATTAAAGAGATTCCATAAGATAATATGAAAAGTTAGATTTTAGTTAAGCAATTAGAGAATGAAAGAAGTACAAATAAATTAAAGTCCCTGATCCATCAAGAATTACATTTGTTTAGTCAAGTGTTAAATAATATGAAAATGCTAGTAAATACTATAGACATTTAGTTATTGTTCTGTCATATATTAATGCAAGTAGTATATCTACCTACAATTACTAAAAATATCCTCTGTGGTCTAATTCATGTTTATATTATTTATTAAAATGTAAGTTCCTTTAAGGCAAAGATTGTGCCATCCCCATAAGTTTTGACTTAATAAACTGAATAAAAATAAGAGAAGCAATTAATTGATTTAGAGAAATATAAGATTTTATAGAATTAAAGAGTTGTAGATTATACCTTACTTAAAATGAGAAACCATATTTTTAATTTTTATTTTCCCCAAGTTACTTAGAATAATTTCTGGCTATAGCAGGTGCTCAATCAATATGTTTTGAATGGTTCTCTGCTAAGTTATAACAACATCAACAACAACAGAATCCAGATAATTTTATTTGACTTTCATGTGGGTTGTTAGGGATCCCAGATGTTCCCATGCCATCAGTGGGTATTTATATACACAGATCATATGCAAACATTTTTAAAATTATCAAATAGATTGTACTATTTAATTGAACTTATCCTACTTTCCTAATGCAGAGATCACATACTGTAAGAAAAATAAATAATGATTTGGTATCATATCTCTGTCCTTCATCTCTCCTTTAACAGTGGAGTTTCTCAATAAGAAGAAGCCAAAAACAAACTGTTCCTCCACTCCTCTAATTTAGAGCTATGTTTTTATTATAAACTGTGAATTTTCTATGGAATGATCAGGATAATTATGCCATTGGCCTAAATTCCCTTATTATGAAAAGCATACATTGTCTGAGTAGCAAGTGGTTCTCTATAGCAAAAATGTCATTAATGTAAACATATCGCAACCAACATATTATATATTAGATCTTTCAACAGTTCTGATACAAAGAATCTCCAAGCACTAGTGTTACAGAATTTTTTTGTCTAAGTATATTGTTTATTCACTACATTTACTCAATTTTTCAATATAAAATATAATTTTCCAATTTCATTTTACTTCTTGTGAACTGACTATAACCCCAAATGAATACTTGTTCAAAATGTTCATACTTTACCTGCATTCTGACAGAACATTCTGTACAAAATAAATAATTCTTATTTGTTATACAAATTAATTTTCTTAGTGCTTGAACTTTAAAATAACAACCATATATATAGAGAGAGAATGCAGGGTTTGTTTTTCACAGCAATCTGGCAGAAGCCCCCATTTCAGGTCACTGTTCTTTGGCAATGCATCAGTCGGGCTCAACCAGGGAAACAAAGAAGTAGGATGATACGTAAAAAATGTACTTCAAGGAATGGTTTATGCAGTTATGGGAGCTGGCTGAATAAATCCAAAGTCTGCAGGACTGGCCGTCAGGGAGGAAGATCATGATTAGGCTGAAACCCCGGGGGACATGATCTGAATTTTGTTGTCTACAGGCAGCCAGGAAAGAAGATCCAGGGGAGAAAGGAGAATTGCTGACTCACTTGCTCTTTGGAATCTCTGATCTCAGAGAAGGGCTGACTCACTTGGGAATCTCTTTTAAAAGGCTTCCTGCTGATTAATCAGGATCACCCAGGATAATCTCCCTTTTGATTAACTTAAAGTCAACTGATTAGAGACTCTAAATCCCTTCACTGCAGCATCTAGATTAGCGTTTGAATAACTGTGAGAAGGTGTGTGCTTGATTAAAAATGGCCACTGCCTTCTTCCCTGACCCACTCTTGCAAGAGATTATCTCTTGTAGCACATCATAACATCCTAGAATCATCCCAGAAATATTCTCAAAAGGGAATTCTGGGGATAGTAGTTCAGCCTCACCACATCTACGTATCAAAACACCATCACAGAAATTATTTGCTTTTGGCCTTACAAGACTCCGAATAATTAGCATTTGACCAATGTGCAAGCAAAAACTTAAAACTATCTATTTGGTAGAACCAGAACCACCTCTTACATGAATTTCCTCAGTTTACCTAGGTATCTTAACTTTCTCATTTAAAGACTGGCACAAAAGCACTTAAGACACAAAAATGAGAAAAATATTAAGGTTTGAATGGTTAGATTTCAACAAAAATGGCATATGTAACAATATATAAATTCTTACATAAAGATATTTTAAAGGGAAATAGTTTAAATAATGAAATGCTTAAAGAAATATCTGGCTCAATGCTCTGCATTTTTTTTTAAAGATTTTGAAAGGTAGGTTAAGCACATTTTCCTGAAATACCATCAACTGGGTCTACTTTGCTAGGTCAAATGGAAGGACCCCACCAAGTCATGAAATTAGCTAGTCTACCTTAGCAAGTCACTCCATATGAAAATCATAGTTTGGTTGAACTTATAGCAGAGTATTTTTGAGCAATTATGCCAGGCAGCCAGAGACAAACGTTTGTCCTAACATGACAGACCTATAATCACCATTTATTTAAACACACATTTATTTCAAAGAGTATTCTTTTTTTTTTTTTGAGAGAGAGAGAGAGAGAAAGAGAGAGAACATGGTGGGGGGTTAGGGGGTAGGGAGGGGCAGAGAAAGAGAAAGAGAATCTTAAGCAGGCTCCACACTCGGCACAGAGTCCAACACAGGGCTCAATCTCATGACCCTAAGATCATGACCTCAGCCAAAATCAAGAGGCAGACACTTAACTGACTGAGCCACCCAGGAACCCCACAAAGTGTATTCTTGATCTAATTCTGTGCAAAGCACTATTTCTGCTGTTTCATATATTTATATGAAATAGAAGAAGAAAAGAAATGCTGGAAGGACAAAGTGAAGGAGAGAGATAGGGAGGGCAGGAGTGAAGGAAGGAGAGAGGACAAGGAAGGGAAGAGAAGGTGGAAGAGAGGAACATTTAAGTCAGCTGTTCTTTCTTCCTCAGCTAATAGCCTACTGCCCATCACAGAAAAGCACAGCTTCAGAGATCTACCCAGAAAAAGGTGGTGTTCCATGCAAGCAGCAATCTCCAGGCAAGGGCCAGAGCTTCAGATGCCTCTGCAGAAGTTGTCAAGTTGCTTTCCTGCATTTTAGAAAAGGATTAGGTAAGCTGAGGTTCCATTACCTCTGTGCACATTTCCATCAGATCGTTTTGAGCCATATATGATGTCACAGGTTAAAGATTTCACTCACTGAGGAAATGGTTTCCCTGATAACCATACCCTAATTTTTAGAGGAACTCGGCTTAATAATGAGGATATTATAAAAACACCAAAGTAACCTGAAAAGTCAAGGTGTAAAGTAGTATTTACTACTGGAGCTATTCTGTACTGTGTATTTCTCTACTTTGGAGGTCAAAGATGAGAACCACTCAGTGGTGGTCTGGAGCTGTTTGCACCTGCTAGTGAGAGTCAACGGTGCTCATCTAGTAATTAGTAAAATGGAAAACTCCTCACCCTCACCAAAATTATCCAAATGTTTCCAAAATTTTCTTTATGTAGGGGATATTCCTGTTAATTTGTTTTGGTATTATCTTTCCTACATTCATCTCCAAAACTAAAGCTCAAAGAGATACTATTTATAAGTTATATTTTTCAAGAATGAAGGGTAAGAAGTAACTGATTTCATAGGAATTCCAGAGCAAAGAAGTATTTGACTAAGTATTTGACTAAGTCTCAAATTTCTTATGAACTTACAGAAATCAAATGAGTGAACTTCATCCTGTGGTAATACTCTCATTCCTTCATTCTCTGGATTGATTTTCTTAAGAGAAGAAGAACGCTGCGGAACGTTTACTTCTTCTATGTGAGGCATTTCTGCTTCTGTACATACCTGAATGAATGGTACGAATGGGCTCTTCCTGTGTGTGGGGGAGTGTGAATGAATGTGGGTAGGGTGATAAATGGTAAAGAGATACTATCTAGAAAATTTTGAATAAAATGATGATTTGGATATGGTCCTTGACTTAAATTCTAATGTCATTTTACCACTGAGGAATAGGTGTAGAAAACTGAATGAGAATTCAAAACTGTCATTTGAATTAATGGCCATAGCATTTTCCACTAAATGACACTGTATATTGAGGGTATTTTGTATATGTTTTATATATGTTTTGTATATAGATATATTGTAAATGTGCAAACATCTCACAATTTCCCATCATAAGTTCAAAGACCTGAATTCTAAAATAAGGAAGGATGTGGAAAAGACATTTCTTTGTCAACAGTCCTTTGTCTACATAAAAATTATCTGGGGCATTTCTGAAAAATGTAGATCGCTAGGGCTTTACTCTACAGACCTTTCTTTCTTACACCTATGAAACCTGCATCCATTAAACAGGCGGGTAAGGGTAAAATTCTAACACAGATATTTCCATTCACATTGTGAAATACACTGATGAGAGAGATTATCAGGACTTCCTGTTAGATGAAATCAAAACCCAAACACCTTGCTAACCACTGAGGGCAAAGTGCCTCTCCTCCATTCAGGACCATGGCTGTCCTTCATTTGTGAACATCTCTTAGCACTGGGTCTTCAGAAAAGTGGTTACACAATCAATAGAAGTATTCTCTCTCTCTCTCTCTTTTTTTTTCTTCCCTTAGTCCAGAGTAGAAGTGGAGTGGCAGAAAGGGGTAATCGTGCCTGGATATAACTTGGTTCTAGACAGGAATCTTGGTATCAGTCCAGTATGGGATTTTCAATATACCTGAATCCCCCTTTTTCTCATCACTTCTCAGATTCATAGAAGCACATCACTTCTCTGTAAAAAGTCCTCTTCTCACTAAAAACCCATATTCTGGGAATCACTGTCATGAATAAATATCATGGCCAAAGTTCAAATAAGATGTAGAAAGGATTTATTTGGTCTCATGACAAAAAGCAAGAGGTCAAATACCAATAGGCATTTATCTTCTCTAAAATATTCCAATAATAGGTCTTCACTCTCATACCTAACACAAACTAATCAATAATCACAACACTTTAAAATCGTAATAAAGACATTTAATCCTTAAAAATTTATTTCTAATCTCTTAATTGAAAAGATTTGACAGTAAAAAAGAACAAATAAATTATAAATTTAAACATCATCATAAAATGAAATGGGTGGACAAAGAGAGGAAGGACAAAGAGGTCTCCCTAATGCAGTTTCTCCTGTAAAGAATATGTTAGTTGTGATTTGTTGCAAAACATTACACATACACCCTCTTCTCAACAAATCTGCGGAGTAAAATAATTAGAGTATATTGGTTACTATACCAGTTAAAGAAAAATATAGTTTCCCATTATTTGCATTTTTTATTTGCCACCAAATAAAATTGTTCTCTGTGGAAGTATCATGTATAAATCTTGTCGGTATAGCATTTGATAAACCATACACAGAAAAAGAATCTTAAATATTTACTTACTCTTTTCTACAGAAGATGAGGTACAAACTATTGAGAAAGAACAGGTCCAGAATTTTCGTTCTGGTGATTTGTGTGACAAAACTAATGGTGAAAGATAAAAATCCCCTTGGCGGCGGAAAAAGAGACAAACTTTGTGGTGTTTTCTGGGATATACCAGGAGATCTGCATGTGCACACAGTGGAGGGTGACACCCAAACAGCCTCAGTTTTCTCATGAATACTCACCGTCTTGGCTACTGACAAATATGTCAGGCATCACCTAATGCTACAGGGAGTTCTGTGGAGCACACACTTGGGGGGGAGGCAACCACAAGTCAGTTTTGTGATTTCAAAATTACGATATAAGATATCAAAATATCTGCCACGGAAAGTAGATATCAGTTTATTTTTAACATATGAATAAACTGCTTGAATCATAATTTTTAAAAAATCCACTGGGGGGGGCAGCATAAAATACATTTTATAAGTTTAAAGGTTAAATATTCAATCCTGGTAATTGTGCTTTTTGAGACAGGAGCTCATACACGGCCACAAACCTCAGAACTTCAGGGAGAAAATTTAGAGTGTCTTAGATATTATAAAATTATGGATACACTCAGATAAAATTTCGCATGTAGGATTTTACCCTAAGGTAGGAGTCAGCAATCTTTTCTGTAAAGGGCCAGCAAGTAATATTTTAGGCTTTGGGGGCCATATGGTTTCTGTCGCAACTGTTCAACTCTGCTGTTGTAGCACGCAAGCTGCCACAGACCAAATATAAACAGATGAGCATGGCTGGGTTCTGATAAAATGTTATTTACAAAAACAGGAAGCAAGCCATAGTTTGCCAACCTCTGTCCCAAGGAATTAAGCAGAGTTAGCAAGATTTACTATACAGATATTCTGAAAACATGTTATTTATAAAAACCAAGGATTAGACACAACCAAAATGCCTAGTATAATGGAAATTAATAATTATTGCAAATCCACATAATGGTATAATATCTGTTTGCTTAAACTTTGTAACATTAGGTGATTTGAGTAGAATATAAAATCACACATGTAATTGTGATCCCAATGTTATCATATATAGGAATATTCAATATGAGAATTGTTAAGTAAATATATAAAACATTGACAATATTTTCCGCTTTAACATTTTCCCTTTTATCCAAAATTTCTACAATTAGTCAATATTACCTCTGTGGTCAGAAACATATTCTTAATTAAAGGCAAATCTAGTACAATTTAAATTTAATCAAAATGTAACTAATTAAAATATTCACTTAGCTGATTACTCTATTTCACTAAAAATGAGGGGGGGGGGAACCAAGTGGTGATGTGGATTTAATTGAAATATATGACAGCAAACTTGAGTAAATAGAAAAAACAAATTAATGTATAGAAAGTCCTAATGTGATAAGGTTGTCACCTTTCCAAAACTTAATCTTTAAATTCAATGTAATACGAGTAAAAGTTATAAGTGGTTTTCTTGCAACTCGACAAAGAAACAAGAAGAACCAAGATGATTTTACAAAGGAAGAACAAGACCATCTTTCCACCTTGTGAGGCATTAGAAATTACCTTGAAGTTATCATAATGAAGAAAGGATGATACTGACACATGGCTAGACTAATTGGTAACACAAGCCTATAGAAAACTTGCTATAGGGGCTTTGATCACAAGTGCCAATGTTGCATTTTATCTGAGCCTTGTGCTACCAGAAAGCGGTGATGGTTAACAATTCTCCCATCGGACCTTTTGTGGAATTCCTCCCACACTTTTGAGTTCTAGCAAATGGCAAACTTTAAAATATGCCCTTGCATATCCTTAAATAAGTCCCTTCTGTGTCCTTCCTCATGATTCCCCAAGACTTGCAGATGACTTGTGTAGCCACCTCGATGATACCCCAAGTGCAACTTCCTTTACTGTGAGATGCTCCTCATTATCTTTCTTCCAACTGCTACATATAGCTTTATAGAATAAAATTATTTCCTTATTTTTTCAGTACATTTTGTCTTTCACAAAAATCAAATGGGAAAATATGTACCATTCAACATAGGAGCTTAGAAAATTGGTTACCCTTTGTAAATTAAAAAAAAAAAAAAGTATCTCTTCTTCACAACATAGGCATAAATAAATTTCTAGAGGTGTAAATATATAATGTAAAAACTGAACTTTAAAATCTTTAGGAAAAAATATAGGAGGGTATCTTTACTGCTTCGGGGTGGGAAAATATTTCCCTAAACAATACACAAAAATGCACACTGAAAAGGAAAAGAGTAATAAATTTGAGTATATCAAAACTAAAAATATGTAGTTCAAGAGAGAATTTAAAAAATGAAAAGCAGTGAATACAATAGAACAGGAAATGCACAATAGAGTTTACTACATGGTTTTCTATAGTTATTTTATGTCAGAATTATTTCATAATAAAAAGAATTAAGTTTGAGATTTAATCTTGGGCAATCTTCAGCTCTGGAGTGGAATATTTCAAACCATTTAGAACTCTCATCAATTAGTCATCAGCCCTGTCCCAGATCAAACAGTGTCCAGGCTGAAATTACAATCTGTGTTTTAGTAGCCTGACTTTAAATCTTTTTTTACATAATCCTGAGGGAGAGACAATAGTCTGAATTATCATCCCCTTGTACTGGTGATAGGAGGTATTTTCTCAGCCCAGCCCCAACTCCCAGAGCCCCTGGTGTTTTTCCTGGGTCTCGTCCAACCCCTGCCAGTGCAGAGCCCAGACAATTACCCTGGTCATCTCGCCACACGGAGAGTCTGTAACAGCAGGACTCCTCTCTCGGTGGGTCGCCTAGTATTCTCTCTGGAGTACAGCGACAGCTCCAATATCCAGGTTCTTTTAAAGTTTGCTGTTAGCGATAATGACATAATATATGTGAAAGGGGTATAAAAAAGAGAAGCGCTACTTTGGGAAAGAATGTAGAAAAAAGAGGCTGATAGGGAAGGCTTCCCACTGAGAAAATGAATTCAGTGGTGTGGAAAAGAGAATAATAAAACTGCCCTGGATTTGTATATCACTGTTTCTCCCTCAGAACGCTGGGGGATTTCTCATTCTATTACTTCATTTTACCCTTGTAAACAGGTGCCCAGTGGAGACTGGAGCTTAAGATTTTTGAAGTTAGAAAACTGTCAAGTGGGAGGTTATAAACAGTTTCTGCCTTATTGGCTGGAAATTGGTATTTGTTTTGGGGGCAGACCTTTATTCTGGGAGGGACAGCTTGGCTAATCTACTCTTTAACTGATACAGATGTTAGGCCAATAGGTGAGTACTTAAAATTATTCTTGGGGAATCCTGACTCAATGGCATAATCCAAATTAAGATGTTTATGTGATAAATGTGAAGAGGGCTGTTTACTAGTCTGACTTGGGTGTATCTGTCTATAAGGCAGCAGCTTTTTCTGGATACAAATACTGAGTGTGCGGTTGAATTTCATCCCCCTCCAGAAAAGATATGATGAAGTCCCAGCCTCTGTACCTGTGAATAGGACCTTATTCGAAAATAGGGTCTTTTCAGATGTAGTCAAATTAAGATGAGGTCATACTCGATTAGGGTGGGCCTAATCCTTGCTGTATGACTGGTGTCCTCACAAAAACAGGGAAATCTGGACACAAAGGCACACAGGAGAGAACAGAATATTGCCACTGAATGCAGAGATTGGAGCGATGTGACTACAAATCAGGGAACTCCAAGAATTACTGGCAACTACCAGTGGTTGCAAGAGAGACATGAAACACATTCTCCCTCAGAGCTTCCCAAAAGAACCAACCTCGTGGATGCCTCAATTTCAGACTTCAGAACTTTGACCTCCAGAATTTTGAGAGAATAAATTCCTGCTGTTTTAAGCCACCTAGTATGTAGTACTTGGCTACAGCCACCTCAGGAAACTAATAAAAGTCAAATTTAGTGCAGCTTAGTTTAGTTCAGTTTTCCCTGAATCTGGATTTAGAATATTTTATGCTTGGAATTTATATATTCTTTATGATGCTTGAGAGAGAGCGAGAGAGTGCGAGAGAGAGACAAAGACCAAGGGGAAAGAGGGAGCAAGTTTTGGTTTAAGCAATTGCTTTTTTTTTTTTAATTAGCAGCCTAGAGCAGACTTAGCCAGAATAGGTAATCAGATTTGATTTTCCCTTCAATCCCACTAGTTGGAAAGAAATCAAAGGACCTGAAATGAGTTGTCTCACAGAGGTGTTATTTAATACAACATGTCTGACTTGGGGAATGCCTGTCAGTTAATGAAGTTGCTACACACCGTTGGTGTGACCCAGACTACAACATATTCATGTGAGTGGGCATTACACTCCCAAGTAATGGATGTTCTCACTGCCAGTCATTCTGAAAATAAGTTAAGTAGCAGGAAATTAACTGTAACTTGGACTCTCAGAGAGTCAGTGGTCTAGGTCTTCGTCTTATCTCTGGGGATGGAATAAAGTTGGGCTCAGTCTTCCATTCACGGAGATAATGTATATTTCCTGTGATATGAGGTAAACTGGAAGCCAGAATGTAAAGGCCTGTGTATAGGTAAGCAATGGTTTGAGTTTTATTTTGTGGGACCTAAGAACAGCCCCTGCTAGTAATGGTTTCAAGCTACTTTTGGGGTCACACTTACCTTAACATTCGAGCCTTTATGAATTCCTAACCAATGTTATTTCTTGGTATGAGTTGTGTTATGAAAAACATGGTAAAACGTGAATTATCCATGACTATGGCCAGGGAAGAAAACCATACCTGTAGCAGGTAACCTGGTGTAGATGCAGGGGTATGATGGCAAAATGAGAAGACAGAAACATGGGGCAGATTGTTCTGGGGTATCTATGAAGCTTTCCAGGGGAACCCTCAAATATACATACAGGATTGTTAAGAAGCCCAAATTTTTGACATACAGGACAATTAGGTACTCTAATAATTTGGATATTCAAACTGTATCATTTTTTGTCATCTTTACCTGGTGAGGCTCACAATTCATTCTCACATTCATACATTCTCACACTATCCAGTTGTGTCTGGCCCGTGGTAGGTGCTCAATAGATAAGCCTCAGCGAAGCATTCCCTCTATTTTAAGGGTACAACAAATGAGGAATGGGAAAGTTGGCAAGGTGACAAGAGTTGGTATGAGAGAGGTTGAAACTTTAGTACATGAGTCTGTGGTAGTCTCCAAAGGTGGCTCCCAAATTCCTTCCCTCTGTATGCACAGATGTCCCTCCTCACTTCAAGAAGTGCAACTTATTTCTCCTCCCCTTGGATCTGGGCTGGCATATGGCTTTGACCAAAAGAATGTAGTTAAAGTGACAGCCTGGGAATTAACGGATACCAGGATTTAAGAGTATTGGCAGCTTTTGCCTCCTTCCTCTTTAACGGCTCACTCTTCCATCTCTCTCTCTTGAGACCCAGCCCCCATACTCTGGGATGCCTAAGCCACACAGAGACACAATGTGGAAGAAACAGAAGTGCTTTGATCAACAACTCCAGAACAGACCCCACCCAGGAGCAGCACTGACTGCCAAGCCATGTGAGTGAGCTCGTTTGGACATTCCAGACCAAGACCCCAGATGACTGCAGCCTCATGGAACATAAAATGGAGCACAAGAACCGCTCATTTGGGTTCAGTATTCCACAGAATCATAAAAGATAATGATTTTTTAAGCCACTCAGTTGGGAAGAAGGGAGGAGGTATGATTTGTTACACAACAATGAATGAATAAAAAAAAATCCTAGTAGTCTTGGAATTAAGCTGCTAAAGCCATCCAATGCAAAAGAGAGTCTTTTCTTCCATGTTAAATGTAAACTGATGTGCTTTTGTCACTTTTTTGCCATTTCACGGATACAAAGAAAATCATCAAATAATACTCTGAACTTGATGGAATGCTGATGATCAGATGATGAAAATGCTTCTGAATATCAGCCAGACTAAGACACTTCAGACAAAAACTCACTTGTCGACATTCTTTATATATGTACGGGAATTGAGAGGCATAATGATGCCAAGGAAAGTCATCTGTACATTTCTACTTCTAATATGTTTATAAGACGCTAGTTTTTCATTGTTTAAACTGCAATTGACTTTAAAATCTATGCAATCCAATGCAATAAAGAATCCAGAAAGTGAGAGCCCTGGCCTCATTATTTACATGACATTAATATGAACCCAGGAAAAGTGAGCTGGACACAATTTATTACTTTTACTTTATTCGTCCCTGCTTCAAACCCCCCAGCCCTCTGTCTTTGATTAGGGCTGGGAGTTGTAGGGAGTTTGTTGTCTATAAAACGCTTGGGAAAACAAAGGTCAGATACATTACAGCAGGGGTGGGGGGGAAGCATTATGTGAACATTGTAATTTCGTATGCAAACGTGAGTGTCATTCTTCATCACCAAGTTATTCTCGAAGTGGCAAATTTTCTTCTGCTTATATGAAAAATATAGACTGGCAATCAACTTAATTGTAACAACTGGATGATTTTTCAGAGACTTCAGCTATGATTACTTCTCCCTCAAAAATTTACTTTGAATGAAAATGACACCATAATGCCTGAAAGTATAATAAGTAATAGACTCAAGACAAATTATGACTCTCTAGAGACTATTAAAAATCTATAAACATTTTTGTACAGCAAATGAACCATTTTAAAATCAGCTTTTATAAAACATTTTCATGAGATCTTCTAAATCTTCATATGATTTAAATTAAACTGCCTTGGTAAAAATCAGGGATTATCTCTGACACATTTTTTTTTTTTTTTGGTATGATGTAAAAGTAGAAGATCCTCTGATTTCTAGTGTGATGCTCAGCAAGGTTGATTAAATCTACTGATAATCCTTGATTAAACCATTTAACTCTTCTCTCTTTACTCACAAAGAGAAAGCCAAAATAGCTAAGTGAAACATGAAATGATCAATGGTCAAATACAGTAGCATGAAACAAAGGCAATAAAAAAAAGAGTCTCATTTGAAAGTCTTTCCTCTACTTATTCTGAACTATTTTTTTGGAAGTATAGTTCACCTTTCAATCTTCAGAGACTAAAATCTATTATGTAGCCTTTCACGTGACTGAGGAAAGAGTAAGACACGCTTACACATTGTTATTTGCCTTAATTTGAAAAAAATTTGTTTCCTATTTCTTATACTGATGAGACAAATCACATTAATGAGCTAAATTAAAGTAGCTGGGTTATTTGTTTTTATGGTTAAATATAACATTTCCACCTTTTAAAAAATAGTTTTTGCTTTAATACTAAAAATTCATGACCTCTGAATGCCATTTATCATGCCACTTAAAATTGGGTAACAGAAAATCAATATGTAAGAAAATCTAACTTTAAATTATGCAATTATGTTTCTTAATTTAATGCTACCTACATGAATGTCTATTTCATTATTTTTATTCTAATGGTGCTTATATATTTTATTTGATATGTTATTATATATGACATATTTTAGAAATATGAATTATGTTTTATTTAAACAAAATAAAATTATTTAGTTCTCTTCTATATGTATGGCCATCTTGTAAGACTAGATACACTTTGACTCTTAACATTAAGAGATACACTATTTTGCACACGTATTACACAAAATATGTTTTCATTAAATTTTAGGTTTTTTTAAAGTAGAGGTTTCAGAACATCTATAATCAACTACTACAGCCAGCATGGTAATCAGTGTGCCTCTAACCTGCATGGATTTCTGGGGTGTACATAAAACTCTTACAACCACTGAGGTACTGTATTGGTTACTTACTGCTTCATAACAAACCAACACAGAACTTCATAGCTTAAAATAACGCTCTTGCTCTCAGTTATTTGGGTCCAGCATTTAGGCAGGACTCACTGGGCTCAGCTCATCTCGGCTCCATAGCGGTATTACCAGGGCTGACCTCAGCTAAGGCTGGATGATTCCAGATGACTTCACCTCTGTGTCTGACGCCTGAGCTGTGTTGTCCCAAAGTGTCTGGGACTGGCTATCATAGCTCGGGGGCTCCTTTCCTTGGTGTTGCCTGGGCTTATATGTCTAAAGCTTTTGTTTTCCTTCACAGGACCTCCCTTTCCACTGGGTTCCTTATTCCACAGGACCTCTCTTTCTATCTGGCTTGTCTCTACAGCATGATAGCCTGGACTTTAGTACGTGGTGACTGTAATTTTTCTCAGTTAAGAGCAGAAGCAAAAAGCCTCTTAAATTTTGGTCCCGGAAGTCCCAGAACATCACTCCTTGCGTCGTATCGGTCGAAAAAAGTCATGAGGCCGGCATAAATCAAAAATATGGGAAAATAACACTCTACCTCCTGATGGCAGGAGCCGCAGAGCCATAGCAAAGGGTCCCAGTCACAGGCAGGCACAATGTATGGGGGACCATTTTTAACAATCTACCGACAGGTACACAGAACTTTTCCTATTTTCTTTTTAATTGGAACAAAATATGTTTCTCTTTGGGAGAGTGTTGTATGAATTAGCTAAATGTGTGCTATTTTGCTGTTTTTCTGATCTGCTTTTAGACTGTAAATTTGGTAGAGAAGTTTTCCTTGCATTACCATTTTTAAGCTCCTACTTAAAGCCTGTGGAAAAAAGTAAATTTTTTTTTTTTTTTTTTTTTTAATTAAAATGGAGCTGTTAAAATGTTATTGGAATCTCCTTTTTAAATATACAGTTGAAAATTCTGAAATATTCAGAAACACTTTCTAATTTCATTTTTCTCTCTCTCTCCTCTTCCTAGTGAGTAGCAAGTATCGATTTAGGGGATTTTTCCTGTAACCTTACTATAACCTCCACACATTTCCTTCTCAACTTTAGTCAAAGCATCTCTTTTCTTAGCCTTCTTCCTTTTTAGTTTGACTATGATAATTATTCTAAGATTGTATTAGAACTCCAAGTGCAAAAAGGATACAGAAATTATTTATTCATTATTCATTTCATTTAAAAAATTGATCATATGCTATGTATCAGGTACTGGAATTAATTTAATAAGGCACACTCCTTTACCCCAAAGGGCTTCCACTGGAAAAAGCAAACAAGTGAACATTTAATTATGATGCAACTTGGTAACTACAAACATTATTGTTAAAACAAGTGTACAAAAAAGTGAAGGGATTCTGGTACAAAAGATCGGGCAAACACCAGCATCATCACTTCATACAGATGGGACCTCTCAGTGGGAGAGTCCAAGATTTACCTCTGACCTGGCTGTGCTCTTGCTAAACCACAAAGAGCATGTGTAAGTCAGCACTGAGGAAGCTCCAGGGGCTATGGGTCTGGTGAGATATGCTGGCAACAACTTGATTCGGATTAAAGTAATAAATAAAGGAAAATCAATATGTAATAGATGTTCATAAAACTTGTTTAATATATATTTTATATATATATATATACATATATAAATTCTTAAATATTATTTCTATTTTAACTAACCCTTTAGGTTGGTAATACAGACTGACTCTTCTCTTTTCACCCCCAGGTTTGGGGTTGGTTTTGGCATCCTGGGATAGTTGGAGTTGGTGTTTATATAAAACCAAGTCATTAAGGGCCTCACTGACAAGGAAGTACATTTTCTTCCTGTGCCTTATTTTCTTCCAGGTTCAGCTGTGGATATCCTCCCCTATGCCTTCTTTGAGCTGCCAAAGCTACTGTATGCTGGACTCAGATGGAGGTGGGGGTAAGGAGTGATGGTCTCCAGTGTTCCTGCACTTATCTTCACTGAAATTTGTTGATATATTCTCTATATTCTGCCATAGCACAATCCAATCAGACAGCAGCAGGGTACTCTTGTGCCACTGAAAGGCCTCCTAGGCAGTGCTCTCTTTTAGCTAATTCCATGATGTTCTCAGAAAAGTGGGAAATTCTGCATGTTCACCTAGGCTCTTGTCTATATAGGCTTACCATGACTGCCCCTTCTATTGTAGTCTTTGACCACCAAGATGGTCTGGGGCAAACTTCAAAGGTTGGTTGCACCCTAGTTCAACAAGCTAAAGATGCAGAAGGTCCCTGTGCTCTTGGATCCCCAAATCCCTCCGGGTATAGCATCCTATGAGGATTTGACTCCAGAAGGAGGATTTGAATGCACTTTCAAAGACATGACAGTGGTGAATGTTATTGCTCTTCTTTCTGCTCTTTCTCCTCCTGACTCTATGTTAAATAACTTTTATAGTTACAAATAATCACCATTCATCTGTACCTGTTGCTTAAGTCGGGACCTGCAAGGCACTTGATGCTCCAGAGAACAGGTGTTTTACATTCAGAGAGCCTTTCCTGGTATTATCACTTCCGCCTATGATTTGAAACCTAAAGCTAGACATTGACTACTTAGTTCCTGAAATTTCTGTAGTAATAGCCCTACCTTAAAGGTAATAAAGATAGAATTTCTTTGCTTCCTAACAGAGACAGGAGAAGGTTCCTGTTAAGACTGAACAGAACTGAGGCTAAGGTCGTAAAAGAATGGTAGAAATTATTTGGAAAAATATCAGTCTGACCCATATAGATTTGAGGGAAGAATAAGTCTGTTCAACAGTATTTGTCTGTGTTGGATGAAAGAATAAGAAATAAAGCCTGACCCCAGGTAGCTTGGTGGTGTCATTCATCAAAATGGACAGCAGGAACAAAAGCAGGTTTGGGGAAAGAGGATGAGCTAGATCAGATCTCAAAGTGTAATGTTTAAGAATAATAACTCAGTCTGGGTTTAAGATTGTTGTCATTTAGTATATTACTGAACCCCAAAACAAGTAGTGCAAAGGTCATGTATGAGAAAAAAATGTGAATCAATCCATATGGTTCCATGGGCTCCAATAATACATGTTACTTGTGGTATAGTTTTTGCTACTTCTGAGGCAAAATCTGATCACATAGCAAAGAATCCCCAGAAATCTTGGTAGATATAAGAAACAGTAGCAAGTTACCTAGTCTCTGTGCATGGAAGATATTACTAGGAAGAAATGAGTTTTAAGTCAATTTTTAAAAATAAGCATAAAAAAGTTTTCATTTTCTAAATAACTGCCAACTGTGGCAGAGAGTACAAGTAATCTTTCAATATCTACTCTTCACTTCTTCCACTGTAATATTTAGGAAACTGCCTATTTCTAGCTGACTACCCTGAAGAACAAATACCTTTCCTAACAGCCCAACATCCTGGGTTAGGCGACTAACTTCTAGCCAATGAGATGTAAAAGAAGGTATTTTGTGTTTCTCCTGCTTACTTTCCTTAAAATAATGCTGCAATTTATACTTTATTCCTTCTTCAACATCTCTTCCTCCTTCTTATTAGCATGACAATTTTTTGGAATTAGGAATTGACTTTGAGAATGAAGGATGAATATGACAGAATAAGATAGAGGGACCCTGAGGTGTATTCTAAAGACACTGTGGAACAAAGTTGTCATATCAGGGCTAGACAATCTACTCTGGACTTCCGTGTGAGAGAGAAATAACATTTTTTTCCTTGATTAAGCTGCTGCTTTTTGGGTCTGTTTCTCACAGCCAAAACTAAATCCTTAGAGGGGGGAGGGCTGGAAGGAGAAGCAGACTCCCTGCTGAGCAGGGAGCCTGATGCAGGACTAATCCCGGGACTCCAGGATCATGATCTGAGCTGAAGGCAGTCGCTTAGCCAACTGAGCCACATAGGCCCCCCACCAAAACTAATTCTAAGTGATATATGAATTAGCTATTTCTTTATTCAAAATAAGTTGAGCTTTGTATGGAAAAACTAACCTGAAAAGCAGGTAAAATTGAGTTAAGCATTAGCAAAAACTCTGACAACTGCATTTCCATCTCTTTCTGGAGACAGATTCTGAGTTCTGACATCTTAGTTCTGCCAAATCTTTGGCAAATTATTTTATTCCTCTTTTGTTCATTTTGTAGCATCACATTTTCATACCACGATACCTTTCTCTTTGTTGCTGATATAATATAGATCAGAACTTGGATGTTCAGACCTTCCTATGTTTTAATGCCTTTGCTTACCCATCTCAAACCAAATCATACTTAATATTTGGCTATTTCAGTGCTTGACCCTTTAACATTTCCCTCAAGCTGTGAAATTTTTGCCATCAAAGATTTCCACTTTCCATACATGAAATTATGTGAAACAATTACTGCTATAGAAGTTTAGTTGTGTCCTTAAATCTTATGCGCAATACGGGGTAGTAGGCTCTGAGGTCTTACTACCTTAGTTTCACCACTTACTGGCTATTGACCTTAGGCAAATTACTTATCAACTCTAAACCTTCCTTTATTTTTTTCTTAAATCTAACATGGAATATTAATGAAAGTAAAATTAAATAATCCACATAAAGCAATTAACTGAGGCGCTGTTAGAATAAGTGTACTCTATATACTAATAGAAAGTAGTAATGGATTTTATTTCCACTTTGCAGTCTTAAAAAAAAATAACATCTTCTGTTATTTTCCTTTTTAAGATGGTATTGTGTACATTAATTCATTTATTCAACAACTATTTCTGATTTGTTTTAATGCCAGGTGTTGAAAATACTGTGTAACAGAAAAACCTGACCCCTACCTTCACATGACTTCTCATTTGCTTATTTGCATATAAAATTTAGTAGCCAAACAACTGATGTGCCTTACTGGCTTGATACACTTTCAGGAATTTTATACTTTTCTTATGTCTCTTTTTATATTTTTACATTGTCTCTTGGCAATTTTCTAGGTAAATGATGCATCACAGTTTAATTTGTTTTAATTTATTTTTCTAGCTATGGGTATGTGACTACATAGTGCCTCAAAGATATTTCTCTAATTAAAGATCATTAATTATTTGGGTGATAACACTTAAATAAAAGAGAGGAAAAGAAAGTTGGAATAATAGTCTGAAAATAGTATTTTTTTTAAGATTTTATTTATTTGAGTGAGAGAGAGAGAGAATGAGAGAGATCACAAGCAGGGGGGAAGAGTAGAGGGAGAAGCAGGCTCCCTGCTGAGCAGGGAGCCCGCTGTGGGACTCAATCCCAGGACCCCGGGATCATGACCTGAGCTGAAGGCAGACGCTTAAACGACTGCCCCAGAAAACAGTATTTTTTATATTTATTTTTCAAAAAGTCTGGTTCCAGTGAAATGCTAGATTGACTATTTATGTTTCTTTTTCACATTAAAAAAACTAGACTTTGAAAGTTTATATTTTTTCTTAAAAACACAGTTTGGATATTATAGATGAAAGATATTCAGAAATCCCTTAGCAGCTTCTCTCTGTGATTCAGGATAAGAAGGGACTATGGACTATGGACCATTGGGTAAAGGGCTCAGTGGTCCACACTCAGTACACATGGCGTTCAGATCAGACCTCTCTGACATGGCAATGCTTCTCTTTTCTTTTTCCCTTACACAGGTTCTCATACCCTTTCTTACAGTCCCCCCAACCATCAAAAAATTGATCATTTCTCATCGTCAAATTGTTGCTCCTGACCTAAATAAACTTTAATTCCCTTGAGTGATGCAAAAAAATTGAAAACGAAACATTCTTTCTGCTACAACTTCATTTTTGTCATTATCTGTTTGCTTTCTCACCCAATGGAAGAAGTAAATAGAATATGAAAAATCTCTGTCAGAAACTTGAAAATGGTATTAGTGGAGAGCTACTAAAGAATCCCAAAGGGCATCACCAGATTTGCACCCCAACAATCTTTCCTGGTTGAGATGAAAAAGCAAGCCCATTTATTAAAAATGTGCAGCATATCACATTATACTGTATAAATCAACATAATGTGATATGATCTGACATCAAGTTAAAAAACTGCCTTTTCTGCTTCTGCTCAGACCATATGTTCAAATTATTAAAAATACCCACAAATGCTTATTTTTTTAAAACAAACTCAAGCTTCTCTCAAATAAACCAGCTTGACTTTTGTATTACTTGGGCAGAAAACTATTTTCTTCTCTTGAGCACTTTATTTTATAGATAATGTTTTGATTTTTTGCCAGGAGAGCTTTTATAAAAGAAACACGTATGTACACATACATATATACTCCAAAAGTAAACTACTGTCAAAAAGAAACATGCTCCTGTAGAGTGAAGAAATATAACTTATTTGGGAAATAGTAAAGTTTACTTGTGATATCAGATGCACCTTACAGTAAAAGCTGCTGAGTATTTTACCTTATTTTGGACTTTTAATATTCTATATTAATATGAGTAATTGAGTATATAAATATGATTGTTGTTCATTGTCACTAATTTTGACCTGAATTCTGTTTACTGAGCAATCTCTAAAAACCTGCTCACCCATGGGTAAATAGAAGCTAACCTTTTAAAAAATATATATTATTCCATGCAATTTATGGGAAAACAGCCAACTTGGCAAGTTTAAACACATACACGCAAATGCGGGAACATCTTGACTGGGTTGATGACATGACAGCATTGTAGTAGCCTACCAGCTGGGTGCTGGCTGGGGTTCAGAAATGGACTCAAGACAGTGGAGCAGAATTCAAGAGAAGGAGGCTCTCCACTAGTGTGACTGCTTTGTTAAAACCAGCAAGACCATTTGCTACACCAGCTTTCCCTCATTCTGCCCTGAGCTGATTTCTTGTGGGCAACAGAAAAATGTGACATAAGGGGATACAATAGCATGTGAAATGATACAGCACAATCTGCTCAAGCTTCCATTCCAGTCTCCAGGCTTGTTTCTCATCTAGCTCTGGATCCCCCCTGAGCTGATGCAAGCATGGAGTTCCGTGGACTTCCAAAGGGGCTCCTGGCCTCTAGCAGGCTAAAGAATGGAAGGTAGAAGGGGAGAATAGGGGAAGGAGACATGAGCCACTATAAGAGTTATTTGGTTCACTATCATTTGCCTAAAGATCAATGAAATGTCAGGTAAAACTAAAAAAAAAAAAAAAAAGAACCTCATTTATAAAGGTTCTGAAAGCTCACTTTTGCCTTTTTAATGTCTCTGCACTTCTGGGGTTTTTGTTTTTTTTTTTCATCTCTTTTTAAGCTGACCCAGAGAATGCTGAAAAAGCAGGGAACAGCCATGCATGTAGTATTTTCAGTCCAACCAGCAACATGATGCTTTCAAAATCTTGCAAGATAGCCCTTTCCTGCCCCCAGACTCACAGTTCAATTTTGCAAACACCAGAATTTCCATAGTTTTGATAAAGTTCAAGTAAGCATCCTCAAAATTTCGGTACTTATCTGGACCGGGGTGAACGTTGCATTTTTTCTTTAATTCACCCAGCACTAATTACCTTAATATTTTGAGATAACAAATACTGATCTGTAATCTTTCCTGGGGAAAAAAAAATCTGAGGTTCCCATAAGAAATAGCTTTTTATTAATATCCTTGAGGATCTTGAAACATTGGGTATTGTTATGTCAGCACATCTGTGGATCCTGTTTGGGCAGAGAAATTAACTATCTGGCATTACTGATACAGCAGGGGAATTTCTAAGGTCCTTTGATGAGAGGAAAGTATAACTGTAATGAAAAATTTTTTTTGTTTTTCTTATCCTTCTCAATTTATATTGCAGTATCTCTGGCCATTAGGAAAGTGAAGGAAATAGTGTAAATTTCTTAATAGCTAAATGAGGCCTGAAATAGATCTACAAATTTAGAAGTCTGTAACCGTAAGCATAAAGAGAAATTAACTACCTTCCAGCATTTCTTTAGAAAAGACAACTCTATCTAGCAATAATAATAAAGATCAGAAAAGTTTATGCTTTAATAGCTAATATTCTTTTAAAAATTTACTTCTACTAATCCTTCATGCTTGGTCAGCCATGAGAAATAAAATGTTGAAAATCTCACATGCACTTATAGGAATTTGTTTTGGCATAGAGTACCCCACTATATTTGTAAAAGAAAATGTTAATTAGAGCTGATGAATTAAAATATGTAAGGTAAAATAAATTCTAATTGCCTTAGCTTGAAATAAAGGACTGCCCTTTATGGGAATGTTGATAACTCCTCAAGAGAGCAGCCCCGGGTATCTGAAGGAACTATCAACTCAGTCAACTTATTCTCCATTCTCTTCTCACAATTTATGTCTTTTTTTTTTGAAGTGATTTTCCTGATAGAAATTCCATCCCTTAATTTACTTCTTCTTTCCCTCTGCCTTATGAACTTTCTTCTTCTTATTTGTACTCTGTTATGTATTTCTCCTTTGCAATCTTAGCTCCTGGCTAGATTTCACTAATCTGGTTTTAATTTCTTATAATTTCAGAATTCAAAGTAGATATTTAGGATGATAATATAGTAATAATAATAATAAGAGCAAGCTAGGATTTATTGATTTCTTATTATCTGTGGCACTCTGTGCTTGATGTACCACACATGCGATCTCATTTAATTCTCATAATAACCTCATAAAGCTATCACTGTTATCTCCATTTAAGAATGAGAAAATTAAGGCTCAAAGAATTTAAATAAATTCAGCATCATCACAGAGTTAGTGAATAATAAAACTGGAAATGAAACCTTGGTCTCTCTGACTCTGACACTTAGACCCATCAACACTAAGATACTCTTGCCCTTATTCAACTTGTCTTAAGAAACGTCGTTATGGAAAAAAAAAAAGAAAGAAAGGTCATTATGAAATATCTGTGCAGATTATAAACAAATTGAAAATATATCATGTTTAGCCTAAACACGAAGCAGTTTTAATATCTTGTTTTAATTTTCTTTTTTTTTTTTCAAGCTTTTATTTATTTTGAGAGAGAGAGAGAGAGAAGTGCATATGAGCAGGAGCAGAAGGAGAGGGAGAAAGAATCTCAAGCAGACTCCACACTGAGCACAAGCCCAACTTGGGGCTCGATCCCATGACCCCAAGATCATGACGTAAGCCAAAATCAAAAGTTGGATGCTCAACTGACTAAGCCACCCAGGTCCCCTCCTGTATTAATTTTCTTATCATCCAGCCATCTCTGCATGGACAGACTTCATGTTTGTATCCTGTGATGATACTGATGATTTGTGTGAGCAGTACAAATCTGACATGATAACAGCAGCACATAAAATGGAGATGTTAATATATATATTATATATTATATATATACACCTTTATTTTTATATGATTCAACTTAATTTCTAGCATGGGCACATTCCCATTATTGGAACAGAAAATTTGATCTACTTGACTCTGATTTCTCAGGGCCCAATCCAGTGATTTCTCAGTCATTATCAGCTTACACCATAGTGGCATTTAGTATTAAAATTCTACCTCTAATGTGTCTCTTTCTCCCTAAAGAGATTTTGAAATGATGCCATTTTGGAACTTGGATTGAATATATAGGAGTATCATCTTTGTCTTCCTGTCTCATTTCTCTTTTGACCTTTACTTCCATTTTAATCAGGCCTTTTGTAGAATAATGAAGTGGTATCTAGGATTTTTGTGGGCTTAATTGCAGCTTTCACTTGGCTAACTCTATCACAGTTAATGGATTCACTGATATTTCAGCTATGTCCTTACTCCATCACCATAGAGTTTTACCATTTACAACAACATGGATGGAGCTAGAGAGTATAATGCTAAATGCAGTAAGTCAGAGAAAGACAAATACCATATGATTTTATTCATATGTGGAATTTAAGAAACAAAACAAACAAGCAAAGGAAAAAGAGAGAGGGAGAGAGAAACAAACTCAGAAAGAGACTCTTAACTATAGAGAACAAACTGATGATTACCAGAGGGGAGGTAGGTGGGGGGTATGGGTGAAATAGGTAAAGGGGATTAAGAGCACATTTATCATGATGAGCACTGAATAATGTATAGAATTGTGAATCACTACATTGTACACCAGTAACACTGTATGTTAACAATACCAGAATTAAAATTAAAAAACTTAATTTAAAAAAAAAATGAAGTACGTTCGACTCCTTGTGTATAAACTGGACTTTCTGGCTACCTTCCAAAAATAAAGGGAAAAAAAAACAATTTTATAATAAAGAAACATCTTAAGTACCCCCCCAAGTGATTGATGGAGATGAACAACCAAGGATAAGTCATATTGATACTACGCATAATGATGTGATGAGACGGACAACTCTTCTCCACAGTATTCTTCTCAAAACCCATGAGAAAGCATCAGACAAACCCAAATTAAGCAACATTCTACAAAATACCAGATCGTTAGTCTTCAAAACTGTCAAGGTCATAAAAAAAAGGCAAACCTGACAAACTGTCATAGACCAGTTTGTCTATGATACAACGTGACAACTAAGAACAATGTGGTTTCATGGACTGGATCCTGAAACAGGAAAAGGACATTTATTAATGAAAACAATGCATGAAATCCATGTAAAATCTGTAGTTAGTCAATAGCATTGTACCAATGTTACTTACTTAGTTTTGACAGATGTATCATGATTTTGTAAGTTTTTACATTAGGGGGAATTGGGTGAAGGGTATATGGAAACTCTGCACTGTCTCTGCAACTTTTCTGTAAATCAAAAATTATTACAAAATAAAAAAGTTCAAAAGAACTCAGCAAAAAAATTGTACACACCAAGTGCATAAGATTATTTAATTGAGGTACAGGAAGCAAAAAAATATATAAGCCATCCTTAGTCACAGCACATGAATTCTTCCCCACATTAAGGGAAGAATGGGAGTTCTACCTGGGTGGGCAGGGACAGCCTTACTCCTTTGTTATGTATTAGTATATTATGAGGCATTGCAATGTTTGAATGTGAACATATAGACTATATTATCTAAACAGAAGCATCTCTAAATATTTTGAAAAACAGCAGATCTTTTGAAGGAAAATCTTGCATACTGCACAGAGACTTCACATAAGGATGCACTTAAGGAATTGTCAAAGTTAAAGATGACTTACATATTTTTCCTTTACAAAAATAAGTATTCCAAAATTGCCACATTTTAACAATGAGTAAGAATGTAGTTGCTTTTCAAAGAACCTCCTGCTATAAAGAGAACATTTTGAAAGGGACATTTTAAAATATATCCATCTTCAGATAAATTTGTTGCTGAAAACAAAGTGTCACCTATACAAATTCTCATATCATGCTTTAAAAACTTAGAATTCTCTTTCTCTATTCTGATTATAAATCTTCCAAATGAATTTCTGTGACTGTCTTTGAGCATATTTTACAAAAATATAGCACTTTCTAACTCAAAAGAACAACGGATGAATATCAGGGAAGCTCAAAACCTAGTATCTGATTTCAACAAAATATCTGCATTATTAGTGGGTAGGATTAAAACATGAGTTTAAAGATTTAGTAAATGCAGGCAACATGCATTTCTTCTATTTGGATTTATGAAGTTTTACCACTTGACTTTTCCAAAATGACACTCATTAAACCAATAGGCAGTATTTCATAAAAGAGAACTGAGATCTGCTAATCATTTTCTTGCATAAAGTTGTAAATCAAGATATTTATGATGATGATGCATATTTAATCACATTGAAAGTACTAAATAATTTTAATAAAATTTAAAAAGTTTTTAGCACCACTCTAAATAGAACAGAACATTTTCTAAAAATGTTTTCATCTTATCTTTATCTCATCCATCTTAATTTCATGGATTTTTGTATATGTTACTTAATACAAATATATGACTATAGTAATACATGTATACCTTGTAAAGATTTTTATAAACACATGACTATTCATATATCAAAAAATAATTGCCTTTTTTTAAAAGACTTTATTTGTCAGAGAGAGAAAGAGAGCACAAGCAGGGGGAGCATCAGGCAGAAGGAGAAGGAGGCTCCCCACTGCCCGCGGAGCAAGGAGCCTATGCGGGACTCAATCCCAGGACCCTAGGATCATGACCTGAGCTGAAGGCCGACACATAACTGACTGAACCACCCAGACATCCCAGTAATTGACTTTTTTTACCTGCAGAGATTATTTCTTTAAAAAAAAAAAAAAAAACTGGAAATAACTTCTTCTCATTCCCTGCTCTGTCTATGTCTAGATCTTTCTACTCTGCTTCCAAAATTTAAGGAGATTGCCAATACAGAGTGGAACATGGGCAGTGATGAATGCACCAAACTCTTCCTCTCCATCTCTTCGTCTTGTTTCTTGATAGAGAACAGGGAAAGAAGACTCATTTTAGCCAGGTTATATATACCTTCAAACTCTTCTGTCTTGCATCAACTCTTGAATTTACAGGTTAAAAATTAGGGATTATTATTTACTATCTTTTAACCTTATATCTTTATTTTCTGGGGAAAATGGCAGCCCTATGCCTCCACTTTGAAAAGAGTGGTCCATGGGGCGCCTGGGTGGCTCAGCTGGTGAAACTTAAACGTCTGCCTTTGGATCAGGTCATGATCCAAGGGTCCTGGAATTAAGCCCTGTGTCAGGCTCCCTGATCAGCGGGGAGCCTGCTTCTCCCTTTCCCTGCCCTCTCCCCACTGGTGCTCCCTCTCACTCTCTCACGCTCTCTCTCTCTCAAATAAATAAAATCTTAAAAAAAAAAAAAAAGTTTTAGAAAGGGTGGTCCTCAGAAATAATGTCATTTAACAATTCACGTAGATGTTATTGTTTCAAATCATTTATATACAGTTCAGATAGAAAATAACTACTCTAAGACTAATTCAAGGAATATAATCTGTCACGAAGGAGGCCCATCTTGGATGATTCACAAAGAAATGTGAACCTGCATTTGCAAGGCAGCCTCAGCTAAGCCCAGGACGTGGAGCCAAAGGGCAGCAAGGCATCAGGGTATTGCAGCCTGGAATGGGTGTGCTTTGATACAAAAGAAAATCATCATGCTAACTGCACGTGCCAATGTGGCACAGATTTTAAAGAATGAACCCTCAGGCCCTGAAAAAAATTAATGAGTTCTGCCTCTCCTTTCCGTGACCTTTTAGTTAGGTTTTTATGGGAATTTGTTTTCTTTGTTTTAGTCTGAGCTGTTCTGGGAAGAGTCACAGTGGGAGAGTGAATCTGCAAAAGGGCCCTCATGGCACAGATTTCACAATCTACCACCGAGCTACTGGCTCCTGAGTACCTGAAGGTCCTGACCTAGGCAAATTTGTGCAGAAGTCAAATATTGTCTTACAAACTCCAACCTGGGGTTCCTGTTTCTAGGTGTTTTCCTCCTTGAAAGTGTTGGTTTTGTTTTTATTTTTATTTTTTTCCTGAAAAGAAAAAGTATTTTCATCTCCTTGTTGCTCCTTTTTCCATCTTTCAAACCCTGCTTTCATTAACTGTTCAGATTAATTCACTCCCCATGTCACAATAGAGTAGAATATAGGGACAAGAGCAACAGACCTGAGGTCAGAAAACGGGGCGGAAAAAATCTGACATTGCCACATACTAGGAGTTTGAGGCTACATTCATCACATTTTTGCCCTCAGTTTCTTATCCTGTTCTATAGGGCTAATAACCTCTGCTTTGGTTCAAGTAGCAGTCATGTAGATTGTGTTAGAGCATTCCTTCAACTCTGCCCCCTGCCCCCCTCAGCAGCCAGTGAGTTGGGTGGGATTGATCCCTCCCCAGAGCCAGAGTGGGTCTCTGCTTGGTCTAAATTTATCAGCTAATTTCATCTTATTTGCCATCAAGACTGGCTCCTGGATAGACAATAATTTAGGACTATGTGAATAGGCCTGATTTCTTCCCATAGCGGTTGGTCTAGTGGTGGCCTTGGAAACTCGATTTGCCCAATCAGCATGGAAAGAGCATTTCTTTTCTTCAAGTTACATATTGTATGGGTATGAACCTTGCTCAGAGCCAAAGGTTACTCAGAGATAAGAAATTAACCATGGCAATATTAAAAATATCTAATATTCTCCAAACGGTTGCCTTCAGAGTATTCTATATCCTGCAAAGTTATTAGGAACTGCAATTAATCCAGTCTAATGAGCCCAACCCTACAGCCAGTCAGAGTCTTTGCTATATATGGAGTCATGGGAAAGCTACAAAAATCTATTTTCTGCTTGGCAATCTCTTAACAAATTATTCTGTTTTAGTTGACTTTGTCTAAGCACAATTCTTCAATTTTTTTTTTTTTTTTAGCGATTCAGAAAATATAAAACTGTGATATGAATTAGAAATAGTGAGGAAGGGGCGCCTGGGTGGCTCAGTTGTTAAGCGTCTGCCTTCGGCTCAGGTCATGGTCCCAGGGTCCTGGAATCGAGCCCTGCATCGGGCTCCCTGCTCCGTGGGAAGCCTGCTTCTCCCTCTCCCACTCCCCCTGCTTGTGTTCCCTCTCTCGCTGTATCGCTCTCTGTCAAATAAATAAATAAAATCTTTAAAAAAAAAAAAGAAATAGTGAGGAAAGAAAGGAAAAAAAGCAAAGTTAAGAACATAAACATAAGAATAAGGCTAATTAAAAAATGATATACATTGATATATGCATGTAAAGCGTAGATTATATAGTTTTCAGCCAGGATAGTAAATTCGTTTTAGATAAAATTTGAAGTCTGATAGTTTGGAGATGTCTCCCTATAGTACTATGTTATAAATATTCTTCACGCATCTTAATACTTCAGGAATGCATGCTTTATTATGAGTGCTGTTACCATTCAATAAGGAACATGTAAGTATAAGATACTGGGAGACAATTTTCCTGTTTCTGCTCATCACTGATAGATTTTGTATAGGAAGAAGCCTTAGAAGATAGAGATAGTGCCTCCCTTGGGAGCAAAGGCCAGGTTTATATACTACCCAGTTTAATAAAGATAATGTCTCACGCTGGGCGAAGGTCAAGCAGGCTGACTGCCCATTATAAAAGATTTTTGTTTCCTGTGCTGGGAGTTCCATTCCTGTAACAGAACTCAGTGCACGTGTGGAGAGCCCCAATCATCTGGCCCTCTCTGCATTACCCTGCGGGAATTGGGGTTCAAGTAATCAGCACAAATCCTGACACTTCTGGCCCTGCCATCATTGCAAGTACTAAGGCCATCTGTCCGTGGTCCAGGAGTCTCCTGTCTCCTACCCACATGCAGAGAACGGTGTGGCAAGTTACATTTTAGTTGCAAGCAGAGTAAAATTTCAGATCCTTCACAGTTCTGGAGATAACAGTCTGCATTTGCTTCCTATTGCTGCATAAGAAATCATCACCAACTAAGTGACTTAAAACAAGACTCGTTCATTAGCTCACACTTCTTTAGGTCAGAAGTCCAGGCAGAGTGTGGCTAGGTTTCTGCTCAGGTGTTACAAGGTAATATCAAAGTGGTGGCCAGGATTTGTTGAATTCTGGAGTCTCCAGGGGGAAGGATGATCTTCCAAACACTTACTTTTTGGACAAATTTAGATGCTTGCAGTTGTCAAACTGAGGTCCCCATTTCCCTCCTGGAGACAACTCTCAGCTCTTAGAGCATACCCATATCCCTTGCCACACAGCCCCATCCATCTTCAAAGCCAGAACAGAGAATACACTACAAGTTGAATCCCTCTCCATTTTGGATCTTTGACTTCCTCTGCCTCCAACCTCTAGATCCATATTTAAAAAGCTCATATGAGTAGGCCAGGCCCACCCAGATATCATCTCCCAATCTTAAGATCAATTAATGTGGGACCTTAGTGACATCTGCAAAATCTCATCTCTCCAGTTTCCCCTCACATTCAAGTGCGAGAGAACATACAAGGGTGAGGGTCCACAGAGGTCATGTGAGAATGCTGCCTACCACAGAGTTCCAACATCTGTTATCCTGACTGTCTTGGGAAAACTCCCACGGGTGTCTCCTTGACTCTCACATGACTACCACACTGCATCACTTCTGAGACCACATGTGTGGGTTTTCACACATCAAGCCAGGCTTTGAAACACCAGCTGGGTGTCCTACAGTTCAATTCAGTGTGACAATAACCAAGGGTAGTGCAGAACCCAGAGGTTAACAGGCTCAGCCTGATAAGACTACTCCCTCCACCACCTCAGACGTTAGTCACAAGCTATAAACTGGAGGTTTTCATGACCCCTTCCTTGGGTTTCATCATTTGCTAGAACAGCTCACAGAACTCAGAGAAATAGTTACATTTACTGGTTTATTAATGTAATAAATCAATAGAGAGCAAGCACTTCAGTCGCCATGGAGTTGGAGTGCACCACCTTCTTGGCACATGAATGTGTTCATCTACTTGGAAGCTCTATGAACCTCGTACTCACAGGATTTTTATAGAGACTTTATCACATAGGCATGAACAATCACTAACTCAATTTCCAGCCCCCCTCCCCTTCCCAGGGGATGGGAGGTGGGGTTGAAAGCTCCAAACTTCTAATTATGGTTTGATCTTTCTGGTAACCAGCCCCCATTCTGAATCTACCTACCAGCCCTCCAAGAGTTACCTTATCTGAACAAAAAACATTCTTATCATTCGGGAAATTTCAAGGGATTTAAGAGTTATGTGTCAGAAGCCATGGTCGGAGACCAAATATTAGAATGAAAGACCCTTTTAGTGTTCTTATCACTGAGTACATTATCAGGGATTTAGGAGCTCTGTGCCAGGAACTGGAGACAGAGACCAATATATGTATTTTCTACTACTTCACATTGACCTAAGTTTTCAGACAACCAGTGGAAACTGCACATTGAAATCAGTTCTTAAAATAACACTACCATGGGATAAAAATGAGCCAACTAATTAGAGCAATAACTTAATCCAATAATATCAGAAATTAAGTTTTTGATTATCATTTCATAAAAGGAATGCTGGTGTGCTGTAATGTATAACATCTTCAACAATATTCTTACAATGAACACCATGTTAGGATCCATAGGTATATTTCTTATAACATGTTTTCACCATGGACTGATGGGAAACACACCAAAGCACAATTCAACAAAAGAAACTGTATAAAGGCTCATCTGAAAGAATCAACGTGTATGGTGCTTTGCCAGTGAGTCTTAACATAAAGACAGATGTTCAAAGTATCTGTAACAGGTTACCAATGTGAAATCATGTCAAAAACCAAGCAAACTGGGATGGCTGGGTGGCTCAGTCAGTTAAGCATCTGCCTTTGGCTCAGGTCATAATCCCAGGGTCCTGGGATTGAGCCCCGCATCAGGCTCCCTACTCAGCAGGGAGTCTGCTTCTCCCTCTGCCTGCCACTCCCCCTGCTTGTGCTCTCTCTCTCTCTCTGACAAATAAATAAATAAAATCTTAAAAAAAAAAAAAAAATAACCAAGCAAACAGCGTAATGGTCAAGACAGTAGGGAGTGGTAGCATCTAAAACCAACCAGAAAGAGCACACCCCATCTAACGACATCCAAAGCATCATGTTTAAACCCTGCACCTGATAAACAAAACACATCTCCAGATTTCAAAGAGACAGTTTTAAGCTGTAACCTTTAATATATCTTCATGTCATTTAAACAATCTTCTATATTGTCATCTTACTTGAACTTTAGATTATACTTGTCAGTGAGTTCAAGATGGTATTATGTCTTGGAAAACATATGAAGCATAGTAATCAAGTAAAAACTAGATACGACTTAAATAATAAAATTTATTACTCATTTTCAATTTTGCTGTTTTTTTGTGGTATTTTTATTCAAATTCTGTTGATCGTTATATTGATATCTGGATTAAAAATTTTGGAGCTACTGATAAAATCACCTATTTCGTGAATCTATTTAACACTAGAACCGATTATTTGCTTGTAAGTAAATTAGTTTAACAATCCTTAGAATTTCACATGCAGGTTTTACCTATAGTTATGTATCATATTTCTAAACTTGTGCTGAGTAGAGTTGTCCGACATGGAGAGCCTATGAATTCAATTACATATCATTTTGAGGCTGATGAAATAGAAATTTATATGTCAGACCCCTGCTGTCTACTCGAAATTTCCTCTTAAAATTTTACAGATATCTCAGATATAATAGGGATGAAGAGAACACTTTGTTACTTCCTCTATCTTCCCTAATTCAGTAGGCCCCCTACTTATGAGTGAAAACTCAGTAGTTATATTTTCTCTCATTGTAACTAATCATAAAGTATGTTTTGTTTATTCTACCTCCAAAATATAACATATTACTCCAGCTCCAATGCCACCATTCTTGTTCAGATAATAATAATTTTTTCACCTTGAATTATACAAAACCGCCTTAATTATACTCCCATTCCATTCTTGAGTTCTCCCTTCCATTCTCCAAATCCCGCAAAAGTTATCTTCCTAAAATAAATACCAATCAGATACTGCCACAAACTTACTTAAAACCCTCTACTGGCTTCTTTATTACACCAAGTATACTTCTACCTCAGGGCCTTTGCATTTGCTGTTCCCTCTGCCTGGGATGTCTTCTCCTAGAGATCTGCTTGGCTTTGTACCTCACTGTTTGTCAGTCCTTATTCATGTCCCTTTCTCAGTGAGACTTTCTATAACATCCTACCTAAAATAATGACTCTCCTACATCTCTCTGCTTCTGGATTCCTCAGTACTCCTGTCTATACATATACTATATCTTTTACTTATTTACTTTGTTTCTTGTTTATCTCCTCCTCCACAATATAAACTTAATGATGATGATTTTTGTCTATGTTTGTCCCTTGTCCCCGAGATAATATTTTTCTCTCCCTCTCTTTTTTTTTTTTTTAAAGATTTTATTTATTTATTTGACAGAGAGAACCAGAGGGCACAAGCGGGGGCAGGGAGGGGTGGGTGGAGGATGGCAGAGGGAGAGGGAGAAGCAGGCTCCCCGCGGAGCAGGGAGCCTGATGCTGGACTGGATCTCAGGACCCTGAGATCATGACCTGAGCCGAAGGCAGACGCTTAACGACGGAGCCACCCAGGCGCCCCTCTCACTCTTGATACAGTAGTTCCAGCTCTTCTTTTAACACCCAGTTAATATAATACAATATAATAGTAGGAAGGGGAAAATGAAGGGGGGGAAATCGGAGGAGGAGACGAACCATGAGAGACTATGGACTCTGAGAAACAAACTGAGGGTTTTAGAGGGGAGGGGGTGGGAGAATGGGTTAGCCTGGTGATGGGTATTAAAGAGGGCACGTACTGCATGGAGCACTGGGTGTTATACGCAAACAATGAATCATGGAACACTACATCTAAAACTAATGATGTAACGTATGGTGATTAACATAACATAATAAAATAAAATTAAAAAAAGAAAAAATATATAATATAATATAATATAATATAATATAATATAATATAATATTTTTGACCACTCCATCTACAGTCAATTCACTTTATTTTAGCCATTTTTATGAGACTGACCCACTGCCTACTGTGCTAAGGAGGCACCTTATTTTAGCATATTTAAAAACTATAATACCACAATCTAAAATCATTTTTCTTGGCTTTATGCCCTCAACAATTAGCTTAGTATTTGTCAAGTGACTAACTGAATAAATGAAGGCAGGAATGAATAAAGTGTAGAATGTAAATAATGACTAAGGGTGCATGGGCCTAGGGAAAAGTTTTATATATTGAAGAACTTTGATACAATGTACACATTTTCAAATCCTTTTATTGATTTGGTCTTTCCAGTAGTGTCACATTATTTCTTTTAAGAATCAACTTTATACACAAAGATCATGTGTTCTGATACTTTGAATAAGTCTCAGGATTAAATTCCCATTCTAATTCTTATTAGCTATGCAGCCGTGGACAAGTCACTGAACATTAATTTCTTTATTAATACAGTTGGGATAATTATACCTTCCTTATAAGTTTAAATGTGGTAACATTCAATTAATGGTTTTGTTTTTGTTGTTAATAGTGTAAAAGGAAAGTGCTCATAGAAGTGGGTGAAAGCTCTTTTGAATAAGAAAAAAAAATACATGCTCACACAGCATTAAGCACCCTGGGGGTAGATAAGTTACAAAGATTAGGGTTTGCATAATTGGTGTAACTCATAGTTTGCATTAACCTTATGAAGGGCAGCCATTTTTCATAGGTGTTGAGAACAATGTTAAAGAATACCAAAGCCTAAACCCTAACAATCATGAAAGTTAGCATGGATTATTAAGCTAATTAAAACACTGGGGCTCTGGAGACCTGAATTTTAATACACATTTTGCCACTAACTTATAATGTAACCCTAGGCAAGAGAGCAGGTCTCTTTATTCTTTGCTTTCTTCATTTGTGAAGTGAACATTACCTTCCAGAGGTGGTTGTGCTGCATAGCAATGAACTGATATAAAGTACACTGTAAGAATGACATCCTTATGATAATTATAAAAGAGTAAAATAAAAAGGATGTGATATGGTTAAAAGAAACCTGCAGACAGACAGATTAGCCTTCTCTCTTCAACTGGTTTATTGTTCACAAAGGGAGGGGGATCTTTTTTGCTATTGGTTTACTTCTCCCTACCCCCACCCCCAGTGACTCCCTACACCCCACCCCACAGAGACCCCTTCAAATAGTATCCAAAATTAAGTGATAAAACTTTTCAGAATATTCCAACAACCTAAAAACCAGAACAACTTATGGCTAGCAAATGTTAATTAAGATCATATCTTTACCAAATTTAGCTTAAAATGTGAGGTACACCAGAGCACTCATATCTACTGCTCTTTAATTAAAGCTCTGATGTCTATGGCCACTGTTACTCTTGAATGAACCCCGCCCCCGCAAGGAGCATAATTAGGAAGTAAGTTAGGGTACTAGATGATGAACGAGCATAGCACTCCCTGTACTAAGTGCTGTACCAGAATATAAAATGGATGGATGTCATCATGGTGTAAAATATGAGCTTGGTTTTAAGACAAATTAGCCTACCTGTAGCACATTGCAATTTTCTATGTAAAATTAACTTATTTTACCTGCCAAAATACTATACATTTATTTAATTTATACAGTTTATGCATTTTATTAACAGAAACTTTTGGTATGGTAGTAAGGTAACTCTTGATTGCTAGGTGTTTATTTTGCTACATTGTAACTTTAAAAATTCTTTTTCTGAAGTCTGGCAAATTTGCCATCAACATGAAGAAATAAGAGTAGGAATTCAGAGAGTTCTTACTCTTTCATGTAAAATATTACTAGTTGCTCAAGGAAGCTTTATTTTTCATTTGAACACCTTTAACAAACATTTATCTTCTCCTCTTTAGAGAAGCATCTAAGTTAATATACAGAAAGCCTACACTATGTAAGATAATCTAGATTCAATATCCCTCACTCAAGAATCACTCATAACTCTCAAGAGATCCAAATTTCCTTTTCTTGTTTATTCACACTTAGATGGTTTATTGTAATGGAGTCATAGGTTACTGATTTGGGTGTATTTCTTCCTTCCTACCTTCCTTCCTTTCATTTTAGAGAGAGAGCACAAGTGGGAGGGGCAGAGGGAGAGGGAGAGAGAATCTCAAGCAGACTCCATGCTGAGTATGGAGCCCAACTCAGGGCTCGATCTCATGACCCTGAGACCATAACCTGAGCCGAATCAAGAGTTGGACACTTAACCAACTACACCACCCAGGTGTCCCATGATTTGGGAGTATTCTTTACATAGTATATGACCTCCCTTTAAATCTATATGATGGAGAACATGAAGACAGAGAAAAGAAAACTTACAGAATATTACATGAGACTATTCGTGAGACTACCCAAAACCTCCATCACACCAACTGGTTGCAAAAAGAAAATTAAGAAGTATTGTTTATTTCAAGCTAAGGGACTTCCCAACATTAAAAACAAAACAAAACAAACAATAAAAATGTTAGAAAGTAGATCAACTTGTTCTACTGAAACATACTGTTTTTCTGTATATCAACCATGGAAACAAATTCAGTAAATAATAGGTGATAATAAATGAATCGTGTTTATTCTGAAGTAAACTGTGACATTGTTAATATTATCACATACTTTCTAAAGTCATAATATCAACCAACACTGTTCTGAATACTCCCTGTGCTTCATCAGAAAAGACAACCTCAAGTACTTATATATCCCCCTTAATGTTATTTGTTTTACATTTCTAGCAGAGCTCTTACAACTATTAGGAATTCTGGAGTGAAGCATGAATATATTAAATCTCTTATTAAGGTATTCCAAAAATTGTTGGTTTCATTTGCTTTTTCAATAAACTAATCCATAAGTTGATGTCGACTTTATTTGACCTTCATGCAAGTGTTGTACTCTGAGTCTGGAACGTGGGATGACTGTCTTTGTAAATGTTTTGTTTGGAAATATAGTCCAATAACATTGATTTACAGTGATGTCTAGTCACAAAACCTTTATGAATACAACATTCAAAATGAATAGGACAGTGACAGTACATCATTCTGGGGAAGGGGAACAGCTCGGCAATATGAATCATAGACATCCATAACTGGTGTCACTTAAAACACATTAATATTAAGGGATGTAGTTTACATTTCAGAATTACTCAGTATGCAAACACTGCATTTCAACTTTACAGTGCATACCTAGTCAACACAGAAAGGTACAGAGCAAAGACTTTGAGCATAATAAAAATAGTTACTGACTTTTAACCCTATATAACAGAATATCAGTAGCAGTATTCTCTGCACTAACAATAAAAATAAAACTTGTAATAATAGCAAAAATATAATTGATTACTGAGAATTTCAGAGACCTCATCACCTTTCAAAACTAGTGATTTATTATATTATATGATAGGAAGATTATATTGGCAACATTCAAAATAGATTCTGACTGAGATTTACAATTTTTTACATATTTCACAAAGGAATATGAAATATATGTATAATGATGTACTTATACAAAGTAAGTAACAGATTTTGCTGCTAAAATCTTCTAGCTTACAATTCTTCTGTTCCTCTGGAGAATAAAAAAAAAGAATTTTGATAATTGATGAATAGCTCTCTACAATATGCCCCATGAGTGGACAGGAAAAAAAAAATTGATTTTACACAGACATTAGGAGGCAGTTTAAAGCAGCTTGTTAGTTGAATTGAGCAATAGGGAAACTTACAATTTAACAGCTTTGCTAGCAGGTGTTCCTGTTGTCGTGGTAAAGTGCTACATGTTTTACTCAATAATGGTGATAATACGATCGAGTTATCCCCAAACTGTAAAAACTCAAGTAATAAAAGCACATTATGGTTTCTTTATTACTCTAGTGTTGCTTTAAACTATGTGCCCCAAATATGTCTGCTTTTGAAAATGTCTCTTATTTAGACAAGAAGAAAAATGATAATTTTGAAAATGGAATTCGATTTAGCCTTATATGCTTTGTTCAAGCCACTATACACAGGCATTTTATTTTTTCTCCACTGTTCCACAGGTCATTAACAATGTAAAAAACCTACCAGTAAATATATTGTCACCTACATTCACAGTAACGAATTATAAGAAAAAGAAATATTGCATTTCCTGATCATGTTTAAAAAAAAATCAGGATCACCTCTGGTTATACACTTTAAACCTTAGAACTTTTATAGACTTGAATAAGCTTAGCCTCAGGGCAAGTCAAATCAACTCACTACATTAAAAAAATAAAAATGACACTAGTTAGTTAAGTATGATTATTTTAGTTTGACCATAGAGGTTTTTATTTGTTTCGGTTTAGGTTTTATTTTCCATGTAGGAAATACAATAAAAGGGAAAATTATAAGTGCAAATACACAAAAAAAAATAATTTAAAACAAGCAGAAAGATGGAGACCAGCTGTCTTACTGATCTCTCATAAAGTTTTTCTTTAGGCTCAGGCACATGAATAGGCTTTCAACCGAAGCTGTTCTTAATTAAAGGAGCTTCTGTATGTGTCATCTCAGTAGTCAGTCCTTCATCCAATGTGTATTCATTTTCCAATGAGGTATCATGCCAGGTACTGAGGTTACACAAATGAACAGACTGGACCTGATCTCCAGGGACTCAGAGTTCAGTGGAAGATACACGCATGAAAGCAAAAAAATCACAGACAGTGTTATGACAGAGCTATGAACAAGGTGATAGGAGAACACAGAGGAAGAAACACAAAACTCTGCCTGGAGGTATTGAACAATAGCCTAAGGATTGCACCCAAGTAAGATTAGTAAATGCTGATCTCCTTGGAGACTGGGGATATGCACACCAGCGTTTGAAGGACAGCATTTATTTAAATCATTATTCAGAATTCAACATACCCACTGATAGCTGTTTTCTACTGTGAACATGTAGGTGCAGTTGTGATATCTTTTTGGGTTTCATCTCACGAATGTATCAACTGACTTAAGGTCAAGTATATGAATATATGCATTGAATAATGAAGGCTTATAAGCCTTATCAACAAGACTGTGATTAGTCATAACAAATTGTTAGAAATAGGATAATGGCTTAATTTTCTGCAACTATTTCCATAATCAATGCATGTTTTAACATAAATAGGTTGCAAATGATGAATTAAAATGTGGACTAAAAACAATTCTACTGTAAATTTAGCCATTGTATATTAAAATGTACTCAATTCATTTTTATTGCCTGATTTGACCTCAAACTGCAATCACTTCTGTCAGCAGCTATGGAAGAATAGAATGCAATAAAAAATAACTGTTAAAGTATTTGTCAGATAGCACGCAATGATATAAATGAGAATAATGGAAGACACAAATTCTCCAAAAAACAATAATGTAAAAATTTTTCTTTCTTTTAAAAGATTTTATTTATTTGAGAGAGAGAGCAAGCATGAGCAGGGGGAGGGGCAGAGGGAGAGAGATAAGCAGACTCCCCCCTGAGCTGGGAGCTCAATGTGGGGCTCAATCCCAGGACCCTGAGATCATGACCTGAGCCAAAGGCAGATGCTTATCCAACTAAGCCACCCAGGTGCCCCATACTAATGTAAACATTTTTCAATGCCTTATGAAGTTTTAACAAATGCAAAAAATAAAAAAAAATTATATTAAAACACCAACATTTCTTGAATTTCACTACTGCAACTACTATTACTAATATAACCACTGATAAAAATCTATCGTGCTTTTATCATGTGTCAGTCACTCTCATTGCTTTACAGAGATGATACCACTTGATGAAGACAGAACCTCACTGTATTAGTTATTTTATTATTGGGGTCTTATAGATAAAAAAAACTGAGACTCAGAGCTGAAATTACTCATCCTACGTGGTAAAAGTAACAAGTAGAGCAACCAATATACAAACCAAACTATCTGTGACTCAAGAGTTCATACTCGAAACTCCAGTGCCATAATGCATAGTAATATTAAATACTCACAGAGAAGTTATTTTCCAAAGTTATGCATTACAATACCAAGCTTAAACACATGCTAGGTCCACATTCACAAAGTCAAAATAAAGCCCTATGTTTTAGGATTCCAGAGCCAGATTTTTAATCCCTGATATTAACAGCTGATCTTTTGCCAACAGTATATAATTCATTTGTTTGTCAAGTTTTTGCAAATATTCTTATAACTTAGGTATAAGGTTATACATAGAAGCCTCACATTTGGAAGGCCAGTTCTTCAGCTTTGGGTTTCTAAAATCATACAGGTATTATTTTGATTTTCCCTAATTAATTCTTTCAGAAAGAATTATGACTGATAGTGTTATTCTAAGTTATTTTATTTTTTTAAAGATGTTATTTATTTATTTGACAGAGAGAGAGAGCACAAGCAGGGGGAGCAGCAGAGGGAGAGAGAGAAGCAGACACCCTGCTGAGCAGAGAGCCCATGCTAGGCTCAATCCCAGGATCCTGGGATCATGACCTGAGCCAAAGGCAGACGCTTAACCGACTGAGCCACCCAGATGCCCCTCTAAGATTTTTAAACCACTGTTCAATCTATAAAGAATTGTATACTTGTATAATCTTTATAAAAGTTAGTATGTGTTAATAATCACACATATATGTATCTACACATGTGTGTATATGTATGTGACTAAGGTATTTATACTTAAAATAATATGGACTATTATACTTCAATGTTTCTCCAAGTATATTGTTTAATATCATTAACTGCTTATCTGGGATACCTGCTCCTGGATTTTTATCAACTACCTAGGCATAGTTTATATTTGATGCTGAAGTGAGATGACTTGGTAAAAACATTAGCAACTTCATGGAATCAACAGAGGAAACAAATGGAAATCCATGTATGTTCTAAATAAGATATTAGGTTGTACAATACTTTGCTCACTAATAAAACATTCTGTAAAGAAATAAGAAGTAGCAAAAAGTAAGATTAAGGATAACCTTAAAGGCTTCTATTATTAGTTTCTTATTTCTATGCCGCTTACCTAACTACAATGTATTTAAGGATTCAAATTATCTTTATCTTTCATTACATGCAGTCAGAACATCATTCAAAGCTTGTTCTCGGGGCACCTGGGTGACTCAGTTGGTTAAGCCTCTGTCTTTGGTTCAGGTCATGATCCCAGGGTCCTGGAATCAAGCCCTGCATCGGGCTCCCTGTTCAGCAGGGAGTCTGATTCTCCCTTACCCTGCTCTTGTGCTGTTGCTCGATCGTTCTCTCTCTCTCTCTCCCCCCCCTCAAATAAATAAATAAATAAGCTTGTTCTCATATCCTTTTTAAATCTCATTTTAGCCATGGCCAAAATAATCCTAACAAACCAACTTGTTCAATGTCAACATACCCTCCATAATTCACCACACTTAAGATATATGCTTTGAGAATAAAGGAGAAAAAATAAGGATTATGGTGCTTCCTTCACCAATATTTATTCTAAAGGAAGTATCTCAAATACATTACATATATATAGTAATATGTGTATTATTTCATAACATATATTAAACATTTTCAGTTATGAATCCCCTACTTGCTCATTATTTTAAAGAAGATAAGGTCTCAGAGGTACAGGTCTGTGATTTATCAGTCTTACATAATTCACAACGCTCACCATAGCACATACCCTCTCCAGTGTACCTCTGAAACAAACAATACATTGTATGTTAAAAAAACAAAAACAAAAAGAAGACAAAGACAGTAGGAAGGGAAAAATGAAGGGGGGGAATCGGAGGGGGAGACGAACCATGAGAGACTATGGACTCTGAGAAACAAACCGAGGGTTCTAGAGGGGAGGGGGGTGGGGGGATGGGTTAGCCTGGTGATGGGTATTAAAGAGGGCACGTACTGAATGGAGCACTGGGTGTTATACGCAAACAATGAATCGTGGAACACTATATCAAAAACTAATGATGTAATGTATGGTGACTAATATAATAAAATTAAATTAAAAAAATAAAGAAGATAAGGTCATACTATTGTAAATTTTGTATGTCTTCAAATTTTGAAGTTAGCTCCCTTTCCATTCATTGGTTATATCTGGTCAGCCTGTATTAAGCACTCCTTGGAGAGTATATGGCTCCTTGAGAACAAGTCTACCATACACTGTGATGAACACTCGTTTACAGTGTTTATTTAGCATAGAGGTATACCATAAATACACATTGATAACTGACTATTTTCTGTTAAAACATTTCCCATAACTACATCATTAGCATATTGAAATGTAAGCAGAAATGCAACATGTACTTAAAAATCTTAAAATCTGTTGACAGTATACCAATACATGTCTCTCCTCTATCAATATTGGTAGCAAATACTTTTGAGGATGTTCAAAAGTTATGTCAGGTTTCTTTCTTGTTTTGTTTCACATTTCCATTTGGGAATCTGGTCAATTACAGCCTCCTCTGTAGAGGATTGGGGAAACAGCTATGTTTCAATAAAAAGGAGAGGGTCTTAGGAGAGTTTAGAAGGTCGGAGCTTCTTGATCCCTGATAAACCTTGATTAGTTAAAGTGAATTTCCAAACTCCACCACCTTGGGAACAATTAGGCAAATAAATCCAGGGGCTGAGGGAAAAAGATAACATGAAACTTAATATAGTATTTATCTTTCTATTCTCCTTATTTTCCTTGTATCTAATTTATACAGTTTGGCATTATTGTAGTTTCAGATATAGGTCTTTAGGCTGGATAAATATAACCCAAAGAGTTTATAAAATATCAAAAATCACACTTTCAGAAAATCTATTTTCCAAAGTATTTGACCAATAAGGCAGTGGGTAAATAAAGAGACTGAGTGAAGAATTAAAGTGATTATACAGATCATCTCCAAAGCATGGGAAATTATGACAGGACTAGGAATTTAGAGTCCTGAATTATCCTATGTGGCTGTTAAATCGTTCAGATTTTCCAGTTAAACTCTAAAAACTACATTCTACATTGAGTTTGTAGACACTATCAAACTACCATTTCAGTTATTGGTTATTTTTGTTATTATTGTTGTTGTAAATGGAAAAGAGTTTACTGAACTTCCTTGCCAATTATTTGTAGAAGTATAAGATCAATGTTACTAGGAAATTATTTATAATAAAATATTAAGTCCATATTTAGAGTTTTTAAATAATGACAATAATAAAAGGAATATGGACAAAAATACAGAAAAGTACTATAAATCCCTAAGGCAAATAATTTTATTGCAAATTCTCTTCCAGTTCTGCCCATCAAAACATATACCTAACATTATTATAATTGCTTGATATGTTATGTTTTAGTCTCCATATTTTTAATTATCTTAAAACTGGTTTCCATGATTTTCATTATCTTGATAATGATTTTTAATGGTTTAAAATTTTCAGTCCCACACATTTAAAAATGAGACTCTGAGCATAAGGAACTGGAAACTAAAGCTGATTATTTTTATAGCATGTTAGTAGAATCAATATAAATACACCATCAAGCCTCTTACTTTATATATTTATATAATCAATGAATATTTACTAATGTGCATTATGATATCAAACTTTGGAAGCCAGTGAATAGGTGTATGTACATATGTAGATGTATGCTTACATCTCTCTACTGCAGGTAGGTACACAAAAATTATTTATATAACAATATAAGTGAATAATAGATTAAAATCCATTAGTGCACATAAGACACATTTACATATTTTATTAATGTATCAGTACTGAATTATATATTAGATATCTCCTTTTTTGTTTTTTGTTTTGTTTTGTTTTGTTTTACATTAGGTAGCTCCTTGAGACTCACTTTTGTCATCTGTAAAACTGGAATGAAAATACCAAAAAAACACCAAAAGACAAAAAACTTCACACAATAGACCAAAGTAACAATAGGACACAACATACTCTGTTTGAATACCAGTATAATCTGGATTTTGATGGATAGTGATAGACAAAAGTAGGTACTATGTAACCAGGCTAATTGTTGTATAAAAAAATGGATTATAGTGTTGATCTACTTGTTTAAAATATTTGTGATCTTCTAGGAGAATTTATATCAAGTTTTAAATTTTGGAGTAAACCCAAGAATAAATGATAGTGACAGTTTTGATATCTGGGTAACATATTTATTCTAAAGAGAAGAAATGGCTGAAGCAGCCATTGAAGCTCAGGTGTTTACATCAAATAGGATACTTTTGATGGCAAACAATAGAACATCAACTCAAACTGACTTAAGCCATAAGGAATATTTATTATTTCACATAATGAGAAAGATAAAGATAGTTCCTTTGGTTCGTCACAGATATTATGAGGGATCTAGATTCCTTCTATCTCTTCAGTCTGATATTAGCACAGCAGCATGGTCCTCAGGATAGCTGTCTGCAACAGTCCTAGGTGGCTATAGTGTTTCCAGTTATCATGTCCAAATAGGATGCATCCAGTAAAAATCCAAGTCCATCTTTTCCTGTGTCTCAACTAATGAGAATATTGTATATAATGGATCTAATTTGATCTTGGACTAATTTGTCACACTTTTGTGTTGTGCCTATTCCTAAGTTGACATTAGCAGAGGAAGTGAGATAACCATAACTGACTTACGAAAATGAAAGATCTGTTTAAAAGGAAGTATAGGAATTAATTAGTTATTGTATGGGCAACCTAGACTGTTCCCTCCAAACAGAAAGCAATATTTAAAACTGATTCATGGGCGCCTGGGTGGCTCAGTTGTTAAGGGTCTGCCTTTGGCTCAGGTCATGATCCCGGGGTCCTGGGATCTAGCCCCACATCGGGCTTCCTGCTCAGCGGGAAGCCTGCTTCTCCCTCTGCCACTCCCCCTGCTTGTGTTCCCTCTCTCACTGTCTCTCTCTGTCAAATAAATAAATAAATAATCTTTAAAAATAAAATAAAACTGGGACACCTGGGTGGCTCAGTTGGTTAAGCGACTGCCTTCGGCTCAGGTCATGATCCTGGAGTCCCGGGATCGAGTCCCGCATCGGGCTCCCTGCTCGGCAGGGATTCTGCTTCTCCCTCTGACCCTCCCCCTCTCATGTGCTTTCTCTCTCTCTCTCTCTCAAATAAATAAATAAAATCTTTAAAAATAAAAAAAATAAAATAAAAAATAAAATAAAATTGATTCATTCATAAGTATAGCCAATTCCAAAGTGCAACAGAAACCAGAGATTAATTGCTAAAGGAGTATGCTAACTCTATGCTAAAGAATCCAAACGTAAAAGTGAGAAAAAAACAAAACAAAAAACCTTTCACGTTCTTTAAATAATGAAAGTATCATACTAAAATTGACTGATTAGAAGACCTTATTTACAGCATACTCCAATTTCATAGGTATAAATACTCCTACCATAGTCCATTTCAAAATACTAACAGAAAATCAACTCCCTAGTGAACTGGCTCCAGGACCCTATGCCTCCATCAAGGGCTTCTCAACCTCTGCCCTTGCTTGTCTATCATATACCCTCGACATAACAGCAAGAGTGGTTCTTTTAAAGGTTGTCAGATCATTTCAACACTTAGCTCAAAATGTCCCACTGGCTCTCTGTATCATCAGAGATTAGAATCCTTACAAAGTTCTACCTGATCTCGCCCTTGTTATCTCCCTGAGTACCTCTCCATTATTCTCCCCTGTGCTCTCTCCATTCTAGCTACCTGACCTCTTTGCTATGCCTTGATTATTCCTAGCTAGCTTCTCCTGTAGGGCCTCTGTCTGAACTTAGCCTACATTTTCACCTTCTTTAAGTATCTGTTAAAATGGTATCTTCCTTATGAGGCCCACATAATCTGAGGGTCCTATTTATAATTTATTTAAAATTGCAAATTTCTGGAGTCCTGGCTGCCTCAGCCAGTAGAGCATGCAATTCTGGATCTCCAGGTTGTGAGTTTGAGCCCCACATTGGGCGTAGAGATTACTTAAAAATAAATAAATTTTTAAAAATAAAATAAAATTGCAACTTTCTCCCTGTAACTTCATTCCTTTCCTGCTCTCTTTCCCAATCTTCCATGTAACATCACTTTCTATACAATAAAGATTTACTTATTTGTTATGTTTATGCTTAGTTTCGGGTTTTTTTAATCCCTCTGCTATAATTTAAGCATTAAGAAAATAATTTTTGTGCCTGTTTATTTACATATCTCAAGTTCATAGAATATTATCTAGCACACGGTACATATTTAACAGACATCTTTTCATTGAATGAACAATAATTTATTTCTAATAATGCAAATAATTTTTAATATTTATCTTTGGCTCTCAAAAGCTGCTGTGCTTTCTAATAGTCTTTTCTATGTAAGTACAGTATATTTTCTCATTTGTGTATCCTAGAAACCACTTGGTTCTCGGAATTACATTTTCAAATATTCTACCATACCCATTTTAGATCTGAAATTAAACAAGTAAACAAATACTATAATTTCCCTCATAGTAGCCAACCATGCAATAGTTGTTTTGATACAAATAAGCAAACTTTATATACTTCTTCTACATGTGACCGAATTCATATGGGGGGGAAGGGTTGTCTTTCAGTGAGAATCAAAAAAAAATTATGAAAGTTTCCTTCTCTCAAGATATATAATAAGTAATGGGAAATAAACATACAAAATGATTTCATTCTTACAAAAGTTTTTCTAAATTCAATAGTTTCTCCTTTGGAGTATATCTTTTGAGTATATACGATTAATAACTTGTACAGTATCTTTCAAAAACAATTAGCAAATTCTGTTGGTACTGTTGTTATTTAAATTTTACATATGCACAAGCTTCTAGACTCTTGTAGATGTCATGTATACTACCAATAAAAGTAAGAAGAAAACATTTTCTAGATTTAAAGTTAATTTTCAAGGATGTTTTTCCTTTTGAATATAAAGACTTCCGGGATGAAAATCTAAAATAGTATCTCACATATCTGTATGCTGACATTACAATCTAGGTGGGTGAGGAAAATCTATGGTACATTCATAGAGAAAGAACTGGTTATGAACAGAAGCCATTAATATAACTTGATGATATTTGTCCTTATTCTTAAGATTTCTTATTGAATCCTTCAACTATTTATCCCTGTCTGAATATGTTGATTTACTCTAGAGGCAAGTAAATTAATTATTTGGTTGAGTAGAAAGAAAATTGCATTATCCTCTAAATATGTTTCATGGTGGATCAGTCATCGTCGTTTTTCTCAGTCAGGTATCTAAATGCACAAAGTAGCTCAAAATGTATTCTCCACTAACTTGTCTCCAAAACACTTCCAGGTTCGTTTTTTGTTTTGTTTTGTTTTTTGTTTTACCTAGGGTTAATTAGCACTTTGGACTTCCCAGTTTTTGGTTCTACATGTTAGAAGCTTAGAAGTTGTCACTCCATTCTAAGTAAGAAGCTCAACAGACTGAAAATTTAAGAACTCCTCTTGGACATATAAGAGAGGTGAAGATGCAAGGCAAACCACTGTCCCCAAGTTTATAGAGACAGAAAGTTAAATATAGGAAGTCAGAGCTTCTCCTGAACAGAGATTCACTGAAACTACCCGAGGAACCTGTGCCAGGTGGGGTAGGAAAACCGGAACTATACCCAATTGCCGGGACTTCAGCTGGGACCACTCTGGGAGTTAAAAACTCCAGAGATACCCAGTCATAAGGGGGCTCCCTCTAATACTGTGAAATTCACTTCCAGAAGCTCGACCAGATTCCCACAGTAAATATCAGAAGTAAATATTTTGTTTTTCCAGCAGGGGCGGGGGGAAAAAGGACAATTTTAAAATGCATTTCTGACCTCAGGGTAATTGGTTAATCAGACCCTAAACGGCTGGGGTATTAACAGAGCCTAACTCACCTGGGGGGAAGGGAAATTTCTACTCCAGCCCACTCTAGCCACACTGTCCCAACTAAGCAGGGAGAAAAGAAAATCGGAGAAACACTTAAGCAGTTCACAGTCCAGGGACATAGGCTCACTAAAAGACTGAAACCTAATCAGAGGATTGTAAACAGCTTCTGCTCCCTTCACCCCTTATCACCACATTATTAAAGCCCTATTTACAGCAGTTCCTTTTACCTAGCACATCAAGTCCAGGTACCAATAAAAAATTTCAAGGCATACCAAAAGGCAAAAAAACATAATTTGAAGAGACAGAGCAAGCATCAGACACAGCCAGACATGACAAGGATATTACAACTATCAGACTGGGAATTTACAGCCATGATTAATATACCAAAGACACTAATGGATAATTCTGAGTTATTGTCTGAGGCTTTCCCTATGGGATTGGTTTAAGGGTGCATATATATGGCATTGATTACATATATGTATATGTGTGTGATTTCAAAAATCATTCAGTGAAACATCACATCACATCATAAATTTTTAGTTCATGGAAATTCATGTAATTACCTCAGAACAATTATTAATTATTTATAGTAGTCACATTTTCATGGATAAATTTGGTTTTTATGTTTAAGAATAATAAAAAATTAATTACTATAGTAGGATAGGAATACATTATTATGCTAGCTGACATTTCTTTAAATGAATGGTCATATCCATCAGCTTTATTTCCTTCAGCTTTTTCACTTATTACTAGAATTGGTCTTCTACTTAGAAGATGTTTGTTTTCCAAATGGTTTACCATTTCTTCATCCTCCCTCAACCTTAGGGGTAATGATTTGTTGGATATAAGGAAGGCATTTTTTAAAATTTTATTTGTTTATATATTTGAGAGAGAGAGAGAGCATGCACACATCTGCGAGCTGGAAGAGGGACAGAGAGAGACAGACAAGCAGACTCCGTTCTGAGCGCAGAACCCGACGCAGGGCTCGATTTCACAACCCTGAGATCATGACCAGAGCCGAAATCAAGACTCAGACGCTTAACCAACTGAACCACCCAGGCACCCCAAGGAAGGTTATTTTTAAAAGAAAAAGAAAAAGTTTGTGCTGATACCACGGATTGACCTGTAATATGAATTTTAAACAATATGTTTTTAAACTCAATTGCAATTCCGATTTCACCCATTTCGTAATGATAGTCTACACTGGTACTCTTAGAACAAAATATTCCATAGTGTGATGTTTTTAATTTTTATCCTATTATAACCGCATTTAAGTTGCCAGTCTATTGACACTTAACCTAATTGTTTTTTTATTCAAATGGGAAGTTCCCTAACTGACTGTGTTGCTATCCTAGAGAATGATATTGGAATGCAACTCTAAGCTCTGGCTACCTTTGGGACCACCTGACTTGACACTGGGGGATGAGTCTGAATTAGAAAAGAAAATGCAGTGCGGTTGGAAATCTTGATTTTAGATTTTTATTTTTGTCATATTTTAGCTAGATATACTTGGCTATTCTGTTTCCTTACCAGTCAAATCATGATATTATTTCCCTCCTGCTGCAGTTATACATAGAATGCTATACACAAAGAAGAAAGTAACAAAAATAGAAAGATATAAAGAAATGAACTAATCAAAAGAAAACATGATTTTCCAAAGTGGTTTAAAAAAGGGGGGGAAACCTGAAGAAACTGTATCCAGAGTTAATCTTCCTACATTAAAAAAAAGTGGGGGGAGGTCAGATGATTTCATACAAAAGTAGTACTAAACATTTGAAAACCAGATATTTCTCATTTTTCTCAAACTATTCATGAATACTTCAACAAAGAGAGTTCTCAACTCATTTAATAAGGTAAGCATAATCTTTAAAAACAAAACCTGACAGAAAATACAAGGAAAAAAATTAGGCTCATTCACCCATGAATATAGATGCAATATTCCAAAAGCAAATTGAATCCAGTTAAAGTATAAAAAATAGCCAGAACAAACAAACAACAACAACAACAACAACAACAACAAAAACCAGTATATTTTAACAAGTTTGGGTTTATACCAGGAATACAAGAATTTCCATTCGTAGATAGATAAAAGAATGGAAAGTAATACTAATGGCAGATCAGGAATCCTGCACAAAACAGCTATACTTGCTGGATGAAATACAGAAATAATCTCACTGAAAGCAGTGGAGAGGTGCTAAGACAATAAGAAATGAAGTACTAAGCCTCTCAAAAGAAAAGAACTTCAAGAAGTGAGCTGACTTTTGTAGTTACTTTTACCCTGGGCACATTTGATGATTCTAGGCATAGTCAGGGAGCTGAGAATCTGAGCTTTGCATCTGAGAGGATCATTGCTGAGGAAAGAAAGAACAAGCCAATATTTTGGAAAAGACTTTGGAAGCTTCAAACCATTGCCAATTTCAACCTAAAGACATTTGCAAAATTCTGGAGCTGCATGCAATAGGAGAATTAAAACCTAAGCAGAAAGCCTCTAAAATGCAGAGACGATCTTTCCTCAGTCTGTTGTGAAAAACATTACAGTTTGGGGCCCAGCAAGGGAAAGAGGCCCAAAAAACACATTAAGGTATCAGCTGAAAAGGCCTGAGACCAAGAACAAACCATAGGTAGACTGAACCTTACAAGGACTGCAAACTTAATATGGGGCAGTCCTTGAAGACACTAGGTAATCACCCACTATTTTTTTCAGATTGGACAAGGTAGAGCAAACCATCTCTAGAGGAATAATACATGCAACTTTTCTAATTTTCAATGGCTAATTTCTAAAATTTAGCCAAAGATAATTGAACATGTGAAGGAAAAGATATATGACTAAAATACAAGAGAAACACATATATTTTAAATATGAGAGATGATCCAGATTTTGGCATCAGTTGGCAAGTTGTTTAATAACTACAGTTAACATATTTTTTTTTAAAGGGAAAAATCTGGAGAAAGCAGATGAAAAGATGGGGAATTTTACTAGAAATTTTTGAATTAATAAAAATAATCCTATGGTAACTTTATTAATAAGAAAAAAATGGCTACAAATTTTTCAAAACTGACAGAAGACATCAACCCACAGTTTAAAGAAGCACTGAGAAGCCCCAGTAAAATACAAATAAAACCACATCTAGAAATATCATAGTAAAATTACTCAAAACAAAAGCCAAAGTGAAATCTTAAACCCAGTCAAAAAGGGAAAAGATATATATATCTTTGAGATACATACATATATATATATCAACGTCAAGGAGAAATATTAAAACTGAAAACTAACTTCTCAAAAATGAACAAAAACAACAAAAATAATGGAAGCCAAATTAATTAATTAATTAACAAATTTAAATTATTGAAAGAACAAAGAAAACTGCCAACTAGAAAATTCTATATTGAGGAAAAAATCTTTCAAAATTAGATTTAAAGGCATCTTCAAATGAACAAAAGCGGGCGCCTGGGTGGCTCAGTTGGTTAGGCGACTGCCTTCGGCTCAGGTCATGATCCTGGAGTCCCGGGATCGAGTCCCGCATCGGGCTCCCTGCTCAGTGGGGGGCCTGCTTCTCCCTCTGACCCTCCCCCCTCTCACGCTCTCTCTCTCCCTCAAATAAATAAATAAAATCTTTAAAAAAAAAAAAAATGAACAAAAGCAAGAATTGTTTTTACCAAAATCACACTAAGCATGTATTAAAATCAATTAAACAGAAAATGAAAATACTGGAAGGAATGAAGAGCAACCAAAAATAAAAATACTTGAGTAATTACAAATGAGTATCAACTGCAATCAATTATCCAATATAACAATAGTAGTATCTTGCAGGGATAAAAATATATGTAGGATTAAAATGTTTATTAAAATCATGCTCAAGTAGGGCGCCTGGGTGGCTCAGTCATTAAGCATCTGCCTTTGGCTCAGGTCATGATCCCAGGGTCCTGGGATTGAGTCTGACATCGGGCTCCTTGCTCAACGGGGAGTCCGGTTCTTCCTCTCCCTCTGCCCCTGCTTGTGTTCCCTCTCTCGCTGTGTCTTTTTCTGTCTAATAAATAAATAAAATCTTTAAAAATAAATAAAAAAATAAAATAAAATAATGCTCAAGTAGGCAAATAGGAGTTAAATTCTTCTAAAATTCTAGTATTTATAGGTAGAGTTAAAAAAATAAGTTATGTGTAACTTTGATACCAAAGCATGACAAGACCACCACAAGAAAGGAAAGTTATAGATCAATTTCTCTCATTAATATAATCATCAAAATCCTAAACAAAAGATTGCTAAATTATATACAAAACATATCGATTTCTTTTTTTTTTTAAGATTTTTTATTTATTTATTTGACAGAGAGCATAAGCACATGCAGGGGGAGGGGCAAGCAGAGGGAGAGGGTGAAGCAGACTCCCCACTGAGCAAGGAGCCTGATGTGGGCTAGATCTCAGGACCCTGGGATCATGACCTGAGCCGAAGGCAGACGCTTAACCGAATGAGCCACCCAGGAGCCCCCCAATTTCTTTTTTTTTTAAGATTTATTTATTTTAGAGAGAGAGAGAATGGGGGAAGGGGCAGAGGGAGAGAGAGAATCCTGAAGCAGACTCCCCACTGAGCAGGGAGCCCAACATGGGGCTTGATCCCAGGAGGACCCTGAGATCATGACCTGAGCCAAAATCAAAAGTCGGCCACTTAACCGACTGAGCCACCCAGGTGCCCTCAAATATATACCAATTTATTATCAGAGGTTTATACCACTAATGTAGGCTTATTTTACCATTGAAAAATTAATTAATGTGGGTACCTGGGTGGCTCAGTAGGTTAACCATCTCATTCTTGATTTCAGCTCAGATCATGATCTCAGGGTCTGGGATCGAGCCCCGCATCCAGTTCCCTGCTCAGCAGGGAGTCTGTTGGTCTCCCTCTCCCTCTGCTCTTCCCCCTGCAGGTGCTCTCTCTCATTAACTCTCTCTCTCTCAAATAAGTAAATAAATCTTCAAAAAAAATTAATTGATGGACTTAAACTGTTTCTGTTCTAACCTGTAAAGATCTTTTTTTTTTTCAATTTTCACCTAACAGATTGGCAAAGATATTTTTATTTTTATTTTTTTTTATTTTTTTATTTTTTTATTGTTATGTTAATCCCCATACATTACATCATTAGTTTTAGATATAGTGTTCCATGATTCATTGTTTGTGCATAACACCCAGTGCTCCATGCAGAACGTGCCCTCCTCAATACCCATCACCAGGCTAACCCATCTAGAGGGGAGGGGGGTGGGAGGATGGGCTAACCTGTAAAGATCTTAAAGGTCACCACTCTGTCCTAACAATAAGCAAAAAATTAAACAATGTGAAAAGTCAACAACTGCTGCCCTCCAAATTGGAGAGATAGGCAGATATAGAGAATCACAACTTAGTGGAGCATAAATCTCCACAGGAACTAGTACCTGGATAGGACAATCTGAGAACTGTACTTAATGAATTATTGGAGATTCAATATGGAAAAGCCTGAGGAATAAACGTGCTAGAGGAACCCAGTTGTCAGGGCACAGGAGATGGGGTTGGGAGCATATTTTTTTGAGAATTTTGCCTCTAAATGTTCTACCAGGTTCTCACATGTAGATCAGAAAAAATCCCCTCTGGCTTTCAGCAAGGGTGGGGGGAGGGAGAAAGTAATTATTTTGGAACATGTAAAAGCATTCTGTTCCAATTAACAAGGCTTGCCTTGAAGAGATATTATTTTGTCAGAGTCTAAACTAGTGAGGTTTTATCAGAGCCCAACTGACCTGTGGTGAAGGAAATACACAACTCTAGTCCCCTCTAGCCATGCATACCACCAAGGGTGTGAAAATAGAACAAAACACAAAAGAGAGCAACGTGTGAAGTTCACAGTCCAGGAGCAAGGACTTACCAAAAGACTGAGACCTAATCATAGGGCTATTGAATGTTCCTCCTCTCTTACACCTTATCACTACATTACTGAAGGCCTACTTGCCACAATTCCTTTTTCCCAGCATATCATGTTGTCTTGCAACAAAACATTTCAAGGCATACTAACAGGCAAAAAACAAACAAACAAACAAAAACAGTTTGAAAGCAAAAAGCAAGCACCAGAATCAGACTCAGATATGGCAAAGAATTTAAAAACAATTATGAATAATATGTTAGAGCGCAAATGGATAAGGTAGGCAACATGCAAAAAACTGGGGGGGGGCACATTATTTAAGAAGAGTGATAAAAATTCTAAGGAACAATCAGAAAGAAATGCTAAAGATCAAAAACACTGTAACAGAAATAAAAAATGCTTCTCATGGGCTCATTAGTAGTTTGGAAACAGCTGAGGAAAGAATATTTGAGTTTGAGGATTTGTCAGTTAAAACTTCCAAAACTAAAAAACAAGAAGTAAAAAGTCTGAAAAAGTGAAACAGAATATCCAGGAATGTGGGAAAACCAGAGAAGATGTAATGTACATATAATGGCAATACCAGAAGAAGAAGGAAGAGGAACAGAAGAAACATTTAAGCAATAATGACCGAATTTTACTAAATTAATGTTGGACACCAAAACACAGTCCGGGAAGTTCAGAAAACAATGTGTACAAGAAAGGCCAAAACAAAACAAACAAAACAAAAACCAAAAAGAACCCTATTCCTATACACATCATATCCAAACTGAAGAAAATCAAATATAAAGAAAAATATTATGCAACAAGTCAGAGGTCCTGGTGGGGGTGGTAGAAATCACCTTACTTGTAGAGGAACAAAGACAAAATCACCTGACTTTTCAGAAATCATGCAAGCAAGAAGAGAATAGAGTGGGATATTTATTTTTTTTAACTTTTGAAAGATTTATTTATTTATTTGAGAGAGAGTGTGTGTGAGTAGGGGGAGGGGCAGAGGGAGAGGGAAAGAGAATCCTCAAGCAGACACCCCACTGAGTGCAGAGCCCAATGTGGGGTCCATCTCATGACCCTGAGATCATGATCTGAACCAAGATCAAGAGTTGGCCGCTTAACCGACTAAGCCACCCAGGCGCCCCGAGTGAGATACTTAAAGTGTTGAGAGAAGAATACCCACCAGCTCACAATCTGTGCCGTTCCAAGTTATGTTCTAAAAGAGGAGAAATAAAAATTTTCTTAAAAAAAAAAAAATTGAAGAAATTCATTGCCAGTAGACCTGTCTCATAAGAAATGTTAAAAAGAAGTTCTTTAAAGACAAGGAAAATACATGGGTCAGAAATTTGGATCTACATAAGAAAAAAAGGAAGAACATTTCAATGACACTTTAAATGGTGCTATGGTCTTAAAGTTTGTGTCCCCCTAAAATTCATATGTTGAAATTCTAAACCCCAAAGATGATGCTATTAGAAGGTAGAGCCTTTGGGAGGTCATGAGGGTGGAGGTTTATGAGTGGGATTAGGGTTCTTTTTTTTTTTAAGATTTTATTTATTTATTTGTCAGAGAGAGAGAGAGCACAAGTTGGGGGAGCAGCAGAGGGAGAGGGAGAAGCAGGCTTCCCGCTGAGCAGAGTCTGATATGGGGCTTGATCCCAGGACCCTGAGATCATGACCTGAGCCGAAGGCAGACGCTTAACCAACTGAGCCACCCAGGCACCCCGAGATTAGGGTTCTTATAAAAGAGGTCTCACAGAGATCCTTTGCCCCTTCCACCATGTAAGGATATGATGATAAGTCTGTGACCTGGAAGCGGGGTTCTTGCTCAACCATGCTGGTACCCTTATCTCAAAATTCAAGCCTCCAGAACTATGAGACATAAATTTCTGTTTATAAGCCACAGTCTGTGGTATTTTGTTATAACAGCCTGAATCGACTAAGACAAACATCAGTGGTCTAAATACATCAATTAAAAGACAGATTGTCAGAGTGGATCGAAGAACAGACTCAACCATAAATTGTCTAAAGAAACCCATTTTAAATATATAGACACACATATAAATTAAAAGTAAAGAGATGGAGAGAGATATGCCATCTTAACAAAAATGTTTTAAAAGGTGGAGTAGGTATATTAATTTCAGACAGGGCCAACTTAAGGACAAATAAAGTTATCAGAGATAAAGAGGGGCATTACATAATGATAAAGGGGTCAATTCTCCAGGAAGACATAAGCAATCTTAATGTGAACAAGCCTAACAACAGAGCAGTTAGTTTGCTGAGAGGTTTTTTTTTTTTTTATCCTTTGTGGGTATTAGATTTTGTCAAACACATTCTCTGCATCTATTAATATGATCATGTGATTTTTTTCTTAAAAAAATTAAATGAGAGATTAATCATGTAGCAATGAATTAAAAAAAGAAATTATATCAAATTGGTTAACTGTTATTAAATTGGATATGCAGAAATATTCAGATACATAGAAATCTCTGGTAAGCTTAAAATTTAGAAGAACATGTACAAAATATAGAAGAAAAGGTATATATTGAAGGGCAGCCAAGGAGTAACAAAACTTTAAAAGAAAAGATGAGAGGAAAATATATCCTAGTATAAGCTAACACCTGAGTAGGAAACATATTTAAGAAAACAAAGAAACAAACAAAAAACTTTGGCTTATGTTGGCAGTAAAAACAAAGAGAAAATAAAGGGAAAGTTATTTCTAAGTGAAATAGTATAATATTAACAGATGACAGTGAGAAAACAGAACTGTTCAACTTCTTTCTTCTCTATCAAAGAAAATGATTTTAAAATTGGGAAGAGTTGAACAAAAATTGTTTGAGTGGACTGGAAAAACCTAAGATAACGACTCATACCTATATTCTATGCATTTTCAGTTTCTTCCTTCTTGCAGCAGTGATGAATTACCAATAGCCATCCATCTTCTCTTGTCCTTTCCCCATTTTGAACAATGACACTCATTTTTTGAGATAGTTGTCTAGCAAATTTATTGGAAGGTTTAAATTTGTTGAGGAAACAAGGAGGAAACATTTTTATTTTCTTGCAACCCCGGCTTTCAAACATGTTTGATTTGCTCTCTTCCCTGTCCTAAGACAACATCTCAGAAAAATTCCCCAGCTTTCAAGTAATTCTCAGGAATTAAAACAGTTTGCCATGTCCACATTAAAAGTCCATTATAATGTGCAACTGAAGTTCCCACTTCTCTCCCCACCCCACCCCCAGCTAGTGTCTGAGTCATGGCTTAGGGACCTCTTGTAAATAATGCATAATCCATCTTCTGCTATTTCTGATTCTTTTAGGATAGAATCAAGAGTCAGGAGAGGAAGCGTAGAGAGAAAAGGGCAGAAGACATGTGATGGGTGTTCTGTGGGACAAGTATTCACCTTTTATATCTTTCACAGAGTACAGTTGTGGAACTCTTTTAGAAACCCCCAAGAAATTTTCATAGTTCATGATTCCATAATGAAGCCATGGACCTTTACGATCTGATGATCCCCTCGGCTCCTGCTTCCGGCATACACACTCTACAAGGCTTACTACTAGAATGCCACAGTCCAATAATACATTTTCTCAGGTACAATACCATTCAAGATGGCTTTGAACCACCTATCTTCTTCAGTAACCCCTGATACAAGGGAAAACCATCGCATCCATGTCATACCAAACAAAGGAAGAGTAGTGTGCTCTTCTACTGCCCTTATTATACCTCATAACCAAAACCTGTAAGCTGTAGCTTCAGCCTCCCACCTCTTCCGAGTTACGTAGTTGAGAGGCAGGCATCAGACTCTTTTCACATGCCTTCCAAACTCCAGGAACCACATGACAATTTCCCCTAAGAATTCTCATAGAACCCTACTCAAGGGCACTGCCCTAAGCTAGTCAGTTACTATAGTTTGGCAAATATCCATTGTGGGATGCATAACGCATCCCTTCCTATAGAAAACATCCCCCAATATTTATGAATGGTTTTCTTGAATCCTACTCATTTAGCTTAAGGGGTCCACTCTACCTGACTCCACAGAGAGAAAATTATAAATCACAGAACATTTTTTCACAGGCCTACAACTACACTATCTCTATCACCCCTTCTATTTCTCCATTATTATCCTACATGAGCATGTAGTGGGCAGTGAGTTTGAGGAACACAGGACAGTATTTTGGTATCTTTTAAGATACTCTGGAGGAGAAAAAAGAAAGCCTGCCAGTTAAGTGCCGCCTTCTTCAATTTGAGGGTTCTTATTACTTGTTATCCTTAAAAAGAAGAAAAATTCCATTCATCTTTGCATTGCTGTCTACATATCTAGTTCTGCATATACATATTTACATCTCTTTCAATAACAAGATGGGGATTGAATTTGTGGTACAAATTAAATAAACACAAAATTCACTTGAATACCCAATTATAGATTAAAATATGGAGAAATAGAGAGTCACTATAATTTGTTGGCAATTGGGTGGCTATTCTTGTTTATAAAAGTAGCTTCACTTTGGTGTAAGGTCCCTAATTTATAAGAATTTATTCAAAGGTATAAACATTAGAATTAAGCTTACCTTCAAACATTCATAAAAATTCCTGGATTCCAATGGCTCGTAACTTTGAGCAAAATCCCTTTAGTTATTTTTAAGGCAGAGGCAAAGAACAGGAGCAATTTTCTAATTTTAAGTTCAACTTAAACTTACTGTGCTTCAATAATTCAGAAATCAATGAACTATAAAAACTGAAGATTTCCATGAGTTCAATTCCTTCCCAGCTAAGATTAGTTCAGAAATTTAGGCAAGATATATATTTTTTTAATTATTTGAAAGCAACATGTTATGAAAATATTTATTTGGGATTTGTTTAGTATAAAATGGGTGATTAATTCCAAATATAGAATATAATGTTAAATAAAGCTTATTTTGTGGTATTGCATGATCGGAAAAAATTAGCATGTATATATTTAAGATATTATGATATAGAAAAGTTAGGATCTTTATCTTGAGCTATACAAAATCTTTTAAAAATGGACTAAATTATTAGCATAAAATGAGAGCATACTGATAGACTGGTTTATTATATTGTAAACAAATATTTATGCTGAATTTATATTATACATTACATGTAAATATTTGAGTTCTCAAAAGATTTTACATTCAACAAAGTATAAATTTTACATTTTGAAGTATATAACTTTAGAACATCACTCTCCAATAGAACCTTCTGCAGTGAAAGTTGTCTGATATCTGCACCGTCCAATGCAACAGCTACTAGCCAGATATGGGTATTGACAATTCAAAGGAGGCCAGTACAAATGAATAACAGAATGTTTAGTTTTATTTACTTTTAATTAATTAAAAGATGATATAGACATATGTGTCTAGTGGATCTCCTGTTGGACAGCTCAGATCCAGAATGAAATCAATCCTTCATATTCTCCCAACTTTTGTATCCTTAAAAATTATATTAACTACAATATTTGCAATCTCCACATACACAGGATATTAGGAAACTTCAAAGACTACTAATTCAGGGGCGCCTGGGTGGCTCAGTCGTTAAGCGTCTGCCTTCGGCTCAGGTCATGATCCCAAGGTCCTGGTATCGAGCCCCGCATCGGGCTCCCTGCTCCGCGGGAAGCCTGTTTCTCCCTCTCCCTCTCCCCCTGCTTGTGATCCTGCTCTCACTGCATCTCTCTCTGTCAAATAAATAAATAAAATCTTAAAAAAAAAAGACTACCAATTCATTATTTTCAAAATGGAATTTTGTGAAAACAATGCTATATATGAAAGTACAGCATATATCATTAATATCCCTAAAAATCCACCAATGCATATAGATTATTGATATCAATCATTATTATGAAATAAGACTCTTATCACTCCACACAGTACAAGGTCTTCAGATTTGTATAATTTTTATTTTATTATTTTTTTTAAGATTTTATTTATTCATTTGACAGACAGAGACAGAGAGAGAGGGAACACAAGCAGGGGGAGTGTGAGAGGGAGAAGCAGGCTTCCCGCTGAGCAGGGAGCCCAATGCGGGGCTCGATCCCAGGACCCTGGGATCATGCCCTGAGCCAAAGGCAGACATGTAACCGACTGAGCCACCCAGGTGCCCTGGATTTGTATAATTTTTAAATAGAATTTACAAATCAGAAGATTATCGTACGAATCTATTATTTCAAACTGCAAAAGTACAATCTTTTTTAGATATTTTTCATTTCCCCACTTCTACCTCCCCACCTCTATATAAATTTCTTTGTGGTGTTTTTATATGTCTATAGCTTATTAGGAAGATAGTAAGGTAGAACTTTTCTAAAATTTGGAATTGTAAACAGCTTGTTTCTTCCATGACACATGTGCTCTCTACAGGGGCACTTGTAATGCTGACTTGCAAAAGATTCCATAACCAATCTGCCCTTGGGACTCTCTGTCTTCTTATTTCCAAAGATGAATGTTTTCTGTACTCTGCCAAACACCAGGAAGACTGGATTCATTCAAGCCCCAATTATTTAAAAGAATATTTTGCACACTTCCTTTTAGGGACAAGATTTTTTGGTTTTCTTTTGTTTCTGTTTGATTGTGTTATATTCTATAGTGATTGCCAGAATAAAAATGATATAAACTATTCTATAGTGATTTCCAGAATAAAAACTATAAAACTATAAAAGCAAATACAAATAGCATTTTAATTTTTTTTTAATTTAATGGTGACATCAGGGAAGTATGAAACAAAATGCAATCCACTCATTTTTTATTAGAGTTTATAGGATTATGGTCAGCATTAAATAAACTAACATAAATTAAGCACTGGTAATAGTACATGACATATACAATTACTACTAATCTTTTCATTTAAGGTAAAATTCTTATATAGCCACTAATAAATTTTATTCTGAGGGAAATATCAGAAATACATCAGATCTTCTCCACAATGTTGTACAGATAGTGCTTCAAAGGAGAAGTAGTACTTTCCAGACATACAAAATTTTGTTACAAAAAAAAATCTAAATAACAAAAATTAGTATTCTGTCTGTCATACCCTTGAATAATCTCAGTGAGCCTCCATCACTGGAGTCAGTCCTTTAAGCTATTTTTTCTAATAATGGAAATGGATTGGTCCCCGGTCCACCCACATTCCCCTGCCCAGTCAATGTCATGCTTCTGTTAAAGAGTGCTGACTAGTGTTCCAAGAGCATTCCCACCCCCAATAATAATTAACTCCAGCGCCATGGTCAGTTGGCTAAATCATTTCAGTCCCTTTCTATCTTTCAGTCCAGGTAAATCAGGAAATCATGGCAGGTTTTTAAAATTCTGGTTATTTCTTTCAGTTCACAAGCTATGGATTGTTTTTCATCTCCTTCATGAAACTCTTAACTATAGTAAAGAAATATATTGGCAGAGTAATATTTCTACTATATAAAATAAAATAATCTTGTAGTAATATTTTACACTACTTATTATCCAAACAAATTTTAAGAAAATACTAATTAAATGAGTAGGTTACAGTTTTAGAATGAATATATAAAAGTTCTTGTACCATTTTCTATAGTATCTGAAAGTAGGGCGTTAGTTCTTGAAAATAATACATTAACTAACAGTGAACTAATATTTTCAGAAGAGCAACTGTTCAAGGACATCACGGTGAAATAAAATATATTTTTTTTAATTTTTATTTGCTTCAAGGACCTTAAAATCAAGGTGCTATTCAAAACAAACTCATAGAAAGCATTAACAATACAATGTCGTATGCAATAAGTATCAACTCTTTACTTCAGAGAGTAAGTACAAAAAGAGGTGGGACTTTATCTGGGTGATAAAAGAAGCTGGCAACATGCATGGAAGGATAAAGTCATGGAGAATAATGGAAATACTATCTTATAAAAGGGAGGGTAACAAAGATGGAAATTGGGCATACGATGCATACACAGGGATTTTGCCAGGAAGAAGCATGTGTAAGAAAAGTACACTGGAGTTTTATTATGGGGAATCTTAAATATCAGTCCTAGCAATTATTGTACGAAATAGGGAGACACTGAAATTTGAAGCTGGCATTATTCTGTATTGTTACTATCTTCAGGAAATTAATTAGGTGATTAAACGCAGGACATATTTCAGTAGGGAGAGGTAAAGCATGGTGACAAGATTTTGTGGTGGTGGTAGTAGTCATAGTAACCACTGGATTTCACTTTAAAGTTGTTATTTGACAAAGTTACTTTTACATATTTTATCTCATGTGATTGAAGCAAGACTGATAAAAGACTTCTTTAGAGTTGAGGTAATAGGAGCCTGAAAGACAAGATAAATAGGCATTGTTTTAAAAGTAACTAACATAAACAAGGCATGGTAGTTTGGTGATGTGGGAGTAGGTAAGATACCAGTGATAGTGCTGGGGTGCTAAGAGAAATAGCAGAAAGAGAATCCGGAACTAGTTTGACAAAAAATCCTGTTAACTGTTTTCTAGAGTGTTGAGTTTGAAGTGACAGTAAAACATTAAAGTTCAAATACTCAGTAAGTAATGAAGACTTTGCAACCCCTTACATAGTAGAAGGTTCAAGGCCAGAGGTCAAAACAAGTAATTCTCTAAGAATATCTTTATGGGGGGGGGGGGGTAGAAAATTACTTTCAGGAAAGAAAGAATGAGAGAATTTGGAAAACCAGGAAAATGTAGTGTCACAGATATAATGAAACAAAAGACTGTTAAGCAAAGAGACATGATCAATTGGTCAAAATTTCAAAGATTCTAAATTTCAAAAATTGAAGAAGGCTTTTGGGTTGAGAAGATTACTGATGATCTTCATGTGTAGACCTTCAGATATCAGGGTGCAGTAGAGATTAGGAAATGAAGGATGGTGAGAATATTGTGTCAGACAATATCAGAACAAAGGCAAGGAATGAGAAAGGAAAAATACAACCACTTTATGGAGTGAGAAGGTTCAAAGACAAAGAGATAAGAGGAGAGATTCAATGTGCTAGAAATTTGGGAACAGGCAGAGAAGCACAAGTGTCTAAGGGGGCAGAGAACACAAATTCAAAACCAGAGGGAGGAAATGCCTTTTTCTAACCCACACATTCTTAATATAATCTCCTAATTAAAGCACATTAAAAGTAGAATACCAACCAAAATATTTTTGTGATTATTGTATACAATAATCATTAAGTCATTTTACTGATAGAATATGAACAATATGAAAAAAAGGAAAAAGTTGATCTTCAACACTCTTGGAAAAGATTCTCTTTAATCATGAGTTGTACAGTCATTCCTATTTCCACATAGCATTATAGATCCCAAAGTGGGCTCAGAGGGCAAGTACTCAAACCAGTGATAAAGAAAATCCAGTTCAAAGCATTCTCATATTACCAAGTCATATTTTTATATTTATATCCTGATTTTTACAGCTTATAAAATTGCCTTTTTCAGATAACACACATGAATGGAATTTATAGTGTTTTGTTCTTAATACAAACCATGCTTTCTGCTTTTACTAGTTCTATCCCACATTTGTTGCAATAGTCACTTCATTTCCTTCTTACCACATAAAGCAAAAAGGCCTTCTTGTGAGGAAGGATGGAAAGTACTTAAGACTAGTAGAACAATAAAGTCCTATATATCTGAGAAAATAGAAGAATAGTGTTCCAGATAGCTTCTTTCACCTGCAGTAGTTTTGTGACTGTTAACTGCATAGTATCCACTTTACACTGTGTTCACACCAGTTTTGTGTCTGAGAAAACAGCCCTGACAATATTAATAACCCGTTAAGATGGAAACATCTGTTTAGAAACAATGAGGTGAGCTTTTACAAGTCAGTAAAATCAAGTTCACTGTTCCAAAAGAAGGCTCAAATAATAGTCAAGGTTAAATTTACCTTCTAAACTTCCCTAGTATCAAAGTCCTTGGAGGATCATTTTTCTTAGTATCTTAGAGCAAACTGTCTATAAGCTACTCTTTTATCTTATTGAGAAATAGCTTAGATATCGTTCTGGTATGAAAATATAGTTTTCAACTGGCCTTATATTTCAAGACAGTAAATATTTACACAAAAATGATATTATTTTTTTCCAAGAAGGTGTAAATCACATAATATTGACTAGAAAATGCTGTTTACCCTTACCAACCAATGATCTGTCTACCTACTCATCCAAGAAACAAAAAATCATTATGTCAATTCATCATCATCAGAAACACATTTTTCCTACAGTATTGATATTACCGGTCACTTTTAGCTCTGGTCCCCAGCACAGCTTAAACAACAAATTTTTTCCCAGATTTAACTGAATATAAATACTGTGCTTTGAATTGGTGGCATCAGCAAAATATTGGCACTGCAGGCAAACCTGTAATTCAGAGCTAAAAGCAATTCTGTATATTTCACTTACAGTATGATTGATGCAATAACTTTCAAGAATTACTTGGAAAATAAAGAAAAGTAATTATATTAAAGGCATTCTCAGTTATAAGACTTTACTTTTCAGCCTGAAAGTATTTTGTCTATACTAATGTCCTGTGGCTAAATCCTAGTTTCAATTCAATTAAGAGACCATTAATGTTCATCAAAATGATTTAAAAGTATTGGATGGACAGTACTTGTGCATACCATAGGTGCTAAATAAATATTAAATACTGGAAAAGAAATTTCAAAATGATGTCACTTTCCTAGCCTAATCAAATCAAATTGTCCTTTCATTTAATGCAACAGATAGTGGTCCTTGCAGAGTAGGAACAATTAATAGTATCTAATAAAATTATGCACAGCATATGTTTTAGATACAACTTTAGATAAAATAGGTAATTTTAGATAAAACATATTTTCCAAAAAATAGAATACAATTTTATTCAGTTAATTTTGATGAGGCATTTTTTGTTTGTTCATTTAGTGTGAAATTACTGGTGAGGAAACAAAGAACATAAGAATGTAAACTCCTCCAAAATAAGCCTGTATAAGACATACTTGCATCCCATTATAAATTACAACTGACTACATAGTTAAGAGACACCCTTTGACATACAGATTTTCTGTTGATATAGTTTGAATGATATTCATTGAAAACACAAAAATGTAAAATGAATATACCTGGGATAATATAATATATCATCTTTGAGCTAAGGCATATAGCCCAAGAAATAAAAATCAATAAATGCAAGTAAAATCAAATCTCTACTCATAAGGCATAGTGATAGATGCCATAGATCCTCTATTCTTATTTCTTAGCCTTTCAATATATTGGTGGTACCTACTTTTCCCCAAAACTTTAATTTTATTTCTCCTCATTCTCAGCAACCAATCCAAAGCTTTGTAAAAAAATGAATTTTTGAGGACTTCTCTTTCTCTTCCTGCCCTCCTCCTTCCTTTTATGTCTATCTTGTCCTTTTTCCAAAGTCCATTTCACCCTTGAAGTACAGATCAACCGTTCCTCCGTCTCCAGTTGTCCCTCTCTGTTCTCCTCTGTTCTTCTCTTCTTTTTCTTCCCCATCCCTCCATCTTTCGCCCTTTCAATCTCTCTTCTCATGAATAAGACTCTCAGAAACAGATCTGTCAGTTGCACAGTTCTTCACTGAGAGCAAGAGAGAAGAAGATCATTTCTGCAGGCAAAGACAGATTTGCCTTAAGAGGGTAAGGAATGTTGGTGGTGGGGTTGGAATGTCTGTGGATATCCTCTTGTTAAATGTTTTTGTCCTTGTTATTAAAAAACAAACAAACAAACAAAAAGCAAACCCAAATTGTCAAAGATCTTATATGAACATGTCTAAGTCCACCTTCAAGTTTCAAAATTTAGGCTAGAAAAAAGAATGATACTGAAATTCAGAGTTTAACATCATGCTTTACATCTCACACAATTTCCCAATTCAAATATAAGTAAAAGCCCATTAGACATTGTGAAGTCAATAACCTCTCTCTCCATGGACGTTCTATTTAAAGACTGAAATGGATCCATTTAAATCATGAAGATTACTGTACCCATCTCCAGTCTAGGCACCTAATGACAATGCCTTCCATCGATAAACTCTACCTTGACTTATGAAAAGAAGGCATAGGAAAAAAAAAAAAAAAAAAAAATCCAGGTCTACTTACCTGTTGTGAGAGAAAGAGAAACTATGGTCAGTTATAATACTTTAAACTGTAGTATACTTTGCAGTTTCCAAAACCTATTCACTTACAGTACTGCGTTTGACTCACAGCACTCTGTGAGTTAGCTATTATTATTTCAATTTCATAGACGTAGTAACTCGAGCCCAGAGAGGTTAAATGACTTGCCCAAGTTCAGATAGTAAGTGACAACAGAACTTGGAACCTATGACTTCTAAAATTGGCTCCAAAGATATCTTTTCATTTTCACAGACAAAAACTAAGTCTAAAATTTATTATGTGGATAATGGGTTATTCATTGCCTTTTGTGTTTTCTCACAAGGAAGAGACACCAGGACAGAGACACTCGACATGTCGAAAGTGATGTAGGGTAGAGATCAAGCAAGCTGGTTGGACTCTTGCGCCTCTATATTTCCCTATATGGTGCCTTATGAATACTCTATGCCTTCTGCCACAATAGCCCTTACACCTTGAATCCTTTTAACAAATCATAAAAGATACAATGATTGAGTCTCTATAACCATAGCAAATTGAATGCAAAGCAAAACCTTTTTTTTTTTTTCTTTTCATCCAATTTGCCAGGAGTCATCCTATGATCACACACGCAACGGGAATCGCGGTTGTGTCTCTGATTGAGGTTACAGCCACACGGATGAGTGGCAGTAGGGCCAACACCCGCATGGCCGCATTAACACTCTGTTGCTGCGTTCTGAACACAGTGGCTGCCTGACTGAAGCATGAAATGAACACAAGAAAATAGCTTCTGAAGCCTGCCGACTTCGGCCTCTGGGCCTACTGAGGGAAGTTCCTTGAGATATTTATTTCCTTGAATGCACGCTAATAAGTGCTTGCAAGTTCCACACTAAGACTCCACCTCACTCAGTCACAGTTCTGCCTGACACAAATTTTCAGGCTCTCTTTTTGAGAATGAATAGTTAAGTGAGTCACAGTATTGTCTCAGCTTTCCAATCTGACTGCAGCCTATGTTCCCATGAACCCTTCCTCGGTTTCTTCATTGGCTTTGCAATTTTAACTTTGGGAATCATCTTTGTCTGTCTTTTTTTTTTTTTTTTTTCAAGATTTGTTTTTTTTTCTTCTCGTTCAAGTGCAGTAATGCCTTACCCCATGAATCCTCCACACAAACATATGAAGAAGAGATATGATAGGAAAACATTTCCATGTTTGTCTCTGGAGCAAAACTGCATTTAATTTGAATGATTTGACAATGCACCTGACAAAATAATTGACTTTAAAGTTTGGACCTTCCTTGTTCATCAGTTTTTTTTTTTTTTTTTCCTCCTATAACTCTTTAAAGAAAGACTTTGCTTTGAGACCTATTGACCCATGTGAGTAGGATGCCACAAATTAATAAACGAAGAATTCTACCATTTACAAAGCAATGTGATCAGCCAACATCCCACCCAGAATCTCTCCGTGTAAACAAAAATAATTAAGAACATCATTTAGATGGATGTTTATGTTTTTCTTTCTGATTAGTTGAAATTTTATAATTCTGGATAAAAGTTGGAAACCAAACTAATGAATACATTATATTAGAGGCAAACCATCATGGACTCATTTACACAATGAATTCAAAAACGCGTAGATTTTTGTAAACATAACAATTCAGAATGCTTTAATTATTGTGTTAGTATGAGGTGAAATGAAAACATTTTGTGCTGTGATTAGGGTAGTTTGTGTTGCCAAATACAAAGATGTTTGCTGTTTTGCTTAAACAGATACTTTTGCATTCTGACTTGGCCCCTCATTACTTGAAGTAAAGTAATATTTCTTTGTTACTTAACAACACTTCCATAGGACTTCATTACTCCTTAAATAAGAGCTATAAATTTGGAATAGAAGCTACTTAAAAGAAAATTTTAGCCTTTAAATATATACTATGCATATAAATTTTAATTCACATTTTCATAATTTACAATGTATAAACAAAGTGTAATATATTGTATGCCATCATTTGTGTCATTTTTATCATTTGTAGTTGGGAAATATTTACTCATAGATTCAGAATGCATTCTAAAATAGAATGAAATCTATATCTCTGTATGTCACATGTCAAAAATCTATCCAGAGATTTATTTTTTATTGTGATGAATATGTTCCTTAATGCTGTCTATATACCAGCTGATTATTTTCTGTTTTCTGGTTAAATTCTGTGACTCATTCCCGATTTTTAAAACTACTTTTATATTATCTTATAAGATTATCTAGAATGCAATCAAACATAAACTTCCAGATTCTTATTTTTACAGTTGAAATAATAATAATAATAATAATAATAATGATAATACAAAATAAGATTAGTAATAATGGAGGACAATTATTTAATTTTAAAAATGACATATGCATATGATCTTCTAATGATTACCTTAATTATGATTCAAATTTAAATGAGACATCAGAGGTATTCAGCAATACATGGCTATCCCTCTACTTCCCCTAAAACCAATGCCAAACCTTCCCCAATTTTCTCTACATTCTAATTCCAACCTCTCTCTGTTCCTCTTCCAATCTGTTCCCTCTCTTTCTCTCTCCTGTAGGCTGTGCAGGGAGTGCAAAGTGGCCCTACCTCAGCCCTCGCTCTAACCTCGACCCTAACTCTAGCCTCAGCACTAGCCCTAGCTCTAGCTCCCCTCTGCTGATGACCTGTGTCGTGTTACCTGGAGAAATTGTGCCTATTGGACATTAATCCCTTTTACATCTTACCTCATCATCTATAATTATCTCTATCTGTATTCATCTCTACTTTATTCTTTTATAAAGGAAGCAGGGAATTTGCCCTTGTATCTTGGGTTCCTATCTAAAGCTTCCTGCTGAGCATTGTCATTTCATCCCATCTCATCTCTTCAGGAAAAATCTTGCCAACAATTAATTCTTTTTTTTCTCTATCTTCACTAAGACTTCCCTACTAATAGTTCTCTATATCATAGAAAGCTGATGAGCTGTCTTTCATCCCCACACAAGAAACACAATTCCTTCCCTAATACTTTTATACTCTAGCACTCATCTATTTTACTATATTTCTTCATAACCATGATTCTTAAAGAGCTTCCATTTGTTTTTGCCCTACTATTCCTTCCTCTTGCTCTTAGATCCACATTTTCCACATCAGATATGGTCCTCATTGAAGTCACTACCAGGACTGCTAAACATGGGTCACTTTTCATTTCTAATTTCAGCTGAACTCTGCATATGTGTGAAGTTAGGGTATCAATTGCCCTAATGATCTCTTCCAACTTATTGTGGTTCTTCTCATTCTTGGACTATTAAGTACCAGTTTCATTCCCTGACTCTTCTGTCTTATTTTGCTTCTTAAGTGTCTTTGTGTTTTAGAACTCTACATTTTATTCCTTTTTTATTTTATTCCATAGTCGATCTCCTTCACCTTAAGATTTACATAAACCAACATACCTATATCTTTAACTCCATCCTTAGTTCCAGACCTGCATATCCACTGGCATCTCTATTTATTTGCTCTTTAAGAACTTCTTATTCAGCTGTCCAAAAGTTGATCTTACAATTCACTTTTTCAAATTTTATGTATACCTAATAATGAGGCATTCATTTTTAAAAATGAACTACAGTGACTTAAATCTACTAGTTGGGATATGTCGAGTAATGGTTTTTGTAATCAATCTTACTCTTGGTGTTATTTAACATATTTGCTAACTAATTTTCTAGTGTATTACATATAATTTTTGGGTGATATTAAAATTAGTTGGTATTGGTGCTGGTACAAAAATCCATAAATAATGAGATAACAAAAATAAATAAAAATGCTTTGTAAACTCTAAGTTACTCTCTCTTTATATGGATGTATTTCTATTTCTTGAGAACATCCAATTATAGTTGGAGACGCACTAACTTATTATTATTGTACTATATGTATGCGATTTTATGTATTTCTAAATGATTAGCTTGCTAACTCTGAAAATAAAGGGTAGGCAGTTTATCATGTCCACTCAGTCAACACTTAAATTCATACTGGAGTCCAGTGAGGAAATATCTGAAGACAATCTAGCAAATAAACCCAAGAATATCACTGTCCAAGCTAAAACTTGCTCCTTTCATTGAGATATTTAGGTTACATTTTATTTGAGAAGGAAACATCTCAGGTTTTCTACCTTCCTGTGTAGGGGAAAAAACCCTACTATGTCTTTCTTCTCTGAGTGTCTCCTTTACCTTCACAGAGAACACTTCACTTCAGGCCACCAAATGTGTTAAAAGTTGTTGTTACTGTATCCCCCCCCCCCCCCCCCCCCCCCGACCAAGCAATTCTCTGCCACGCCAGCTGGGTGTCCTACACTTTAACTCAATTCTGACACTACCTACCGGGAGATACTCTCAGATCCCACAGGTTAAGGGCTCAGTCCCACAAGACTGCCTCTATCCCTCACTTCACTTGCCAGTTACAAACCCAGTTTCTTCTGACCAACCAGCTATAGATCGGCAATTACAATGACCCCTCCTCAGGTTTGGTTAATTTGCTGGAGCAGCTCACAAAACTCAGAAAAAAAATTACTGGTGTTTACCAGTTTATTAAAGGATATGATAAACAATGAAGATGAATAGCCAGATGAAAGAGATGCATAGGGCAAGATATGTGGGAAGGGGCTTGGAGCTTCCATGCCCTCTCCAGGTGCCCCACTCTCCTAATACCTCCATGTGTTTGCCAACCCAGAAGCTCTGCGAACTGTGTACTTTTGGGGTTTTATGGTGTCATGTAGGCAAGATTGATCATTAACTCTATTTTTAGCCCTACTCTCTTCTCAAGAGAATGGAAGGCTGAAAATCCCAAGCTTCTAATCATGACTTGGTCTTTCCAGTGACAAGCTGTCATCCAGGAGACCACCCAGAGTCACCTCATTAGAACAAGACACTCCTATCACCCAATTACAAGTTTTAAGGACACTGTGTCAGGAACTGGGGTGAAAGACCAATGTGAAAACAAGAGATACCACAAGTATCCTTATCACTTAGGAAATTCCAAGGGTTTTAGGAGCTCTATGCCACAAATGGAGACAAAGATAAAGTATGTATTTATTATTATATATACTTGGTCTTTCTTATTTCTCAGTCTATTCTTATTATAAATAGCAATATCACACTATCATAATGACAAACATCATAAATCTGTTTCCCAGAAAAAGTAGACAGGACCAACAACCAAAACAAACAAACCCCAAGCAACTCAACAGTACACAATGAGTATTTACTGCTCATGTGTGTAGAATTAGCAAGATGTCAAATAGGTAGCTCTGCAGATCTTGGCTGAGCTTGCTCACAAGTCTGAAAGCTGTCTGGCTATTGTTAAAATTAAATAAGGAGGCCATTAGTAGTCTGAAGTGTCTATAATGCTGTGACTGTCTACCTAAGCAAACCAAAACCTAAGCCTGTAAATGCCTCGAGGTTAAGAAATCAAAACCTAAGGACAACTGATCACAAATAGCCAACTAGGTTTTAAATTATAACCAATCAATAATTTCTTTACTTGGCTTCTGCCTTTTCTCTATGACAGTCTCTCCTGAAGCTCGTGTCCTTGGAGCACTCCTAACCATTCTGGTTTGGTGCTATCCAGTTCAAATTGATAAATGCTCAGAGAAATTCTTAATTTTTTTTATTATGCCTCAGTTTATCTTTTAACACTATAAGCTCAGCTACAATGAAGCAGTGGGAGCAATTTGGCTCTGTTCTATGTGTCTTTTCTCCTCCATAAAGCTAGCCCAGGTATATCCACATGGCAAAGGCAGAGGCATAAGAAAGTAAAACCAAGACTTCTTAAGTATGGAATCACTCTTGCCAGCATCTGAATGGCCAAAGCCGGTCACATGGCCAAAGTCAGAATGGAAGGGTGTTATAAAGTCACATGGGAAAGACAGGTGTACAGGAAAGAAAGACAGTTTAAAGCCATTTAAAACCATTTTTGCAATCTACCACAACTGTTTAATTTTCTCTTCAGAGCTTTCACTGTTGTTTTTTGGTGTTTTTTTTTTTTTTTTGGTTTGGGTTTTGGTTTTCTTTATGTAAAATTAAGTTCTGGTCATTTTGGTAAGTGCTTTTATGTATATTAGCTCACTTAAATTTTACAGCAACTCTGTGAAATCAGCGTTATTATTCCTATTAATAACTCCTAATATCTCTTATTTTACAAATATGAAGCTAAGGTCTAAAGGAGATAATTAGCCCAAGGTCACAGTGATTGCAAATAGAAAACCTAAGATGTGAACCCAGATGGTCTGACTCCAAAGACTTCTTAACCACCATGTTATGGTGTCACAAATGCCCAAATTAAAAAATAAAATAAAATAAAAAATCCTGTGGGGCGCCTGGGTGGCTCAGTCATTAAGTGTCTGCCTTCGGCTCAGGTCATGATCCCAGGGTCCTGGGATCGAGCCCCGCATCAGGCTCCCTGCTCAGCGGGAAGCCTGCTTCTCCCTCTCCCACTCCCCCTGCTTGTGCTCCCTCTCTTGCTGTGTATCTCTCTGACAAATAAATAAATAAAATCTTTAAAAAAAAAATCCTGTGATGATGCTATCTTCTGCTTAATGACTACAATTTTTATTACATATAAAGAAAAATATAAAAGCATTAATATACTTTTATAGTTACATGTTGCATCTCTTAATTCTTTTTTATTAGTGAAACAATCAGAATCATTTTTTTCACATTTACAAGAGTATTACACTTTTTTTTTTTTAATTCGGTTCTGACAATAAGAAAGTCTATAGCAATACTTGAGATTTGTAAATGAACCTCAATTATAAATGTTGTATTATAATGTCAGGTCTGGTGTTAAACTCACCCTAACAAACAGGAACTGCCACAGGCTTCAACTGCTAGTATAAAATACAAAGGGAAAAAAAAGTAAATTCATTAAATCCTTACCACAGGCTTCTCATGCTTTAAAGTTAAAAATTGGCTTAAGCCTGAATGCTTCAAGCATTTTATAATTTGGCTTGTAATCAGTTAGGAGAGAGGAAAAGTAATCACCAAAACAGAGTAGTTTACCATAGTGCAACTGGGACAGCAGAGAAATCTGATTTCATGATAACATCAAAACAAAGGAATGTCTAACAAATACAGTGAAACATTCTTTGTAACCAAAAGCTTGTGGCGTGCAAAACTGTAATTAAAAAAATTTAAACTTATGAACTCATATGCATTATATAAGGATGAGTTTACATGTTGAAAATGAGATTTTGTTCCTCAAAAACAACCAAAAAGAAAACAAAAACCTTTCAATCACATTACCACATTACATCTTCTTTTTCTCTAAAAATTTTTTTAAAAGTAACAAACATGTAATTGACCAATTTGAAGTACTTCTTAAAAACTAAAGAATGACAGACACAATTAAGCAGTTTGAAGAACAGGAATAGGACAGGCTTTGTCATGCTGCAATAGGGCAATTGTTAGAATTTACACTGGTCATAAACTGGAAAAGGATACTGGTGTAAGAGAATACTTTGGCTGGTACTTCATCTCAAGCATTTGAAAAGTACAGAGGAAATAGTAAGTTTAGGAAGTATAAAATTGAATGTCTATTGCTAAGTGCTATTGATACATTGTGGGGGTAGGAGAACAATTCAAGGCTGAGAATGATCAATAATCTATTTAAACGATGTGTGAAAGCCAGAAGTCTTTCTTAGCAGCATACAGAGACTCTCACCTTCCAAAGCTGGGGGGCAGAATTACTGAGAAGGCCATTACTCTGATTTTTTTATCACCATAAATTAGTTCTGCCAATTCTTGAATTTCATACAAATAGAATCATAAAGTTCTTGGCTCTTTTTTCTCTGGTTTCTTTACTCATCATAGATCTGTGAGATTTGTGCATGTTGCTGAGTTTAGAAGTAGTTTATTCTTTCATACTTCTGTGTTATATTGAAGTGTAGAGAAAATATGTTAGTGTTTCCATAGAGTAGGAGCTTTCTGAATAAATTTTACAGGAAACTTGTAATCCTGAGCTGGGAAAAGTCCTGGGGATTAAATTTACAAATACATATAGAGAGAGAAAATTCCAGAGAGATTTACCTAACTTCAGAGGTATGTGTTTACTCAAGAGAAAAAGAGGTACAAGACTTTGGAGACATCTCTAGGTTGTAAAATCTGAAGACTTTAGGGACCCTCTGGCTGTTGGAGAGATTTTATTTATATTCCAAATTGCTGTAGTGAGAACTTAGAATCCTTTCCTTTCCATCTCTTCTGGAAAAAAACAAAGGATTTGCTCCCTCCTTTTGGAGAAGAGAGGGAGTCATCTCCTATTTTCTCTTGTATATAAGCAGAGAAAATCAATTTTTCTCCATCTCTTGCTTATAATATAGACTTCAAAGTTTTTTTGTGTATGACATTTGACCTGGCTTTCATTATACTACCCCAGGAGTAAGAAAGGGGATATGAGGAACCACAGAGCTATTATTTGCTCTTTAAGTAAATAATGATATTTCATGTATAGTTCAGATAATCTCTGTGGGAATTCAGGATAAAATGAGTAAACACGAATATTAAAAACTCAACACTAATACTCCATTGTATAAGCAATAGAATATATTTACCCATCCTTTTGATACTCAGTTTGCTTCTAATATGCAACTATTAAGGAAGAAAGCTGCTATTAACATCCTATATATGTACATACAGTTTAGGGATCATATGCCCTCATATTTGGAGGGATATTATAATTAGGAGTGAAATTCCTGGGTTACAGGAAAGTTACGTGTTAGCTTTTGAACGTATTGCCAAATGCCTTTCCAAGGTGATTTTACCAAGATGCACTTCCACCAAATATGCCCAGTGTTCTACTTGCTCCGTATCATTAGCAAAACTTATTCTACTTCTGACAGATTCTTGTTTGTCAACGTTATAAAGATACTACTGAATTATTTCCTGCCTTTCACAATATTTGTTCAGAAGTTAGCCAATATCTTACTATTGTTTCTTTGGAGGAACCTGTTGTTACTTCTCTGGCTACTTTCAAGATTACAGCTTTATCTTTATTTTTCAACATTTTAATGTGTTCTTAGATGTTTGTTCTGGTTTCTTTAATTAACTTTAAAATTTATTCTTCTTTGAGGTTTTTTGTTCTTTTTAAATCTAGGATTTGAGGTCTAATTTTAATAGTTTTGGAAATTTCTAAGATATTAACTCATTAAATATTGCATTTGATTCAACCCATCTGTCCTTCCCTTCTGAGATTTCAATTTCAGATCATAGTAAATTGCAAAAATGGCCTCATTTTTCTTCCCTCATCCATGTAGGCATATCCTTTTTCAAAGGGAATTTATTGCTCTTCCCATCAAGAGGTTGAGCGTATTTCTCTGTTCCTTAAATCTTGTCTTGGATAATTGAATGGTTTTGGACACTGGGCAACTGTTGTAGAAACAAATGCTTAAAAAGCAGTTGAGCATTAGAGCTTGTCCTCTCTCACATTCTTAGAACCTTGAAACCATCACATGAATTAATTGGAGTTAACCTCCTATAGAAGGAAAAGCCAGGAAGAGGAGGAATGAGATGCCCTAGTCAACAATCAGTCATCCAAAACCCTACCGCCTGACAAATACCAGACATGAAAACTGTTCTAGATTATCTACCTACTTGCTGACCCTCCAGGTAACTCCAGATGCAGGCACTCTAGCCCAGGACAGATCAGTTAAGCCTTTCCAGACCCAAGGAACCATTTAGTCAATCACAGAATTATGAAAAGTTAACCTACAGAACTATAAAGAAATAATAAATGGTCATTGTTTCAAGACACTGCATTTTGTTGTAATAAGTTACCTGGCAAAATCAAATTTTTCTCTGACTCATACATTTTTATACCCTATGTCTTCCTTTCCATTTTTTTTCTTTTCCATCTTGTAATTCACTTTTTTTTTAAGATTTTTATTTATTTATTTGAGAGAGAGAGACAGAGACAGAGATAGTGACAGAGATAGCACGAGAGAAGGAGAAGCAGGTTCCCCATTGAGCAGGGAGCCCAACGTGGGGCTCAATCCCAGGACCCTGGGATCATGACCTGACCCGAAGGCAGATGCTACGCCAACTGAGCCACCCAGGCGTCCCTCACTAATTGTTTTTGTCTCAGTTGTTAAATCTGTCCAATGAGTTCTTAAATTCAGACACTTTAATTCTAGAATGTATATTTGATAGATTTTTTTGTAGATTTGTTATGTTGAAATTCCCCATAGGTTTCACCCATCATGTCCGTCTTTTTCTATCTTTAACATGTTAATGATAATATTTTAGTTACTGCTGCTAATTCATTGTGGCACTATGTTACGGTCTACTTTGTTTATTGTTTCTTTTAATTATTAGTTGCATTTTCTTGCATCTTGGCATGTGTATTATTTTTTTTTAACTTTAAGCCAGACTTTATCACAAAATCCCTGCAAAAATCCAGATAATATTTTCCACCCATGAGGAATCTCCCATTTCCTCTCCTAGTAAAACAAAATGAGAGGATGATCATCTCTGTCAAATCAGGAATTGGTCTAGTTCAGGACTGAGTTCCACTGTTAAAAATTTAGTAAAAATATGTATTTTTTAAATTTTAATGACAATGTAGTAAGAATTTTGTCCTTTAGCTTTCCACTTCATTTGCCTCCCAGCTTATGAAGGTCAAAAGGTAGCAAACATCATAAGGGAGACCAACTGCATGTCTGACACAGGCTATTCCTCAGCCACCCCATCAGTGTGGCTCTGGCTGCCGGACTAGCCCCTGCTCTGTCCTACTACCCCAAATTCAAAACAGTTTTCTAAGGAAAATCAGTGTTTGTTAGGGACCCCCTTCATTTCCAACCCATGTACCAGTTATGCGAGACCACCAAAAGCGATCATTGTTTTAATGGATATATAATGTTTTTGAGGAAGAAAATTTTTTCCTGACTGTCAGGGCTAAATACTCTATTAAACAGAAATTAATCTGTTTCCCCTATTGGCATATCCAGCACTTCCCTACTGGCATTTATACATTAGACTGATAAATAGGTAGGTAGATAGGAAGATACAGTGTTTTCTTTACTATATCTTTAATTATCTAATTTTTCTTCTTCCTGTTCTTTAAATATATTTGATCTTAGAATTTCCCTAGTCTCCTCATTATTTCTTTTCTGTTCCTACTGAATTGTCTATATGTTATTCCTCAGAGAGCTTACATACTTGCCTGTTTTCAGCAATCATCTTCACATATAACTCTTCAAAGTTTTTATTTCTAATTTAATCTCTTTCCTCAGTTCCACTCTGGCAAAATTTGTGTACTAAATGCCCCGCCTGACTGTTTTGCTGGCTTCTGAAATTTGTGTTACCAGAGAATACTTTATACTTGTTAAAGAGTCACTGGATATATTTAGGTAAACTTTATGTTGCCTATTCTAAAATTTCCAAGAAGAATAAACTTAGAGGTAGCAATCTGGTTTTAAGTTCATTGAAGACAATAGTAAACAGATTATCATAAAACTCAATGTTTTTATCAAGCACCTCATCCATTCACTGAAAAATATTTATTAGTATCTATTATCTTATAAGTATTATTCTAAACAATGGTGATACATCAGTGAACAAAACAGACATAAATCCTTTTCTTGTGAAGTTTACATCGAATCAGGGGAGATAGACAATAAACAACAGGCAGAATAAATAGTCAACAAATATGCAACATAAACATACTATATAATGTTACAACATGAAATGTGCTATAAGAAATAAATAAGGAGACTAAGGAGGGCAGGAAGTACAATAGTGGTCAGAATGAGCCTCAGAAGTTGAAATTTGAGCAAAGACTTAGAGTAGATCTATGAGGAGTATATCAGATAGGTTTCCACCACAAAAACAGAACCAGTAGAACATATATAGTCTCCTCGAGAGAGAGAGACAGAGACAATGAAACAGAGACAAAGGGACAGGTGTGTATGTGTGTTTGATCCTCTTTGTTCATGGATTTATATGTGTATATGTATCGGGGGGTATATTTAAATGTATGTATAGATTATTCACATATGTGTATGTGTAGTATATTTGATGTGTATGTGTGTGTGGGGGGGTGTATGATCTTCATTATTTATGGACTCCATATTTGCAAATTTATCTACTCACTAACATTTATTTGTAAACTACAAATCAAAGCAAGCCAATAATCATGGTACTGTTGTGGTCATTCATGAACATGCACAGAGCAGTGAAAAATTTGAGTCACCCAACATACATGTTTCTAGCGGAAGGCAAACAAGGCAATACCATGCCTTCCTGTTTTAGCTCTTATACTGTAACAAGTCTACGTTTTGTGATCTATTCAGCATTTTTCCCCTTCGTTTTTGTTTATTTTTCAGTGATTTCACTGTTTAAGAGGCCCAGAAGCATGATATCAAGGTGCTATCTAGTTTCCCCTAATACAGAAAGTCTGTGCTGTGCTTTATCGAGAAAATACATGTGTTAGGTAAGGTTTGTTCAAGCATGAGTAATAGTGCTATTGGCTGTGAATTCAATATTAATGAATCAACTATATATTAAATAAAGTGCCTTTAAACAAAAACACACATAAAATAAAGTTATATGTTCATCAGTTGTTGAAAATGTGACTGGAACTTAACCCTGTACTTCTCCTAGGAGCAATGGTCCAGTATTTGCTGATTCAGTGTTACTGGTGATTTTACAGAACATAGCTACTATATGGTGTATATGTATGTGTGTGTGTGTGTGTGTGTGTGTGTGTGTATATGTGCATATATACATATATATATATATTTGGTTCTTATTATTCATGGCTGTGATGTTCATATATAGAGATAGACAGAGAGAGACAGAGAAAGAGAGAGAGAGAGAGAGATTTTTGCAAGGAATTAGCTTATACACTCAGCCAAGAGCTGATGCTGCAGTCCACAGGCAGAATTTTTTCTTTAGGCAAAGCCCAGTTCCGCTCTTAAGGCCTTTCAATTGATTGGATCAGGCACACTCAGATTATCAAGGATAATCGCCTTTACTTAAAGTCTACTGACTTTAGACTTTAAATGTATCTACAAAAGACCATCACAGAAACACTTAGTGTTTGATTGAATAACTGGTTACTATAGCCTAGCCAAGATGACACATAAAGATGACCATCACAACAAGTAAATCTGGAGATATCTGATTAATATTTTAACAGGATTAATTTGAATGTGGTATTGACAGTAGATTGAAGGACAGCAAGGGTAGAAACAAGGAATACATTTAGATAAGAGACTTTGATCAGGGTGGTAGCAGTAATGGTGATGAGAAATGATCAGATTCTGGATATATTCTGTACTTAGCATCAACAGGATCTGGGGAAAAGTGAGTGAAAGAAAGTAGTCAAAAATGGCTCGATGAGTTTTCATATGAGTAACTACAAGAATGGAGTTGCCTTTAACTAAAATGGGGAAGGCTCTGAGTAAAGATGGTTCGGATTAGGGAATAAACCAGAGGTGCTGCTTTGAAATGTTTTATAGATAGCTAAAATGGAGACACTGAGAGGGCAGTTGGAAAAGTGAGTCTAGAATCAAGGATCCTTAATTTGGTGTAAATTCTGTAGTCTTCAGTGTATATTTGGTGTTTTAATCCATGAAACTGGATTACATCACAAAGAGTATATAGGCAAAAAGAGAAGCCACCCACAGACTAAACCCTAGAATATCTCAATGTTAAGAGTTTGGAGAGAATTACAATCATCATCATCATTATCATCATGAGAAAGAGTGGGCACTGATGTTGGAGAAAAAACAAGGATGTGGGTTATCTAGAAGCCAGATGAAGAAAGTTTCTAGGAAGAGAGAATGATCAAGTGTTAAAATGCTGCTGATAGTGAATTTTGCACAAATAATTGCTTCCTGGATTTTACAATGTGGATGTTATTGGTGACCTAGTGAAAAGATAAAGACTAAAACCTGATTGGAGTGGTTTTAAGAGAGAAAGGGAAGAGAGGAAATATATACAGGGAGTGAAAACAACCCCATTAGTTTCGCTGTAACACAAAGATAATATATTTATTTGAAATCTAAAGAGAAGATTTGATTATTGGTTGAGGGATAAAGCTCCTTCCCAGCCAGACTCTAGTTGCCCTCACTGGATGCTGGCCTTTGAATATGCTTTGTATTTCAGCATGAATTCTTACTAACTGTTCTCTCATAAATGTCCTTATTTAATGATTTCCTTTTTCCTTCATCTAAATTTCCTATTATTTTATTTAATTTATTTATTTATTTTTAAAGATTTTATTTATTTATTTGAGAGAGAGAATGAGATAGAGAGATCATGAGGGTCAGAGGGAGAAGCAGACTCCCTGCTGAGCAGGGAGCCCGATGCGGGACTCAATCCAGGGACTCCAGGATCATGACCTGAGCCGAAGGCAGTCGCCTAGCCAACTGAGCCACCCAGGCGCCCCCCTATTATTTTAAATGTATACTTCTCTTAACATTCAGTCATATTTTCATCTATATAGTACTTTTTGTTACTTTTATCTCTGATAGATTGAAAGCTACTTAAAGATAGGAAAACTTTCTCCCTCATTGTATTCTTCCTAGCCCCCAGAATGATGCCTTGCATACAGTTTGCAAGATGAATGAGTAAACATGACAGTTACTATTTATTTAATGAATAATCATTCCTGAAATAAAAGGGGGTAAAAAATTGGCATAAACTTTAGAATACATTTTAACTAACCTTTATAAGAATAACAACAAAACACTGAGTTTATAAAACCACCAGCCACTGTTTTTGAGATTTTCATTGTTCAATTAATTTGCTATATATTTAACTTTCTATGAATACATTCAATTCAGTTTTTTTTTGGGGGGGGGCCTTTTTGCATTTATACAGTCATATTTAACTCAGACTCCCATTCAATTTGTCATTACAAGAAGTGGCTTTATGGCATAATGAACAACCTCATTTCCTGCAATTTTTAAAATAAGTTAAAACTATTAAACTAAAATTCACTGGTATGATTCATTAATAACCATGCTTCTTTTAATATTTTATTACAGCATCCTTACAGATGGTATAAAATGAATGTCCAACAATTACAGTAATTCTTTTCTCACATTACATAAAATGTATAAGTTGAAAAGAAGCATGAAAAAAAGCATGAAAGATCTGAAAACTTTAGATATGGCAATATAGATAATTTTGTTTGTTTAAAAAAAACCATAAAATTAGTACAGTGGAACATTGTCAAAAGAAGTTTTATCATATATTATTATGTGAATCTTTTGGTTTCTAGCACAATAGAAAACAACTGACTATGGCTAGCTTAAGCTGAAAGGGGCATTGTTTAGAAGGAAACAGAGAAGCTAGAACTCAAAAGACAGAAAGGAAATGCGACTTTTATCACGTTAGCAAGCTTTCTCACTAGAATTCAGTCAAATATGATTCACCTCTAGTAATGTTCAAAATTTCAAATTCTGAGGAGGAAACATCTCATTAGCTTAGTTTGCATGAATTAACTAGAGCCAAATTTGCTAAAGATAGCAAATTTTGACCACAAACACTTAGTTTTATGTGTCAGGAGGAGTTCCCAGAAAAGCAGAAATCAGTGATATCTAAGGAAGTCACTCTGAGATACATTTAAAGATGTCTTTTAGAGATTTTTTTGATTGCAAAAATGGACTTATTATATGTTGACTGATTGTATTTCTCTATTGATATTTTTAATAGATTCTTTTAATTTATCCATTTTTTCCATTCATTCAATTGTACACCAAACAACTTGCACCAACTTGACTAGACACTAAGGATAGAGGTCAGTGACAAAGTTTTATTTTCTAGGGGCTTTTAGTTGCATACAGTATGTGAAAATATGTACACAAATAGTTACAAAATAGTATGTTAAAATTTGTGCAAATTGCTGGACAAACACAGAAGAGGGAGTAAACATATTTGAGGGGTACTTTTCATTGTCGAAAAATATAAAATCTCTAATTTGTCCAATGCTGGACATTGAGTAGCCTCAAGATACTAATCATTTTCAATCATTTTCAGATATTTTCTAAAACTTGGAAGAGTGATCTGAAGTGAAAAGTTTGAAATCCCATTACCATTCCTTAAGCTTCTCAGTGTCTGAAAAAAATTTTTTTTGATGGCATTCTTCAGTTCTACAAAATGATAAATAGCAGAATATTACTGAAGTTTAAATATTTCTGAGAGAGCAATTCTTCACTCCCTGCTGTTTACAAGTAAAACACTGTCTACAAATAATACATTACATTAGCTGTCCTCTTTATCATAAAGCCATGTTGAATACTTGTAACATTTATAAAAAGACACCAACTGATTGCAAGATGAGCATTACCCTTGAGCAAATTATGAACACATTTATTTCAGTCTTATGCATTTGAAACTAATTTTCTGGTAATATCAAAAGTGTTCATAGAATTAATTTCCTGTCAGTTCAGCAGTATTCAAGTGAATATTTTATGATTTTGCATTAGCTGTATTTGTCTAGAGTTGTGACATGATCGAGTCATTCTCTGAGGGAAACACATTAATAATTAAACTCTGTCCAATGTGGAGTGCTAAAGATGACAGCGTAATTGTACATTTCCAGAGACCGTTTCGCAAGGCAGAGGAGAATTGCCCTGCCACCATTTAAATGTCAATTTAGAATTTCTTTCTAAACTAAAACAGAGCTTCAATGAAAAAGAGGAGGGGGGAGTTGATGTCAAATTTGGAAACTGTTCTCTTTACTTTCTCTTTATTTTAAAATGTGAGCTAAATGCAAATAGCCTTCTTCATTCTTTCCTTCTCTTGCTGAATAAACTGTCAGAAGTTCTTTCTTTTGGTAATATAACATCATCAATGGTCTTTGAACCAGGACTGTTTAAATGATAAATACTACTTGCATAGATTATCTCCATAAGAAATAGTGCAGCTGACACGAGAAACTTTGATTGGTTTCAGCTCTTATATTTGAGTCTTTTTTAACTTAGATAACATCAGCGATAATTTAAGATTTTAATCTACTTCCCAGTCAAATAGTTGTGGATGGATCACTATATGTATCCTTATTTATGTTTCCTATTCTGATTCTTAAAATAAAGTTATTGGATTTTTAGAAGTGAGATTTTAAAAAATTTCCAAGGCATATATATTATACACATTAAAACTCACATTTATGTTTCCTACCTAAACAAACTGTGGTTCAAAATTGTTATTGGAGAAAACTGAAAAATTGAATTCAACAGAAACCATGACTAGAGGCATGGAAATGCTCCCAGAATAATTTGAGTTCAAGTCTGCTGTTGAACAGAGAGCCTAGCAGCTAACCCCTCAATGAACTCCAGTTTATTTCACATAGATATACCTTAGCAATAACAGATATTTTCTCATTATCTAGTATTGACTGATTACAAGTCTTTGAAAAATCCCACTTTCTGGAATTTTACCTAAAGAAATAATAGCAGGTGATTTAACCATAATGCAGTTCCTGGCAGCATTGTTTATAAAGAGAAAAAAAAGAAAATTAATTTAGCTTAATGGCTAAAAACAGAAAATTCATTAAATAAATCATGATGTGTTTATATCATTAAATATTCTAATACAAATAAAAACCTTCAGTGATTAGAAAACTGTTTATTCATCTATTATTTATTTATTTATTCATTAATTTCACAAATATTCATTAAATGCTAACTAACTGCCAGACAGTATTCTTGATATTGGAGGTATGACAGTGAAGAGAACAATATCTCTAGTTGCATGGAGCTAGCCTTCTAGAAGTCAAAGTCCTACAATAACCACAAGAGGGTATAAAGTACCGCCAAGTATTAAAAGCCATGAATAAAAAGAAGAAGAAGAATGTAGCAGGAGGGGAAGAATGAAGGGGGGGAAATCGGAGGGGGAGAAGAACCATGAGAGACGATGGACTCTGAAAAACAAACTGAGGGTTCTAGAGGGGAGGGGGGTGGGAGGATGGGTTAGCCTGGTGATGGGTATTGAGGAGGGCACGTTCTGCATGGAGCACTGGGTGTTATGCACAAACAATGAATCATGGAACACTATATCTAAAACTAATGATGTAATGTATGGGGATTAACATAACAATAAAAAATTAAAAAAAATAAAAAATAAAAGCCATGAATAAGTAAATTGCAGAATGCATTGGAGGATCAGGTTATTCAGTTGGGTGTTCAATGATGACCTCCAAGAGTTGAAAATAATAGGTTAGACCCAAAGGTGTTTGGAGGTAGAGGATCCTAGGACGAATGATTAGGAAATACAACATGTTAGGTGGAAGCTGGCTTAATGTCCTTGAGAAGCAGCAAGGGAGCCGATGTGAGTGGGTAAAGAAGAGGCAGCAATCAAAGAAGAGTCATGGAGTAACCACTAGCTTTAAGTGATTCTGAATCAGATGGGAAGTCACCGGGGAGTTCTAGGCAGAAAGCTGGAATGACCTGACTTTTGAAAATAATTATTTCATGATACAGTAAGTGAAAAATAAGCAGTTAAGAAAGAAGTATGCACAATGTATAATGTATACGGAGGTTTGTGCTGATTTTTATTTTGTAATGTCTATTTCCCTCTGCGAATTCTAAACTCCAAGGGGGCAGAAACACAGGCCTATTTTCTCATTGCTATGTAACCAGCATTTAGCTTACTGCCTAGGTTATACTAGGCATGTAGTAAAATTTGCTGGATGAATCAATGAATGAGTGAGTAAATGGACAAATGTTTTAAAATATTTTAAGAGGTTACCTATAAGTAAAATCACTTATTTTCTTTTTATCATCTGGCTGTAATTTGCTGTCACATTACTGGGTTCTCTTGCCCTATTAGACTAGTCAGTGTTGGAGTTCTACAATCAAAGTTCCTGAGGAGTATCCAGGAAATGTACTTATTATTAATTCCTTCATAATATTAAAAAAATAAAGTTAGTCTTTGAGTTCCATAGTGGAGTGTGTGGCACATGAACAAAAATATATACATATTATATCATTTTCATATTGACAAAATAGGAATCATAAAAATATATGTTTTTAAAGAGCCTAGGCAATTTAATATGCTCAAAATTCTAAATTCACTTTAGCAAAGAAATATTAGAAAACCATTTCCCCAAATTCACTTATTTAGAGATTGGACTGATACTTCTTCTTTGCAGTATATAGAAAAAGAGGTTTGCAAAAGAGGTAAACCAAGTAACAAAAAAACCAAGGGAAGCATCTACGTATTTCTTTTTAGACAAACCAGTTCCAACTACTGTAAAACCACAATTAACGAAACCTCAATCTCTCAGAATACGCAAATGTTAAGAATTGCAACTGCTATTTTTATTTTGTTTTTTCAGCATCAACTTCTAGAAGAAAGAAGCAAATGACAAAAATACCTCTGGGCAATTTTTGGAATTTATTCAGAAAAATATCTTCCAGACTATATTATGCTGTCAAAATACATTCTTACTTTTCTCCACTTTCTACATCTACATTTACACAACTGTGCAGTGATCACCAATATTTCAAAAAACCTTGAAGTCCTAGAATTTATTATGATCATTGGACTGGACTATCTTAGGAGGAAATGTGAAACACTGAATTATAGAGTTATCCTCTCAGTATTTGGAGATGAAACTACATTTTCCAAAAGATTCCATTGTTAGTATATATTCAATTTTGAAACCTCCTATTAAATTTTTTGTGGTTTATGAGTTTCCCTTTCAAGATAAGAAATACTCAATAATCACAAAATGAACTGCCATACTTGGAGGACTAATCATCTGATTATTTAATAAAAAGATTTGTCCGAAAAGTAGCATATATGGCAAGCATAACTTAACCATCATCAGAAAATTCATATAGAAAACAGTAACAATAGAATAACACTAAATATTTGATAATTCAGCAGACCCCTAGGAATTAGAAGTTTCATTTTGAAAATGTATTATGATAGAACCATATTTAAGGAGGCTCTAACAAATGCAAACAGAGAACAGACCAAATGCATTTACTAGAATTTCTAATAGGCAACATTTTATTAACCTACTATCAGCTAGCTGGTATGTGTTTGACGTCATTGTAAAACTAGGACTTCCTTGAATAGAATAATATACTGTATATATCAATCCAAGTTCAAATTAATGAAGTTTTGCTGTGTGTGACCTCTGTATTAGGCTTAGTCTGCATAAGATCATAGCTCTGAAAGATTCTTTTTCGACAGTTATGGAAAAATATTCAATAGATTTCCTTGACTTTTTGAATCCCTCAGGAGCTAGTTTTCTTACCTTAAAATTATCTTTGTAGGTCATGAAAGTGTGTAATTTTCTACTGTAATACTAGTAGTGCATTATTAAAATGTTGTCACCTTTCTTTTAGGAATAGGCTAAGAATGCTCTGGGGCTATAGAACTACCATAGCTATAGGGAGGGGTCAAATGCTGGTCAATTTGGAAAACTACTATCAGTATCTTTCTCAATCTTTTTTATTTCCTATATTTTACTTGAATAGCCTTCATTTCAGGGACATTCTGGAGACTTTCTTTGTACTCCCACCACATTAGGGCAGATAACTCAGGTAATTATATACATACATATATACATACATACATATATTTTTTAATTAAAAAAGAATATGCCAACATGGCTGGAAAAATCAGAGAAACATTGTTAAAAATTAAATATCTTTCTCTACTCCCTGTGCCCAAACCCCAGGTGAACTCCCCAGAGCTAAACAATGTTACTGGTCTCTTACATAGCTTTACAGAAATTTTCCTATGTGTACGTATCCGTCTGTATACATCTATGAATCTCCTTTATGTACGTACATTAACAGGGGTGTTACATGTACTGTTCTGTGCCTTCTTTTTTTCACCTACCAAATACAGCTTGGTTATCTTTTCACATCAGTGCATATCAACTAACCTTATTATTTTTCAAATAATGCCACACTATGCCACTGTATGGCTATCCTGTATTTAACCATTCATTTGCAGATGGGATCTTAGAATATTTCCAATCATTGTGATTGAAAACATTGTTGTAATAAATATTATTTAAAAAATGTTGTGTACATGTGTGACATTAAGTCTTCCCATCCAAGAACAAAAGGTTTTTCCATGTATTCAAGTTTGCCTCCCCTCCCTCTATAGTGTTTCTCAGGAGAGAGTTGAAGTGTTCTTCATGGAGGTCTCCATATGTGATGTGCTCTGTGCCCAGTCTATCTAAAGGATGATCTCTATTACATATATGAGCTCTGAAGTCTGATCACTTTGGTTTGTATCCAGCTTTACCAGTTCCTGGGTCATCCATCTTGGAAAGATTATTTGACATCTGTGTGCCATGTCTTCATTATCTGTATAATAGGGATAATCATAGTACCTACTTCGTGGGCTTGTATATATGTAAAGGAGTGCCAGGCACAATAATAAGCACTTAGTAAAATTAGTTATCAGTATTATAACCATTCCTACTGTTATCACTTCATGAGTGCTTCCACAATGTTAAAGAATTCCTATCCACTTGTACTTCATTTAGAGGTCTTAATAAAGAATATAAATATATTAAATAATATAAATACATTAAAAATTTAAAAATGTATTTTCAGCAACTATTGAAATAAACTTGTTTTATTTCCCTTCTTAGGGATGTGTTTGTCTGCAGTTATTTTTTTCTTTCTTGTTTAAACTACCTTTCTCGGGGCTCCTGGGTGGCTAAGTCAGGTAAACGTCTGCCTTCAGCTCAGGTCATGATCTCAGGGTCCTGGGATTAAGTCCCCCATTGGGCTCCCTGCTCAGTGAGGAGCCTGCTTCTCCCTCTGCCTCTGCCTGCCACTCCCCCTGCTTTTGCTCGTGTTTTCTCTCTGTCAAATGAATAAATAAAATCTTTAAAAAATAAAAAATAAATAATCTACCTTTCTCAGGTGTTCATATTAATGTCATATTTGTGTGTGTGTGTGTGTGTGTGTGTGTGTGTGTGTGTAACTAAAAAGGAGTGGTGTGTTTTCCTTATCTGTGCTGTAGAAAACATTGAAAAGCTTTAGGAAAACTTGTTTATGAGCATTTAACATTCCCTCTGGATCCTTTTGGAAATATTTTGTGGCTGGCATCTCTGATAATTTTTGCATTTTGTTTTCATATTACCTGGGTCAGTGTAAGTGTTCTAGTGCTTTGGTGAACAATTTTGGTAATGTATGTTTTCTTACACAAATATCCATTTCTTACAGTTTATGAAGTGAATTTCATTTACTTAGGGTTGTTATTCTTTTTTTTTTTTTTAAGATTTTATTTATTTGACAGAGAAAGACACAGCAAGAGAAGGAACACAAGCAGGGGGAGTGGGAGAGGGAGAAGCAGGCTTCCCACCGAGTAGGGAGCCAGATGCAGGGCTCGATCCTGGGACCCTGGGATCATGACCTGAGCCGAAGGCAGACACTTAACGACTGAGCCACCCAGGCACCCCTAAATTGTTATTCTTTTACCTTTCATTTTCTCCACTTCTTTAGTAATTTTCTATATTTATGTTTCTTGTCTGCTTGTTTAGGAACATTTTCTCAACAGATTTGCTGAGTTCTCTGCAATTAGTGATTTCCTCTTTGGGGAAAGTAGAGATGTGCATGGCTCTCAGTGAACTCTCTGCCCATCCCCCTAACTAGAAAATATTTCTGTCTAATTTACAATTTTGTGACTCATCTATGACCCGCCAAGGACACTTCTGATCTAGACAAGGGATTAGGCTGGCCTCCTTTATGTCTCTAATTCCAGAAAACAGCACCTGTTTCAGATTTGTAGAGGTCTATATCTGCTATAAGAAACTGCTCTTGGTTTGGTCTAACTTTTACAGTATTTGACAGCTTTTTCTTCTAAGTCGAGGTTTAGGGTTTGACTAGCTCCTGCTCTCCTTGGTGATGCTGATTTTTTTCTTTTCTTTTTGTTAATTTTCATATCAATATTTTTATTTGGCTTTAAAGAAGAAATATCAAACACCTTTCTTGCATCACCTTCAACTGTAAGTATTGCTTATTTTTTTACTTATCAAACTTAATTCCATTGGTTGATCTGTTTCTTTAGGGAAGTTTTCTAAATGTCACTGGGAAAAGTATTCTTTAAATTCTTATCATATTTTCCCATACCTCTCTTTTTATCTCTCATTCTTTATAAATTTGTGTTTGCTTATATTTCCCCAAAAGTTTTTATTTTATTTATTTTATTTTTATTTTTTTAAGATTTTGTTTATTTATTTGAGAGAGAGAATGAGAGACAGAGAGCATGAGAGGGAAGCGGGTCAGAGGGAGAAGCAGACCCCCCGCTGAGCAGGGAGCCCGATGCAGGACTCGATCCCGGAACTCCAGGATCATGACCAGCCACCCAGGCGCCCCTCCCCAAAAGTTTTTAAACTGAGAGAACAGGAACAATGTTAATCTTCACCATTATATCCCTAAAATAGTACCTAGTATATAGTAGGCTCTCAACAAATATTTAGTAAAGGAGTACTTTCTCCCATGGTTGCTTGTTGTTTCTGTTGTTATTTAGCAAATTATTTTTAGTATATGGACAACACTTGACTTCACTCTTTGATAATGAAACATTTTCAGTTATTGGTCAATGAATGTTTTAGGTATTAGAGCACAGTCTATTTCAAGTATAAAAGAATGGTGTAGGATTTGGGATGACCAGGGCACCATCTCATCCTCTCCCTTATACCAGCTGTACTTGCCACTAGCCCCGAACACTATCATGAATCACATGACTACTATGGTTATTTTTCCTCTGAATCACCAACACTTTCTTCCTCAATAATCATGTGCACACAGACACACACACATCCCTGATATCTCATGAATAAGTCCTTTTATAGTTACCAACTATCAGATAAGATAATATTTTGGTTGTTGGAAGCTGGCTGACCAGTTTTTCAATATTACACTGCCTCTAACTAGCTTGATGACCTTAGGCAATTTACTTAACTTCTCTAAATCTCAATTCTCCATTTGCAATACAATAGTTTTACCTACTTCTTGAAATTGTGTGTAAAATGCTAAATGCAATGCTCAGCAGATTATAAATACAAAATAAGTGTTTTTTATCAGCTCATTATATATTTAAACAATAGCACACTGAAGTTGAAAAGGCATTAGATCACAGCTAAACATTACAGGTTTGGTAAGAAAAGGTGATTTGATCAGAAAAGTGAAGGAACCTGCACACCTCCTTCTTGATTTTGCCATAGGGCTGACCCTGTTAGAACAAAGAATAAAGGACAAAAGTAATGGCCTTCAGCAATCTTGAATTCCCATTCTCTTCTCACACTTCTAAAGTTCTAGTGTTTTTTAAACAATCATAATCTTAACCTTCCTTAATATTGCATCAGAACCATTTGCTATGCTATGATTTTTTAATGCAAACTTCAAAATGTGCAGAAGAGAAATATATGGCTATAGAAGGTTAAATTGTAAGAAAAGATGTTGCAGGACATCAAAATAGTGTCTGCAGTGGCCAGGCAAATTCCTCTGCCACAGGCTTCTCAGAGCTGCCCCTCAGGCTGGTTTCAACTTTACTCCTACGAATTTCATATGTTTTCATTCAAACAATTATCACTGAATCCCTCAGAGGTTGGTTAACCAGATTTTGTCTCTTCTTCCATCTATGTCTGAAACCCTATATATTAGAGTTAGGTAGTCTTCCTATCAGAACAAGGGAGAACAGGACAGGTAGAATTTGAATTGGCCCAAATCATTATTTTATCTCTGTAAATTAAAAAAAAAAAGTAGAAGAGGAGATTAACTTTATAGGTTAAATCAGTGTCTAGAATTTTTTTTTTTTTTAAGCGGGCTTCACACCCAGCACCAGGCTTGAACTCACCACTTTGAGATCGAGACCTAAGTCGAGATCAAAAGTCAGATGCTGGGTGTTGTACACAGACAACGAATCATGGAACACTACATCAGAAACTAATGATGTCATGTATGGTGATTAACATAACATATTAAAATTAAAAAAAAAAAAGTCAGATGCTTAACTGACTGAGTCACCCAGGCGCCCCAGTGACTAGAAATTTATTTCTCCATTCATTTCCCCACTGCCCAGATAATCACATGTCAGTGTTTTGGCAGTTTGTTATGGCACTGAAAGCACAGCCCCTAAACCCTGTAGAACTCAGTTTTTAAAATGTCTTTTTTTATTAGATCCAAATACACAGAAAACTTATAATGTCAGAGTCTTAGCAAGGGATTGACCGCTATGTTGCTCATTTTGTAAGTATCTAACAAGCACACACTGAGAGTAGAAAGATTTAATAATATGATAGCTGGTCTACTAAGCAGGAATAGAGATCAAGAGTCTAGTATTGGAGAGAGGAGAGAATTGAGAAGGAAGAGAGAAAAGAAACAGACACAGAGAGAAAGGCCTTCACTCCTCTCAACAAATGACAAGAGAGTGAGGCTGGAAGATTATATTGTCCAGTTGGTAGAATGGCTGAAGGGTATTCAGAACATGAGGGTCCAACATCCACTTCTAAGCTTCTTATACCATTCCCATTAAAAACCTTTTCATGCTTCAAAACTCAGCAAAGAGTGTTATATCACATGCCTAGTGAATGTCCTTGGGAGAGGCGGGGAGGTGGGCAGAGAACACAAATATATGGATCTAATCTTTCTCTGCATCCGTGATGAACAAAAAGAGATAGTAATAACTGGAGATGAGATGCTGGTGAAATCTAGAGTTCACTGGAGCAAAAACTCGAAGTAAGAAATAGGAATTAGATAAATAAGTGGGGCTGGAAATCATTGGATATCCCACAGAATACTGGCAAGGGGGATTGTTTTAAACTTGTGTAACAGAGTAGCTCACCACACATCTGGTATATAACACAGTCAGTGTTTCTTTTCTTTAAAATAAGAATTTAACTATATAGCTAGACAGTTAAAAAAATACTATTAACAAAAAGAGAACAACCCCCCCTTCATTTGCTTTTCCTCTCACCTAATCTCATTTCATTCCCACATATCTATTATGTCAGAATCAATATTTAGAGCAATTCCAGTTGCAAAGGATATTGTAAGTACATGAAAACATAATATAAATCTCTAGAACGATATTGTTAATAATTTGTGAAAGGAACACACTAAAGTAGATTTAGGAAATGAAGGTATGGAGAAAGAGGTTAGCTATAATTTTTGACGTACAGATATTTATTAAAGGCCTTCTCTCCTCCCAACATAATAATCTCTCTAAATGACTTATTTTCTCCTATAGCTCTGCTTGTCCAATGAATAAATGTGAAAAGGTACACATTAGAAACAAAAACATGACATCTAATCAGACACTATAAATTTGGAGAAAACACAAAGGCATGATAATAGTAGTGGTAACTACTAACAATTATTCTATGCCACATTTTATTTATCCTTTCCCTTTGGGTGGGTATATTTATTTGTTTCCAAATATAACTCCAAATGGAGTTATAAATAATGTTCCTGTAAGCACTGTTGTACATATCTTCTGGAAAACATACATACTGATAATACTGATATCCTTTGGAAATATACCTAAAGAGTGTGTTGTTGGGTCATAGGGTAGGCATATATTTAACTTCAGAAGATATGATCAAACAGTTTCCCAAATCAATTTACCATCTCATCAATAGTGTATGAGAGTTCCAGTTACTCCACTTCCTCTTCAATAGATGGTATGGACAGTCTTTTTAAAATTTTGTCTCTTCTGATGAGTATGTAATGGTGCATCATTATGGTTTTACCCCACATTTCCTTTGTTGAGTAATGATGTCAGGCCCTTTTCATGTGAGTTTAGGCTATTTGAATATTCTGAGAATTGCCTGCTCCAGTATTCTGCCAATTTTGTAACCGGGTCATCCATCTCTTTCTTATTGATATAAGAGTTATTTATATATTGTGAGTTATTTTTCAGTTGTATGTATTGTGAAAATCTTCTTTCAGACTGTGACTTGTTTATTCATTTTTTTAATGATGTATATTTGGTAAACAGATCTTAATTTTAATGAAATCCAAGTTAATTATTTTAAATGATCAGTATGTTCTTCTGTCTATTTAAAGATATACTTTCCTACTCTAAAGTCACAATGACATTCTCCTTTTTCTTCTAGAAAGTTTTTGGTTTCTTTTTTCATATTTATTATGAGATTATTAATATTTCTCATATTTCTTTTTCTCACATGCAAGTGAATAGACATTGTGGTTTATTCATACAATGGGATATTATACAGTAATAAAAAATAACATATATACAACATGGATGAATCTTACAGACTTCATGTTGAGCAAAGCAGCTCAGAAGAGTGTAAACCATGTGGTTTCATTTGCATAAAAGTCAAGAATGGGCAAAACTAATCTATGATTTAAAAAGTCAAGGGGGACCTGACTGGCTCGGTCAGTAGAGCATCCAACACTAGATCTTGGGGTTGTAGGTTTGAGCCCCACTTTGGGTGTAGAGATTACTTAAAAAATAAATAAATTTAAACTAACTAACTAAGAAGTCAAAATAGTGGCTATTGAATAGGAAGAGACATAAAGGACCTTCTGGAATGACAGAAATGTTCTGTTTTTATCTGGAACTAGGTGTATACTTAGGTAAATATTTGTCAAACTGTGCACTTAAGATTTACACACTTTATATATAAATTATGCCTCAAAAAATGAGTGCGTCAATTTAAAAATTCAGGTGCTTTCTTAGATCATCTGATTTACTTCTCAGAATCTTCTTTCAAGTTAAACATTTTTATGTTCATTTTTTTTCACTTTAGCCTTAAGGATATTAAGAGGTTTGCCTAATACTATAACACAATAAACATCATAGCCACCACCCTAAAGAACTCTGACTATAAAGTTCCACTTTTTAAAACATTTTATAAAAGATCACAAGGAAGAAATTGAAGCTTTTCTATTTGCAAGCATATCTTAAGTGTAGATTTTGATAGTTCATATTTGATTCTTTCCTGCATGAATTATTTACATCTTCAGTATCATTCATTTAATTTGTTCTGTCATTAGAAACATCATTTTAATTAATAACTACTTTCAAAGCTGAACATTTATTTAAGAAGTATTCATGTTTCAATGTTGTGACACATTAGCAAGACCCCTTCACAAGCATAAAGAAACTTGGAAAAAGACTGTATCATTGGAATGTCTTCACACTAAATGTTCTTCAATTAAAAATAAAATTGGAAGGCTGGCTCAGTTAGTTAAGTGTCCGACTCTCGGTTTCGGCTCAGGTCATGATCCCAGGGTTGTGGGACTGAGCCCCGTGTCAGGCTTTGCACTCGATGCAGTCGGCTGGAGATTCTCTCTCCCTCACCCTCTGCCACTCCCCCATTCCCTCTTTCTCTCTGTCTCTCTCACAAACAAATAAATATCTTAAAAAAATAAAATAAAATTGCAAGGCTAGAGATATGGTGTATTAGTTTGCAAAGGCTGCTCTTACAAAGTACCACAAACTGGGTCGCTTTATGCAATAGAAATTTGTCTCACAGTAATGGTGGCTTAAATTCCAAAAACGAGGTGTTGGCAGGGTTGGTTATTTCTGAAGACTGTGAGTGAAAGCTTTGTTCTAAGCTTCTTTCCTTGGCTTGTAGATGGCCATTTTTATGATCACATTGTGCTCTCCCTGTATATGTATCTATGTCCAAACTTCAAATATATATATTTGAGTTAGGGAACTACCCAGTACTCCAGTATGACCCTATTTTAACATAACAAATTATATCTGCAACAATCCTGTTTCCAAAGACATCACACCCCAAAGGTCTTGGGTATTAGGAGTTCAACATATGAGTTTTGGGAGGGGCATAATTCAACCTATAACACATGACCATAGTAATATAAAATCCAGTTCAGAAAAACTATGCAGTTGAGAGAGATTTTATATTAATGTAACATTAACCTTAATTTTTATGAAAAATAAATTGCTTAGAATATCTTTTAAAACTTCTCCAAAGATGCATTTTAAAATAGGTAAAAGCATAATCATCAGACTTCTAATTATGAATCATTATCTATAGAGTTTAAATGTTCTTGTCTTGCATTTTACAAATAGCTACACTGAATTGACCTTTGATTAAAATGATATATGGAAAAAATTAAAAATGCAAATAACTCACATATGAAATTAAGTAGAGATATTTGATTTACCCAGTCAACTAAAGAGCTCTTATATCTCTAATGATTTAATCCCATGAATAAATACCTAATAATATTCTTTCTTTTTTTTTTTTAAAGATTTTATTTATTTATTTGAGACAGAGAGAATGAGAGAGAGAGAGCACGTGAGAGGGGAGAGGGTCAGAGGGAGAAGCAGGCTCCCTGCTCGGCAGGGAGCCCGATGCGGGACTCGATCCAGGGACTCCAGGATCATGACCTGAGCCGAAGGCAGTCGCTTAACCAATTGAGCCACCCAGGCGCCCTACCTAATAATATTCTAAATTTGATTTTGGCATAGGAGTTTACAAGACTCAAACTCCCTTTATATCCCATTCCTTCCTCTATTTGTTTGCAATGAAAATTCTTACTCAATACTTTCAGTGTTTACTCTAAATTGTATTTCAAAGAGTTGAAACTTATTCATAGTCATAGATATACCATAGTGTTTTATATAGTGAAAATCACTTCCTTCAGCAGAATAAATTTCCCACTTTATTTCCTCATCATTTATATATTCAAGAACAAAAACTCTACAATGTAGCACTAGAGCACTCATGTTATCATTCATTTGTACAAAGTTATAAAGGCATGACTAGAGATAATTCAATTCAGTGATAAATGCAAACAGAAAGGCTGTATTTGGTCAAGTCAGTGTTAAAACAAATATATTTTAGAGGTTTTTTTTTAAATCTATGATCATGCAAAATATAACCACCTATTATTTTCTCAAGTTATTCTCATATTTATGTGTGTCAAACAACTAAGATGCATCCATAGTTCTCATTTTCAACATTAACCAAAATTCCATATTTTCTTATTGTAAAAATGTGTAGTGATCTGCCAGAATTTCCTTTAGGAATATTTTCAATCTTCCATATGCACTGGCCCCTCATTTTCTTTTCATGTGAGAAACATATCAAATATTTTACTTACTTCTATTATCATGGAGCAAAAGGGATTGATAGAATAAAACTATATGATGGCCAAATATAAATATAAGCTAGTAACAAGTGGCTGAATTGATGTAAAGAAGTAAAAGTCCTAGAACAGGCTGTCTACTCTGATTGACCCAACTGCCCTTCTTTATAGTACACCCCACCCCCTCAACACATTCTCTCCTTTTGGTTGCTTAGGAGATTGTCCCCAGTGTTATCAGCCTTAGGATTTTGTGGAAAACCATTTGCTATGGGCTGAACTGTTACTCCCCCAAATTCATTTGTTGAACTCATAAAACTCAGTACCTTACAATGTGACTGTATTGAGAGACAGGATATTTAGAAAGATAACTAATGTAAAATGAAGTCGTATGTGTGGAGCCCTATTCCAATATGACTAATGTTCTTATAAGAAGAGACAGGACACAGACAACACAGTGACAGAGGGACAACTATGTAGGGACAGAGAGAACAAGCCAAGGGGAAAGGCTTTGGAAGAAACCAGAACTGCTGGAAACTTGACCTTGGACTTCTAGCCTCCAGAACTGTGGGAACATAAATTTCTATTATTTAAGTCACATAGCCTGTGGTATTTTGTTAGAAAACTAATATGCCAAATTATTATTATTATTATTTTATTATTATTATTATTAACAGAAGCCGCTCTTGGATCCCTGTTAATTTGCATGGATGGCAAAGACATTAGTAAAACCATCCTTTGTTTTTCTGAAAGCACATGCTTACTGTTAAATTTAATTGAACTTTAACAGTGTTGTCCCTTACCATTCTCCATGCAATAACTGGATTTATGTAGCACTTTCCTTTGTGCAGACTTTAGCTCCTTCAAAGGAACTCAGCATTTTACTGATAGAGAAATAGAGTGGATTTTACTGACAGAAAAACAGAGTGGACGGATGATTTCCCCCGTCACAGATCATGTGGCACATGCATATATATGATGAAGGCAAAAAAATTTAATCCTCTTCAGAACTGTTCATTAATGACACTAGCTTTCACTTATTCCATGGAAACTGATGTTTAGAGAGATTACATAATTCACCAGAGCCAGATAGTTAGTAAGAATCCTAAACTTAGGTCTACAGATTCCAAAGCCAGTTTTCACTATGATGCTCTACCTCACACTGACTAACAACGCTCATACATGGCCATTTGTGTTTTTAGGTCATCACTACCTCCAAAGCAGGAGCCAGGATAATTCCCACTTTATAAGTTCTCAGAAGAATTCCTCAGTAAGTATTTGTTGTTTCTTTTGGGGCTCTCTGTATGTTGTTCTATTTCCTTGCTTCTCAGTTCTAAATATCTAACAAAGACACCAACACAAGATAAAACTATAGTAAAACAAATGTCTGAAAACAGTCTACATCAAGCCTTCCTTATAAAGGATTAGGAAGAGCAACATAGCTAGAAGAGAACCAAAATGTTGAAAGAATTCCAATTCACATCAAACAAACAGAGACTGGCACATGAAAAAGTAAGAGCAAAATATTTTCCTTTTTTACTTTAGGAACATTGTTGATATCAAAAGAAATCGTTAATCTCAGATGGACATTATTCATTTGAGGCCATTAAAGGTCAATGTTAGAGCACTTTAAATTGCACACAACATTCAGAATTGAGAGAAACAAAAGTACCTGGGTTAAGTGAGGCTTTTTCTAATTAGTGACTATAAAGTTCCTTAGAACACACTGTACTATACAAAGACCATACAAAAATTAGAACATCTGGTTTGTAAGAGTTCACCCTCCAAAATGTAGAACTATTTTATAGATCCGATTGCTTCCTCCCTTAATAATATGTCTGGATTGGAATGCTGCTTTATTTATTGGTTCTGTACTACTTAATGGTATTTTGGTTAAGCTAGTATTTTATAAAAATGGTACAATATTTATGCAAGCATTCAATCTATGTTTAAATCTATGAAATAAAAAAAGATGTCTTGTAAATCCTTGATTTGATTTATGAGGTACTTCACCAAGTAAAACTCTTGTTATAAATAGGGGTGATGGTGGGGATAACTTGGGTGGGTGGCAACAATGGAATGAGAATGTCATTCCTGATTCTTGTTTTTCTACTCATCTAATTTAGTGTAGGCTTTCACAGCTGGACTCCCCACTCTATAAAATAAAGTGGAGGGGAGTAAAGTTGTCTAGCTGCAAACTAGACAAAGAGGGAGACTAATTTCCCATGACTCAGTATGAACACAGCTTTTCATAGTAGCAACGTAGAAGCAACTACTAACAATTAAATAGGATTTTATAATTTAAAAAATTACTTCAAAATATTACTAATTTCATTTCTACAAATATAGTATACATATAATATTCTTACATTGCAAATACAGAAGTATGATTTACCAAAATTACGTTACTGAAACAAGGTTACCTGGGTTATAGAAGTTTTCTCTGGTGGCAGAGCCTGGGAAGGTATTGACTTCACTCTGCTGGTCACACCCACTAGTCATGGGTAGGATGAAGCCTGCTATCATAAGATATCAAACCTACTTTTTCTGGTTAGTTACTGACACCTGTTCAACAGCTAAGAGCATACCCTTTCTTCATTACAAAACTGGATGAAGTAGAAATAAGAGAGAAAACCAAAACATTTTTCAATTGTAAACAGAAAACTACATTTTTAATTTCATTTCTTACTATATAACTTGTTCTTTCCTAGACTTAAACTGTGTCATGGTTAGAGTAAAAATATAAAGAAAAATACAATCTAATATCATGAAACAATCTAATTCTTAAATATAAAAAAATTTCTCAAGAGCAAATTAACATATGAAATTATTCTGTCGTATTTTGTATAACTAAAATGGTAAAAGTAAGTGGAATTTGATCATGGGACAAATGTAGATTTCTAGGAATGATAGAATTTGTCCTTTTTACTTTAGCAGTTTTTCTGGTTATACTGAGTTATTAAATAACTGGTTACCCAAATTCTCCTTGTCTTTATGTTACATGCAGAATGCTTATAAGCATGTCACAGGTAACACAGATTATCATCTTTAATGACCTCACAATTGTCACCACCATGATTCTTAATATGACTGTGGCGAGCCTGCACTGACTTTGCTAGACATTTTTATAGACTCAAACTTTGTGATGATACTATGCTCTGAAATAAAAACAACATATTTCCATTTTAAATGCTTAACTTCAACCAATTGTTTATGCACTAAAAAATGGAATGCTATTTCAATGAGAAGTTGGCTTCTTTGGAAATTCTCAACATTTGTATGCCATATGCTTTCAAATAATAAAATATTCAATATTTAATAAAATAATCCCAAACTGAAATCCATCCACTGCAGCTGGAGTTGTTTCCTTATTTAGAATGGTTTACTAAAATTTTAGTTGAGGGGAAGATAATTCAGGAAGAAGCCAAGCTTCTCCCAGTAAGACCACTTTTCTCATGCATGTTGAAGGTAATTTTATAGCACTCTATTAATGGAAAGATCTAAGCAAGATTAAGAGGCCTCTCCAGGTCCCTCCCACAGCCCAGCATGCACTGAAGTACTTTAAAGGAACTGTTTGCATTGGAATTCTCCCATGCATTAGCACTTAAATCTTTAAAATATCTTTGAAGCCCATCTGCTACAGAGCTTCAGTTTTAATAAAAATGGAAAGGGGCAGTCATAACTGTCTCTGATACACTAGTTGTTTTTTTTTTCTTTCCTACAATTTTACTTTGTTGTACCTCACAGGAGATCTTTAGATCAGTATTATTTTCACTCATTAGATATGAATTCATTATAACCAATCTGTAATAGTACAAATCATAGAAAAAGGAAATATATCATACCATAAATAGGCCCTTTTCCATCTTTAGAGTTTATTCTATAATACAGAATATATTCGTTTATTGCTCATTCACAAATTGATATAAAAATTTTTGCATATGGTGTCCAACAATAGTTTTATACTCTAGTGTACCAAGTACATTGCATTTTTGAAAGAGGCTTTTAATAATGCAAAACATGAAAAAGATGGGGCACCTGGGTGTCTCAGTTGGTTAAGTGTCTGCCTTCAGCTCAGGTCATGATCCTGGGGCCCTGGGATCAAGCCCTGCATCCTCAGGTTCCCTGCTCAGTGGAGTCTCTGCTTCTCCCTCTCCCTCTGCTCCCTCCTACCGCTCGTGCTCTCTCTCTTACTCCTCTCTCTCTCAAATAAATAAAGTCTTTAAAAAAATGAAAAAGATTAAACATTAGTGGATCATTTGTCCATATAAATTTCTAGATATAAAGATTTTTATAATAATAATACTATTAATAATAAAATTATTATTATTGTTTCCTTAGTTTTATTATAGTCAGGGACTATATATCCTTTTCCACAGAATTTAGAAACTGCTAAATTAGATAAAGGCTTGATAACATTTATATTTAATCCAAATTATGTCTTTTTTAAAAATAAATTTAATGTGTAATGCTGGATAAGTTTAAGGTATAAGCCTATTGCTTTATACATTTATATACTGTAATATGACTGCCCATGTAGTGATATTTATCACATTACAAAATGATAGTAGAATATCATTGTCTGTATTTATTATGCTGTGCATTAGGTCTCTATGACTGACCTACTACTTGTTACAAATTTGTACCCTTACACATCCTCACTCTTATCATCCCCCACCCAATCCCCTAATAAGCACTATTTTACTCTGTTTTTTATAGGTTCAACTTTTTTAGCCTCCACATATAAGTGAGGCAACATTTTTAAATTTAGTCACTGCAAGAGTCCAACCAAAATTTGTTTCCTTGGTTCTCTTTAACTTGGGGTGTTTTTGCCTCCCAAACAAGACAAAGAGAATGGCTTCTTACTTTGGGGGCAGTGTATGCAATGGATAATGTCTGGCCTTTGAAGTTAAATCATTCACCCTATTATCTTATGAGGCTTGGCTAAGTTACTACCTTCTCTGAGGCTTAGTTGCAACCTTAGCAAAGTAAGAATAAAAAGGGATTCAGGCCATCAGATTACTGGGAGCTTTAAACATTTTAATACATGTAGAGAGCTTGGCACATAAATAATCCTCAATCCATGTTCTCTGTAATACTATTATGGTGATTTATTTTCCACATTTTTTCCCCTATGGTTGGCTCCAACTACTCCAGTACATTTACTCAGAGATTAGAGAGAGTGGCATCCCAGAACCAGTCCATGGGGCATGTGCAAACTTCTTAAAGAGTCACAAACTTCCTTGACTTCAGGCTTCTGAAGGTGCTCTACTTTCCCTTCACTTTCTTCAGCATCAAGAAATTTGATAAGTAGGAAAAGCACAGGGTTTCTCTTCATAAACAGGGAGATGATTTCAAAACCTGCTTTGTAGAGACTATGTAGATTGGGAAGTAATTTCAATTCACATACTAAAAATGGAAACAGTTATATATACTCCTAAAATTTATTGTAAGGAATAAATAAAATAGTATGTAATTCAGTAAACATCCAACAAATAATCATATATATATATATAACTGGTTCAAAGAGTTTTACTTCCAGAAAGGTTAAAGGAGCATGTGGTGGACAAACAAGCCAACAGAAGCAACTAAAAACAAGCCAGACAGAATGCAGAAAGAATTGCTGCTGAAAACAATAAGGATTACACAGCCAAGATCCTAAGGAGAGGAGAACTGAAAGAATTGAGCTGAGTTTCTGTAGCTGCATTTTTCTCTGGGGAATTGCTAAATCTGAGTGCAGGAAATAAATCTGAGAATATGTACTTTGCTTGGGCAAATGGCCACTGCTTGCCAGCAGAATGGTGGGCAGAAAACTGGGCTTGACACACAGGCAGACTTTCTCCAAGACATTTGTCAAAGTCTAAAACTGGAGAGACAAAAGGCCAAGCAGCTAATCAGAAAAAGCACTTTCCCTTCTAAAGAAATTCAGATTTGAATTTAGGAACAGCCAGGTAAGAAACTCCAGCAAACACAAAAGGTTCTCAGTTGAAAGCTCAGAATGACTGTGACCTGGGAGTGCATGTTAACTGAGGATAGGGGGAGTCTGGGCAAAACCCAAATCACAACCTAGTCTCACCTCAGCTCTGTCTTTGAATGGATTCAGGTGATCAGCCTCATTCTACCTAACAACAGAAAGAACAGAAACTCACTAGGGAACAATTATATCATCTCAATCCTCGGTAGTTTTTTTTTTTTTTTTAAAGATTTTATTTATTTGACAGAGAGAGAGAGAGAGAACAAGTAGGCAGAGAGGCAGGCAGAGGGAGAGGAAGAAGCAGGCTTCCCGCCGAGCAGAGAGCCCAATGCGGGGCTCAATCCCAGGACCCTGGGATCATGACCTGAGCCAAAGGCAGCCGCTTAACCGACTGAGCCACCCAGGCGCCCCTCCTCGGTAGTTTTAATATACAATATCCAATATTTAATTTAAAAAATTACTAGAAGAGCAAAGACACAGGGCCATAGAAATATGCTGTGTGTGTATGTGTGTGTGTGTGTGTGTGTGAGAGAGAGAGAGAGAGAGAGAGAGAGAGAGAAAAGAAAGTAGGGGAAAATAAAGAAATTTAACATGAGAAAAGCAACTAGAAAAAATGGGAATTCTAGACTAAGAAGTACAATAAAATAAGAACTCAAAAAAAGGTTTAACAGCATACTGGCAGAGCAGAACACAAGATCAGTAAACTGGAAGGTATATCAATAGAGAATATACAAACTGAAGTTAAAAGGATAAAAATGAATTTTAAAAGAGAGTAAGTTTAAAATAGTAAAAGTATAAGTGACAAGTGAGACATTCTCCAATATGCTAATCAATGGACAACTGGAATCCATTTGTGAATGGAACTGAAAGAATATTTGAAGAAATAATGCCCCTGAGTTTCAAAAAACCAATTAAAGACAATGAACACAGTTTGTAGAAGTTCTATAAAATCCTAAAGTATAAATACAAAAGAAAACAATACCTAGACATATAATAAAACTGTTTAAAACTGAAAAAAAATTAGAAGCAGCCAAAGGACCAAAAATCACAAATTACCTTCAAAGGAGCAACAATATGATTAGCAGGTGACTTCTCAACAACAAAACGTCAGACAATAATGGAATGAGTCCTGCATATGTTTAAAGGAAATAATTATCAACTGAGATTTCTATATGCAACAAAAATACCCTTTAAGATAAAGGCAGAATAAAAACTTTCATATCTACAAAAACTGAAAAAGGTAGCACCGGTTGACTCACACTAAAAGAAAAATAAAAGGTCATTCTTTGGGCAGAAGGAAAATAACAGATACTGTCTATGGAATTCAAGATGTATGCAGAATTTCACCTTGATTTCTATTTTGCCTGATATTAATAATCCTTTGTTTGCTTCTATTTGTTATTATTTATTATTTTTCCATCTCTTCAAATACAATATTTTGTGTATTTTTAAGTTTGTTTCTTATAAGTAGCATGTAACTGGAACTGATCTTTGGTTCTGTTTGTTATTAATTATCCCCCCTTCCACGCACCATACCTTCCAGGAGTCTCTGTCATTTCAAATAGTATTTGCACTCCTCAAAGTTTTGGCCATTAATGATATAATTAATCAGGACTTGTCTCTTCTATTTTTCTTAGTATCTATTCATTTACTTTTTATTCCAGGGATTTGAGATATGTGTGTGTGTATATAATATTCACATAATTTCTTCTGATGATCATCATCCTTTAATATTTCTTTTTTTTTTTAAAGATTTTATTTTATTTTATTTTATTTTGACAGAGACTCAGCGAGAGAGGGAACACAAGTAGGGGAGTGGGAGAGGGAGAAGCAGGCTTTCCGCAGAGAAGGGAGCCCGATGTGGGGCTCAATCCCAGAACCCCGGGATCAGGAACTGAGCCGAAGGCAGACACCTAACAACTGAGCCACCCAGGCGCCCCCATCCTTTAATATTTAACACACTTATTTAATCATATTTTTGTCACTATTTAGTGTTTTTCATATCACTGGATATATTTATCACAGAAACAGCTTTCAATTTCCTTCTTTTTCATGTCCCAATATTTCCATGCTGATATTATCTGGTATTTCAGTTTTATACTGTTTCAAAATTTTAATATTATCCACTAACAAGTGTTTAGCTTTAACTCTAAATTTTATTGGTCTCTTTGCACACCAATATTTCTTTATCTTATGCTTTGTTCTCTCTCAGATTCCTTTTTTTTTTTCATTTTCCTGGGTTAAGATCTATAACATTTGTTTTAGTAATTCATGCTAGTATGTTTCATTTGGATGACGTTTTACAGCGATTTGGGGGAAAGCATGAAGTGCTACTAGGTTGGGAGCAATGATACCTTGATTTCTGTAGGAATCTCCTACTCTTTTAGAAATGCCATTATCTTGGGCACCTGGGTGGCTCAGTAGGTTAAGTGTCCGACTCTCGATTTCACCTCAGTTCATTATCTCAGGGTCATGATCTCAGGGTCATGAGATCGAGCCGCTGGTCAATTAAGATTCTCTCTCTCCCCCTCTCCCTCTAACCCTTCCTCCACCCCCCCAATAAAAAAAGTAAATAAGTAAGTAAATAAACAAATAGAAATGCTGTTATCTTTGGGGGGTGGAGCACACCTTTTCTTTGTTAGCTCAAATGCCTACACTTTCAAATTCAGTCTCTGAAATAAACCTCTTGCTGACTGCTGTTGCAGACCAGCTATGCAAGTTAGGAGGACAGATTCATATCAAAATCTGGGTGTAATTCCCCTAAAAGCACCAGCCTCATCCTTCTATCTGACATGACTCCTTCCTCTACATCAGCATATGTTTTTATCTATCCATCTGTTCTAAATTGCTTCTTGTCTTTCATTAATTCCTAAAATCAGTGGTCTGTAGAACCTATTCATTATTGTTGCACACATAATTATGAAGCTACTCTTTAAAAATTCACATTTTATATGCCATTTCTAGAGTTCTAGGGTTTAAGTAGTCGGCCATTTGACACAATCTCCTAATTACTGAGTTTTAGTCATTGATAAAGAACAAAAATATACAATGTTTTAATGGGATAATAACGTAGCAAATGACCATGTTAGTTGAATGCTAATTGATGTGTTCCTATTTTACATTTACACCTGGGTAAAGGTTCAAGTTATGTGCTGATAGTGAGCTATTTATCTTGTTTTAGAGCTGAGATACTATGTAGGTATTCCCAAAGCATGAAAGATAAAAGAAATCAATTAAATTAGTATTAAAACAATATGGTATTACATGATTTGTCAGGAAAAAATAGTATCTAGCAGGACACAAAATTGCATTCACATTTTTCTACTTGACAGAAAACATGATTTCAGACTAAATAAAATGGTGTCAGGGGCCTTACTTCAGTCCACATTTTTTAAAAAGATTTTATTTATTTATTTGAGAGAGAGAGAGCACAGAGGGAGAGTAAGAGGGAGAAGCAGACTCCCTGCTGAGCAGGGAGCCCAATGCAGGGCTCAATCCCAGGACCCTCGGTCACGACCTGAACTGAAGGCAGACGCTTAACTGACTGAGCAACCCGGTGCCCCAATTCACAATTTTTTTAAATCTTCTATGACCTCTCAGAATACTACTCCATTAAGATGTTTAATTTATAAAATATTTCTTACAAACATATCTTTATACTCTGAAATTATCTATACTAGACCCTATCATAATTTTGGTATTGCTTCATTACCCAATCAATACTGGCTAAACTGATTTAATATCAATTACATAAAGTTAGATTAAAGATATCTTCAAACAGGTAAATTTTTCTTCCCTGTTAGGTGGGTCAGCATGTTTAGTTTCTTAGAACTTATTTTTAGTTGCCAGCCATAAAACATCAATATTTTTTTCTTCTCATTACTCTCATGTTTTCTCTGCCTATTCCAATTGTAACATTCCCTTAACTCTTTCAGACTTCTGCAATTTCCCACCTACTCCTTTCACTTGACACACCTCTGCAGTAGTCTCAGGAGGAGCCTCCGCCCATAAACCAACATCCTTTAATATTTGTAAGAGCCTCGTGTTGAATTTGTAGATTTCTAGGAGCTGCATCACCTAGACTGAGTGGCAAGGAGTCAAAGGATAACTCAGCCAGGCTAAAGTAAAATAAACTAAACCCTTCCAGATATGGGTGAACCCATAATAGATTTAATTTGTTAATATCGATCTACATTTCCTAAGATGTACAGATATGGTCCAAGGAAAATATTAAGTTTTGACATAGTTTAAGGTTTTTGTTTTGTTTTGGGTTTTTTTTTTCCTGCAGGATGGGCCTGGATTTCCTAAGTGTTTTCTTTCCATAAAACTTTCATCTACTTCAACTAAGACTTCGTAGAGCAAGGCAGATAGATGGGAAATCTGACTGGTTAACAGGTAGTAGGAAGAAGTTGGAAGCAGGCAACAAATGAGCTAAGCAGGTGGCCAAAGCCCCAGGAGATAATATGGCAGAGGAAAGACCCTATTCATGCATAGCTGTTATTTAGAATGTAATAGTAGTTTGCCTGTGAATTGATAATGAAGGTCTCTAGCTCTCAAGTCGGAAAGACTGGGTTAAAAATCCTGGCTCCCCAATTTAAAAGCTGTATCCTTGAAAGCTTTTGTTTTCTTATCTGTAAAATGAGAGCAGTAATAAAATCTCGTTCAGAGAGTTATTATGAGGATTAAATGTGATAATGCAGTTAAATAATGTTACTTCTTATTAGCTGTTATCATTATAACCTATATAAGACAGACGAGATAAGAATAAAATGTGAACAAGCTTAGATAGTGACAGATTAGGGCGACAGATGATTCTAATTGGGAATAAAAACAAGAAAATTAGTAAATAAACTCAGAATAGAAACCCAAGTTACCATATTTCAGACCTCTAGAGGGCATCATTAACATCAGAGTTTACAGCAAGGGCCCCTTGTAGATTAATAACAGTGAACAATTTGCATAGTTGTACTTAGTAGCCCAAGTACAATATGCTCATGTTAACATGTTATACATTCATGTTATAAAAGTAAAGGCACTTACACAAAACATTTACTTGGTCATCCACGTGCATGTTCAGTATGAACTGAGACTAACAATTCCTGGGTTAATCTCAAATATATTGAAAATTCATTATTTCATAATGAGAAATATGGTCTCTGGAAATTCACCATGCATTGAGAACAACTTTAATTGTCCCAAGAGAAGAAAGAACCTCTTAAATATGAGAGAGAGGACTGTCTCAGAGTGGTGCCTGTTGGTGCCTGAGACAGCCCTTGTAGAACTTGTTACATTACAAGACAACCACAACTGGGAAACTTGGCCCTGAGAATTAATACTACGGAGCAGTAATGTCTCAATTCTTTCCTCAGACCTTAACTTCCTGTAGCTATAAATTGTCTTCTTTAAAACAATGCTGGCTGATCAGTCGTCTTTCACTAATTCACCACTCAAACTTCAGCCCTCTTAAGAATCCCTCTCGTGGCAAGACCAGGCTTACATGATGATTTGACACTGGACACAGGGTTGACTGGAAGTTTGGTTGTTTGGTTCAACTTCCAAATGTGAGAGGAAGCTCGCTATGAAAGGCAGTTCCAGTCTTTCTACTGTTCTTAATATAGGTGAAAGGAAACTGTGTCTGTTAGGCAACCATGATGAATGTTTGCCATAAATTAGCTAAAAGCTCAATATGTAATTTATTCCTGGTTGGAATTTTCTCCCAAGTAAGTTATGCTATATACTACACAGACATACATACAAGGAGAAGACAGAAAAAAGTCAAGTGCTATAATTACATTCACATGTTGTCTAATTGGGCCCTTCGGGGCCTTCTTCCTAATTATAAGAGGGCATACAAAGAAGAAATATCACTAAAAGCGAGTATGTATAGAATGAATATGAGTTTAAATGGGTTGTTCTGGCTACATAAAAGCTGTAAAACTTGATAGGAAAGGAATGCTATTACTTGCCAAATATCTCCTACACATTAAAAAAAAAAAAAAATCAAGCCCACAGCAGTGTCATTGACAGAATATAAGATGAGAAAAAATTATGTTAGCTTTAAAGAGGACACACATTGAAAAAAGAAGGTTCCTAATCTACATTCTAGATGTATGGTTTTTTTTAATATCTGTTTTAGAAATGCAAGGAAATTATGGACTTATGATACCACTTGAAATAAAAAACATGTATTTTTGTGGTGAACTCAATGTATGTAAGATTTCTGTAAGACTTATGAAAGGAAAATTCCATAGACACATTACCTAAATGTAAGCTTGAAGAGCTTCAGAGAATTTATTCATTGGTAATATGTAAACATTGATGATATTATCTTGTAATAAAAGCAAAGGTAGATTTTGATCCTTGACATCGGAAAACTATACATTATTGCTCTGATAACTCTTAAAGTAAAATTTACAGTTGTTTCTCTTCAGTTTCTCCTGGGGATTTAAGATGGCAGAAAGGGTGGAGAAAGAGCGTACCTATGTTAGAGTAAATCATGGAACTTTTTACAAGGTTGTAATTTATTTTATTTTACATCAAGTGGTACCCTTTTGACATGTCTATAAAAGTCTGAATGTTTATAGTAGATGTGTATATAATATTACATTACACCTCATAACCAAGATAAACTGGCATGAACCCTAAAGCTCAATAGGAATAAGATTGCCTTTATCTCTTAAAACTGTCATTTTAATTTTCCACACTAGACAATGCTATAGATGCAGGATGACTTCAGTTTCTAGTGGCTGTTAGACCACAATCTTGTAATGTTTTGAATTTAGTACCTAATCAAATTGCTTTGCTTTTAGTATTCTTATCTTGATTTATGTGAATTGGTAGAGGGTACCCTCCTTCATATACCCGAAGGAACAGTGTATTTTATAGCATTCTAAATGCAAATCCTGCCCCCAGATTTATGCCATGGACAATGGAACCACACGATTAAAGAAGAATTTAAAATGAAATCCAGAAAAATTGAAATGACAATTTTCGAGTCAAACAGTCTTCAGTGGCTGGCCCTGATGTTCCGTGGGCCACCATGACCTAGGCAGAGTGCCTGAGTAGGGCACAGTCCACAGCCTGCAATTTCAAAGTTACCTTCTGTGGAGTTAGAATTAAATGCCCAGTTAATACAAAGGAGAATTTCCTTTGTGCAAAATCTAACCAAAGTAATATGTCTATATTATAACTACCATTTCTATGACATTATAATTCAAGTTCCTAATTATGAGTTCAGTTCATAAAAAGAAAATTGGCTTTCATTTGAGCAGCACTTTCAGTCAGAAATGGAAAACACACATTTAAGTACACAGGTTTTTAATTCATTATTCTTTTTATTTCAATACCCATTATGGGCCCAATTCTACACTCAAATACTGATATCCAACTCCCTGTGCAGTCATGTTTATACACAAATCTGAGGATCAGTGGAAGTAGGAAAGGTAGGGAAAATATTCCTGAGGAAGGGGGAAAATTTAATGATTCAGATGGCAGATCCAGAAAAAAAAAAAAAGACCTCTTGGAAGCAAGACTAAATATACCGGATTAAATCATCTCAAACAGGTATGTTTGAGAAAATAATCAAATCCTTGGTTTCTATCGTTTTCCATTCAATGTTCTAGTACAGTTTTCTACATAGACATACAACTGCTCTATCTCCACTTACCTCAGTGTAACTTAATATGAGGTAGTTTTACTTGGGACCATGGACTATACAAATAGGTCTGCTACTTAACTGCATAAAATGCAGAGAACTATTATTTTAGGTAAACTTGCAATATAAATCCCCCCCAAAATTCCCTTGTAAATATTTTGGGGAATATTTTTGTTTTGTTTTGTTCTTTTTAAATTTCAAAACACACTTCCACATTAGAGTAAAGGCAAAAAATGTTATTGGTTCTGAGGCCAGGCCACAAAGTCAACTTAACTTTTGAAATGTGAAATATCTCAGAGTGGGCCTGAACTCTAAATACCCCATCTTGTCTGTACAGTAAAACCTGAGGCCCAAGTACTGAGGAACCTAGATTCTCTCTGACCCTAAACCAAAGCACTGATTGTAACTGCAGGTTGAGTAGAATTATGCCTTCGTTGAAGGCAAGGTGAAAGAAGTCTACCCACTGGGAAGCTTGCAAGACAAAGTGGTGTTGCTGAAGGAAGACAGGAGATGGGGAAGGAGAATGGATACAAGTTCTTTGGCTCCCAAAGAAAAATCAGAATAGGAAACCCATGAAAACATTATCAGGAAATCTGAGGAAGCATCATCAATAGTGCTGAATGATATGTATAACTAGAGAAGGCAAGGAGAGATCATTAAAACATGAAAAGTCATCTTTACATTTGTGAAATAAGAAGTTGTAGATGTGGGGCTGTCCAGAAGGAAATGTTTCTAGCCCACAGCTGCCAGGGTGATGGTGATTGGCTCTATCTACAATAGGCAAGACAGCCATCACTGAATCAGTAACTGAGCACACATACAAACAGGGGCCCATCTGGGTATTCTTATTAAAATCAAGCAAAGTTCATTAGATTTTCCAGTTCATGAGAAATGTAATCCTGTTCAGAAAGAAAAAACCTGTCCCTAATTCATTTATTTCCATTTCTGTGGAGTGCATTTTCCATTGAAATGGAATATATGAAGACCTGAACTGTGTCTATTTTGCTAACCATCATGTTCACAATTTTCAGAACATGATAGACCTTCAATAAATATATGTTAAATGAATTTACACATGAAAAGGTGTTGTTCTTGAATTTATCTTCTCTGATCGAACATATTAAAAATATACTCTATTTTTTTAATGATTTGTAATAGGGATGCTTGTGAAAGGAAATTAAGTGAAATTAAGCTTTTTAAAGTACTCACATTTAATGTACTAAGTGCCAAGAACTATGGTTTGGACCCTATACACATTTTACAAATTGATAATTCAGGGCTCAGTGAAAGAAAGGAAAATGAGGCATTTCAAGAATTTAATGGTTTATCGGAGCAATGATCAGACTAGAAAAGGAAAAGTCAGGGACTCTGCCACTAGCATTTAAATCATTTCTCTTTAAATCCTATCCTGAGGTCAGAAAGTTGCTACTGCTACTTAGAAATCATAAAAATGTCAGGAACCTACTTCCAATGTCACAGCTGCCCCATGGCTCTGAGGCTGGTGACTGGGAGTAGAACTCTTATAGACAAATGCAAGCACTTTTAGAAAAAGACTAAGCATCATGGGATGGGTCTCAGAATAGGCCACATTAAAAACAGTTGAAGAAATCAAAGACATTTATCTTAGAAAATAGAAAATTAAAACAAGGAATAGACATATTTTGCATGAACAACCTAAGAAAGTCATGGGGCTACCCATTTGGCCCTAAGCAAAGGACAGTATTGTTTGGAATAAGGACTCGATGAGATAACTTTGAGTCACTGGGACAGTTCCAAGTTTTAAGATGTAAAAGCTTAAAGTGCTAGAGGTTGAGTTAGATGATCTCACCCATTTATGTTACTTACAAAAAAAATACAATGATGAAATGAATATACTTCCACAATTATAAAGTATTTACTATACTGAATATGTAATCATTAAACATAAAATTCACCTTGATATTAGAAACCTAAATAGAAATTAACAAATTCTGCACTTCAACAACTGAAATATTCTAGTGGTAGCAATAATTGTAGCTTGTAATCTCTACTTTGTGCCAGACACTGAAGTCTGATAAGAACAGCGACTCCGTCTCATTCTTTAAGTATCCCCGATACACAAATGCCCTGTAACTGGGAGAACCAGCACTCAAAACCAGGTCTGTGAGGAGCCAGTAGAAGACTCTCCAAAATTTGTCAAGGCAACAAAATACAACTTGAACAAATTGGACATCACTACCTAAGATAATTTATCATTTTTTACAGGATTTTGAATAAGATGAACATTCAAAGAAGTTAAATTAGAATTTTTATGTTACAAGATTGTTTTGCAATATAGATATTTTCTGAAATATGGTTTTAAAAATAACTTAATGCATTTGTCCCCAGCATCGTTCTTAAAATCATAAACAATGGGTTCAAGTTACAGTTCTATCTACTAATTATGTGATTGTACAACTGACTCAACTTTTTGAACCTCAATATACTACACTGTAAAATAAATAAAAGATTTGTGCTACCTAACTTGTTAAAAGAATTCAATGATGTAAACTATATATAACTGATAAATTACAAATGTATATGTAAATCATCATAATTACAAGAAATTATTGAGTAATTATTGACCAACTGTTAGCTACGCTGCTTAGTAATTTATATGCAGTATTTCATTTAATATTTACAGTTGTCTTAATACTATTAGAATTTTAGAAAAATCCTATGAAGGAGATATTCTTATTACTTTCATTTAACAGATAAGCAAAACAAGGATTAGAGATCCATATATTTTGTTAAAAGTTACCAATTATTTATGGGGTACTTAACCACATACTCATAAATTATAAGCTATGTAGATTTTACTCATTATTACTTTATTGCTTGTACTAATGTATAATAGGTTTGGTACAAAATTTTTATTAGATATTCTCAAAGCTATAGAAAAGTTTAAAGAACAAACACACATACCATTGACCTTGTCTGTTTATCCTCTGCAATTTTGAGTAGAATATAATGAAAACTATTATATAGTGTATTGAATTTAATTGAATTTAAAAACAGACTCAGGTTACATGGAAAGGCATTACATTTACTACTTCTAAAAGAACATCTCGACTAGGTCCTTTGGTTTCTAAGGAATCTGACCAGCTACTATTATTTAGATGCATGGCTTCCTAAATTACTCATTTTTTTTTATCTGTGGAGAATTATCACATGTCCCCAACTCATGCCATGACAATTCTCTTAAATGTCTTTGAAGAGAGTGTCCACTGAGTCAAAGTAAGTGAACTTCTGGTATTTATGTTTAATTCACACAATTTCCACAAAGATAAGTGTTTATAACATTCTGGGGATCCAATAATCATGGTATTCTTAAAGACCATGAGAAATTCTACATGAAGAAATTCCAAGAATGTCATCATAATAGAAATTGAGTTTTCAGGAAGTGACAGATACAGGAATACCTTGTTTAAAGGAAATAAGAACACAGGAATCATAAGGAAAAAAACATGGTGTAAATGAGACTGTAACTCTCCCTTACATTACCAAACAGTAGCACTGCAATCCCATAACTGTCAAATTGAAAACTATTCTTCTTCACTGGCTACTCTATGAGGAGCCTGCAAAACACTTGGAAAATGTACAATGACCCAGAAATGCATGTCATTCAGTGATTGTGGAAAATAATATTAGGAATTTAAGGGCTTATGCTATCCCATGGTGCTAAAAAGTCTCTCTGGAAAAGCCTGGGGTCTATAATTCTTAGGAAAAGAAGACATAGCTTGGCTCCTATTTGTAAGTTTTTGAATATGTAATTCAAAGTGAAATCTAAAAATGGTAGTGTTAATGGTACCGTGAGGCTCACTCTTTGTATCACAAATTCAAATACATACACACAAAAAAACAAGCCAAAATTGAAAACTTTAGTGAAAAAGTCCATAAATCTAAAATACAAGCTCGAAATAATACAGAGATTGGGGGGAAAAGAGAGAAAGAAAGAGAATTATTTGAAGCCAGCCAGTGTCGGGGAAAGGCTGAGGAATAATGCCCCAGATCTGAATAAAAAGATCATTTTAATTTTATATTTATTGGTATATCTATTTATGTTTACCTATAATTTTAAATAAAATAAGGTAATTTAATATAAGTTGGCAATTTAAGCCAAATTCTAAAACAAAGCAAAAACCTTGTTAAAATTAGGAATCAGCTTCAAGTAGCTTTATCTTTAGGAAACTCAGATTAGGGCGCCTGGGTGGCTCAGTTGGTTGGGCGGCTGCCTTCGGCTCAGGTCATGATCCTGGAGTCCCTGGATCGGGTCCCGCATCGGGCTCCCTGCTCGGCGGGGAGCCTGCTTCTCCCTCTGACCCTCCCCCCCTCATGTGCTCTCTCTCTCTCATTCTCTCTGTCTCAAATAAATAAATAAAATCTTTAAAAAAAAAAAAGGAAACTCAGATTATTGCACACAAAAATTTAAGTTTCAGTGGGAGAACAGTTCTAACTTCAAGATGAATACTCTTGCAATAATTCCCAAAACCAGATTCAAAGGCTGATTTTTTTTTTCCTAGAATTCTATGCAGAGAGTGCATTTATGCAGTAAACCATTTTTTAACCAGAATACATTATTTACTCGGAACATGCACATGCCAGATTAGCATACTTTATCTCAAACTCAATTTTTAGGTATGTCTATAAGCTTTGTTCCATTTTTCTGTTAAAGTATATTGAGGTGTATTACAAATTTTAAGGTAACATATTTTAAACTAAATTTTGTAAATGTTTCCTAATGCAATTGGGCGTTGTATTTCAAGGCCTTATGAAAATAAAAGGTTTTAAAGTGAATTACAAAATGTATCACAGTCTACTATTACATAGATCTTTTATTTAATTATCAAGAATATACGGACAATTTCCCAATGTGTTTTTATCCTAAGTCTCATTTCATTAGTATGAGAGCTTAACACACTATTCATTAATGAGAAAATTTTGATGATGCATATCTTTATACTCTAGTAGTATTTTATTATCATGGTAATATTAATTTAGATACTACCCAAAAAATTATAATAGTCCAACATTAAGAACTGAAAGTCTTTTCATCACTTCTAATTATGCACTGGGCCTTTTAATTCCAGATATAAAACATAAAAAGGTTTCATTTTATTCATAAACTTCTCTGGAAAAACTATATACAGCTTTGGTTCATGGAAAATGTGCAGGAATGCAAATTATAACTTTCCCTTTACCTCTCATATACCCTATAAGAACATATATTTATACTTAGTGTCAGTCTTTTGTGTAAGTATAAATATTTCTTCCTCTTATATGTGAAAATGTTTCATCAGCAAGTCCTTTCTTTCTGCAGAAGCTTTTCCTACAGTAATGTTAAGGGGATGGACTTGGGAGCCAGACTGACCAGATTTGACTCATGGCACCATCACTTCCTGGCTGTGTGCCATTTGGAAATTTACTCACCATTTCTTGCATCAGTTACTCATCTGTAAAATGGAGAAAATAATAGCCCTACCTAAAAAGTGGTTTTGAGGGTCACATGAATTAATATAAGTCAGAACTATGCCTATCATAAAAGAAGTGTTATACATTAGGTGTTATTATTTCTCTAAAGATTTATTTATTTATTTGAGAGACAGTGTGTGTGGCCAAGCAGACGGGAGGAGCAGAGGGAGAAGGACAAGCAAGCAGACACCCCACTGAGTGTGGAGCCCTAAGCAGGGCTCCCACAACCCATGAGATCATGACCTAAGCCAAAATCACGGGTCAGACGCTGAACTGACTGAGCCACCCAGGTGCCCCCACTAGGTGTTGTTATTAAGAATCTTATTTGAGAAATATTTATTGAGAGATTACTATGTGCTAGGCACTCTTCATTGTGCAGAAACTATCTTGGTTCCTAAGGCTGATCTGAAATGCCATTATTAATGAAGAACCAATCACTTTCCTAGTAACTGAATTTATCAAGATAAATGCTCTCTAATCTCAGAAGATTTACAGTCAAGGTAGTAAAAGGATGATTATACAACATTGTGATAAGTATTCTGATAGAAATATGCACAGGGCACCCTTAAATGCATAAAGGCAAAATACAACGCAGAACAGTTTAGGTCAGATAAGCCAAAACGTGACCATCTACGAAGAGGTAATATGTGTACTGATTGACATAGGCTAAAAGGATATTTCTTGAAAAGTGTGAGCAACCTTAAAGCACATATGTCAAAAGTAATTTTCCCATAAGAAGTAATGAGAAAAGATTACATTGCCTCATTTCTAGGACACCAGCTACAGTTATAGGTTAATTGCTGATTCTGGTACTGATTAAAAAAGTAGCAGAGGTCTCTTTTACCAGCCCCTAAGGGCAAAAATTGCAAATGCTACAAGGCCCCCTTAGGAAAGGCTGGTCAATAAAACAGCTTCTACTCTGCCCTGTGGAATAGCACACAGCAAAGGCTTTATATGACTTATTAGGAGTAGAGATTCCTATTGACCTTGATTACTAAAAGGCTGCTCTCCTGATATAATTCACAATCAATCTGAATGGTTAAAAAAAAAAACGTTCAAAGCAAAACCACATAGGTAAAAAATTGAAGCAGCAATAAGCAGCCATTTACCAATGACTAACTTAGGATGAAGAATACAGCACTGGCGAATAGTGGTGTATGTATATTAAAGAGTCAGATAGAAGGCGTGCAAATATTTCAACAAAACTAAGTTTTACCAAGAAAGTTCAAATAAGTTCATTGCCTTCTTTTTACCTGGTCTGGAGGAATCTTGCAACATGAAAGTAAGGAGCTCCTAAGAGAAGCCAGGAAACCTATTAAAAAAAAAAAAAAAGAAAAAAGAAAAACTTAAAAAAGTAAAAATAAAAGCTCATAAAAATATTAGATATCAGGTTTTTAAATATGCCAACACATATTTGACATATTACTATCTTTAATGAAACAATGTATAATACCCCAACACTCATTTTATTTGCTTTAAGAAGTATATAATTTTATTTCATTATATTTCTGAGAGAAAAAAAAAAACCTTTGATCTTAATACTTGAAATTGGAGAGAATGATTGAAGAAATAAAACCCCCCCTACTTGAACAGTTTAGATAATAAAGACTATAGGACCAAATGCATATTTAATTGTATGATATTCCTTTGGTGGGACATCTAAATGGAACACGCTTTATTCTTTCTATAAGGCAAGAAACGTGGTTCCCAGAGTAAGGAGGTATAAGAAACCATGTATGTCTCTAACAGGAAGGCTAAAATATAGCATTTGTGGCAACATCACAGCTGACATATCTTGGCATAATCATAACCTATATTTTACTAATTTTAAATTTTTTAGAGGAGAGTTTTAATGTTCCAGCTTAGAAATGCCTCACATCTCCACCCCTCAAGTAGATATGAGACACCTAATGACAAAGAATATGTATTTGGCTTTGTCACAGAACCTGCTCTGTTGAGCGAATCTTCATAAATTCCCCTTGTGGACTGATTAACTTACTTATACAAGCTGAGCATTCAAGAGTTTGATGATACTAAATGTCATGGTTTCCACTGTAAATTTGTTGATCATTTTATGCAAACCTCCTTTATTTTTTTATGCATTAACACATAGTTATTGCATGTTCACAATTTGCCAGACCCTAAGGAACTAGTAATATCATGAGCGGGGCAGGGGTGAAGGGGTGAGAGAGATGAGCTCTTCCTTTACAGAGCTTGTTTTAGTGGAGGAATTACAGACTGAGGAAACAATTGCACAGCCATTAAAACAATTACAATTTTATAAGTGCTAAGAGGGAGTGAAGGATTTATTAGGTTGTTTTTACGAAGCCAGGCCCTCACTTAATCTGGAAAAGCTTTCCTAGATTGTGATTGGGTAACAAAGCACAAAAGAGTGTCAATCAGAGAGGGTAAGTGAGGGAAAGTGTCCAGGCACAGGGAATATCATACAGAGAAGCACCTGTCACAGAAATGAGTATCTGTACATCAACGCTGAGAGTTTTTCCCACTGTAACGTGCAATCTTCATTAGATATAGCCCTGACTGGGGAGTGTTTCTTATGCTTCTTTTGCCTCCATAGGTGGTTATGTGACTAACTCCCATCCAAGAAGTTTGATGAAAGTGGTGTGTGTCATTTCTATTCCCTGGTTGACCCCTGGGATGGAAAAAGCACGGATACCTGAAATACCACATGAAGGAAAGTCACCTGACACCAAGAAATGCCCATATTAGGTTGTTAGATGAGTAAACAAAAAGCATCTATTCTTTTTAAGGCACTGAAATTTGGGAGTTTATTTTTACAGCTGGAGTATGCTTAATCTTACCCTAACTAAAACAAGTATGAGCTGGAAAGTAACTAAAGATTTTTGAGTGACTGAAAGATGTAAAGTATGACTAGAGTACAGAAAGAAAAAAGAACATGAATTGGACCATATGCTTACATTTCAAATAACACTATGGCAAGATAAATATCCTGAACAATGTCTCGCTATAATACAGCCAGAAATTCTGGAAAAAATACAATAAACATTATTTTTAATCTACAGTTAAGCCCAACCCCACCCCAAGTAAGAAAAACACCAAAGGACCCAAATCAAAGAGAAAAGTAAAAGCCAGAATGGTAAGCTAAAAGCTATTATCTCTACCAACATCAGAAATCAAATTTTACCAGAGAATATAGGTAATGAACTTTGGCCCATGCAATCAGAGTTGCGGGGGGGATGGGGGTGGTAGATGGGGTTGGTTAAATTAGACTTCTCTGTAACTCCCCTTTCCAGACCAGGGAGAAACTCTAAAAGAAAATAAGCCAATAAATAAACATGACAAGCGTACTTATCTGGCTTGGCCTGTGCTGTGATGGAAACAAGTCTGCAAATTTACAAATACAAACTTGCTCTCACATCATGGTTTCGATAATCAGATTTATACTATGTACCTTGCAAAAAAAATCATACAGGTATATTAACATAAAATAATCATGAGTGATGGACATTTCTAAGGCACCTATATTTTAAAATATTATCTTTCAAATTATGGCCCAAATGTGACCGCAAATGATTCTCACAGAAAAAAGCCACCAAAACCAAACTCACAGTCCAAAATTATAAAAGTTTTATAAAAATGGCACCACAAGTGCTATTCAGCAAAATCAAGACAGGAGAATTAAATCCCTATTTCTCCGATAGTTGAAGTAATAGATGTAGAGTAAAAACGGACTTTTAAAACGTTTAAAGAAATAAAAGATGGAAACAAATATCCGCAAAATTAAAGATAATATGAAGTATTACAGAGATCTGAAGATTAATTAAATAGGTAATCTATAAATAAAAATTACATAATGCACTCCTCTCGCATAGCCCTTCCTGCGCGCCGCTCGGCGCTCCAGGTCCGCCTTCTCTGCGCGCCCACCAGCCGGCAGGGAGCCCATGAGCCTGGGTTGCCTGCGGGGCAAGGTGCTGCTCTTCCAGAATGTGGCTTCGCTCTGAGGCCCAAAGGTCTGGGATTACACCCAGATGAACCAGCTGCAGCGGCGCCTCAGGCCCCAGGGCCTGGTCGTGCTCGGCTTCCGCCGCCACCATTTCAGGCATCAGGAAAACGCCAAAAGCGAAGAGATCCTGAATTCCCTCGAGCAGGTCCCAGCCCGCGGCTGGCTCCAGCCCAACCTCACGCCTTCCGAAAAGGGCGAGGTGAATGGCGTGCAGGCACACCCCCTCTTCGTCTTAGGATGCCATCGCGCTCATGACCGACCCCAAGTTCATCACCCGGTCTCTGGTGGGCCGCAACGACGTCGTCTGGGACTCTGAGACCTGATGGTGTGCCTGTGCGCAGCTACAGCCGCTGCTTTCCAGCCATCGAATATGGAGCCTGACATCGAAGCCCTGCTGTCCTGGGGCCCAGCTGTGCCCAGGCAACCCGCCTATCTCTGCTGCTTGGCAGTCACAGCACTGCCCTCCAGGGATTTCATCCACAAAGGTGTTTCCTCGAAATCTGCATGGAGGAACGCTTGATTTCCGGGAAAAATCCTCTGAGATGGGTGCTTCTTCTGCATCCCAACACCCCCTCCCCAAACCAAGGCTCCTCACTAATAAAGTGCCCGGTGTCAGCAAAAAATAAAAAAAATAAAACATAATCATTGAAACGAAAGAATAGAGTCATGAATAAAAAAAAAAAAAAAAAAAGAACTGTGAAGAGAATTGTCAAATTTGAAGAAATGTATCACAGAAATTCAAAAAATTGAAGTTCAAAAGAAAACACAAGCTAAGAGATGTGAAGGATAGAATAGAAATGTCTCAGTTTTTCTAATCTGATTCACAGAGGACTATATGAAATATGATGGGGGCAATATTGGCAAATACGGTGAATAAGAATTTAACAGAATTGAGGAAAAATAAGAATATTTAGGCTCAGCAAACACATGTCCTTCCATGCAAAGTAAACAAAAGAAAACCCACACCAAGACACTTTATAAACATATTTAAAAATATCAAGTGCAGAAAGAAAAACTTAAAAGTAGCCAAAGGGAAAAGAAAGATTACTTACAAAATGTGCAATATCACAATGAATATAAACAGTCTGTAGAATAATATCCTCAAAATTCTGAGAAAGGTTTGGTAGGAGGAGAAAACTCAATTTAGGATTAGATACCAAACTAAACTATCACTAGGGATTTTAGAAGAAATAAAGACATTTGAGACAAAGAACTTGCCACTAACCTACCCTCACTAAAGGAAATAAAGGATTATTTCAGAAGGATGAATAGTATCACAAAAGGAAGGTCTGAGATGAAAAAAATAAGGCAATGAAATGGAGAAATGTATAAGTCTAAACAAATGTTAACTACATGAAATGGTTCAAATAATAGTAATGTGGGGATTAAAAAAACAAGGTAGACTAAAATTATATTCAATACCTGATGGCAATTCTATAAGGAGAAAGAACAGATTGCAACTAAAGTATTCAGTCAGTCCCATTGAAACTACATTCCATGATCAGTACCAGTCCACAAACTGTCTTGTACTGATCTGTGACAAGAAATACGTTGAAATTGAGAGTAAGGGTTTAGAAACTTTAAAAGTATTTTGACAGAATAATTTTATATCTGTTAAATCCAGTAATTAAAAAAGTAGCCTTGTATTTAGTGTGCATTTTATCATTTCACTTTTCTAGTAACGTGCTGATTTTATTTTACAGATCCATCAGTCCATAAAGAATTGGAAATTTTGAAAAAAAAATTCTTTACCACTGACAGTTTGAAAAGTATTGTTCTCAAGTCCTCTATGTTTGGGGAAGGAGTACAGAAATTATCTTGAGATAGACAGAAGTAGATCAAATAAAATATAACCCAATGTGTAATAACTAAAAGATTAAAAATAATCAAGTAGCAGGAAAACAGAATTAAAAATAAAGCTATAAATTGAAAACAAGAAAATTAAAAAGAAAAGTTAAAGAAAAATAAACATTGAAAAGAGAGGATAAAGGGAAAACACAAAATAAGATACAAAATCCAAATATATTGAATTTGATGCTTAAATGAAATGTAAAAACAAATGAAAAAGCCTTATTTCAATGACACATTTCCCAATGGATTTATTTCTTTTTTATAGATTTTATTTATTTACTTAAGAAAGAGCGAGAGAAAGAGTACAGAGGGAGAGGGAGAAGAAAACTCCCTGCTGAGAAGGAGCCTGATGTGGGGCTATATCCCAGGACCCTGAGATCATGACCTGAGCTGAAATCAAGAGTCAGACACTTAACTGACTGAGCCACCTAGGTGCCCCTTCACAGTGGATTAAAAAACAAAACAAAATCCAGTTATATGCTGTTAGTAAGCAATCTAACATATGAGAATGCAGAAAGCTAGCAAGTAAAAGAATGGGAAAAGGAAAAAGAGCAGGCGAAACCAAGTAAGTGAAGGCTGGTGTAACTTTCTTTAAGACAAAATGGGATTTTTCGGGGTAAGAATAGTCCCTATATATTGATAAAGATTGAAACTCACCAGAAATAATTTTACCACGAGAATATACACTAGAGAGAAATTATCAGTATTAAATGTTTATAGTAAAAGAGCATGTTTGACCATTAATAAGCTTAGCATCCAACTAAAGATGTTAGGAAAAATAGACTATACCTAAATACTATCTGAAGGAATAAAATGTAAAGATAACAGAAAATGATAATTAACACAAAATAGAGAGGATCAATAAAGCCTATATTTAGTGATTTGTAAGGGCTAATAAAATAGAAAAAAAAAGTATTTTAGGACTGATCAAGAAAAAATAAAGATAAAATAAATAATTTTAGGAGCTAAAATGAGCTCACAATGCAGATACAGTTGAGGATTTTTTTTTTAATATTTTTTAAGATTTATTTATTTGAGATAGAGAAAGAGAGCTTGAGCGAAGGGAGGGACAGAGAGAGAGGGAGAGAGAGTCCTCAAGCAGACTCCTTGCTGAGCAAGGAACCTGACGTGGGGCTCGATCCCAGTACCCTGAGATCATGATGAGCCAAAATAAAAAGTCGGCCACCCAACCGATTGAGCCACCCAGGTGCCCCAAAGTTGGAGATTTTTATTAGCACCATGCTCTAGCCAACTCATCTAACTGGCCACTTAAAGTTGGAGATTTTTAAATGATGAAAGAATCCTATGGATAACTTCAGGTAAATAAATTGTAAAATCAGAAGCAACAATCCACCTCTGTCCCTCACCACACACACGCATACATAAAAATTGTCTCAAGAAAAAAAAATGAAAAATTTGAATAGGCCTGTAACCATTAACAAAATTGAATCAGTAGAATCAGTAGTAATACAACTATACCCTACACTCTGCAAAATCCATCAGACCCAGACAATTTTATAAGAGATACCTAATGAACACTAAACATTTAAAATCTTTGCAAAAAAACAGGGCGGGGCAGTTAGAATACCTTTTAATTTCAATAATAAGAGATTCTAAAATTTTACAGAGTATGAGCAAAATTTAATACATTACTATATTTTGAAAAAGCTAATAATGAACAACTATGTTTATCCCAGAAATGTTAGGATAGTTTACCACTAGGAAATCAATAAATGTAATTCACCATAACATCAGATTAAAGCAGTAAAGACATATTGTGATTTCAATAGGTACAGAAAAATCATCCAGTAAAACTTAATAATATTCATAATAAGACATCCTACTATTTTAGTAATAAAAGGCAATCTCCTTAAATGGCATCTACCAAAATGTGCATGTACATCATCCTTAACATTGAAATGTCAGAAGCTTCTCTTTAATTTTAGGAAAAACAAAGAAGACCTACTAGCACTATAGGGATTATCTATCTAGTGTGTGTGTCTAGTATATATTTGTATGTATGTATATATATATATATGTGTATGAGTGTATGGGTATATATCTATGCAGATATATATTTATAGACTTATCAATAGATATATCAGGATAGTATTACACAGTGATTTTTATAAATATAAATTAATGTAAAGATAAAATCACTATATAATGTTATGTTGGCTTCAGCCAATAGAGTAAAAACAATATATGGATATGAGACTTTTCAAAGTTAATATGATTTTCTAGATGAAACCTAAATTACTTAGCAGCTAAATTTTAAGAATTAATAAGGATTCATCAAGATTGTTCAATAAAAGAACAATATACATGAGTTTATTTTATTCTTGTATATTAGCAAATAATAGTATAATAACTATGTTAACACTAATATTAATATTAATATTAATCAATCATATTTTCATGTAAATTTCTAAACATTAACAATTATAAAAGCAATAAAAATATTAAATAGCTGAGGTTAACTTTTTAAAATAAATTGAGTAATGCCTTTATGGAGAAAATTTTAAAACTTGAATGAAAAATTACTAAGGAAGACTAAATCATATGGCAAGAGAAGCCAAGTTTGTAGAGAAGAATGCTCAGTGACTTTAAGTTGTTAATTATCTCCCAAATTCATCTATAAATTCAATGAAATTACAAACTATATTATTATAGATGATTCTAAAAGACTGAGGAAAATGCAAAAGACCAAAATAACTACATTTTGGGAGAAAGAGAACTTCCCCTCTCAGTTTTCAAGATTTATTTTGAGACTATTCTAAATAAGTCAGAGCAAAATTTGCCTCAGGGATGAGCAAAAAATCTAATGGAAGAAGTAGAGACCAAGAACCAGACTGATAGTATATGATTTCTTATATTTTACAGAGATGGTATTGTAAGTGTGTGTGGGAAGCTATGTATGGACTAGTCAAGGACTGCTGCTATGACAGTTGTTAGCCATAGAGAATAAAATAACATTTTTGTATACTCATTTCAGGAGTAGGAAAGAACTAGAGTGGACATGCAAAGCTTCACAATGTTTAGAAGTAAAATAGTAGAACACCTGTATGCCTTCAAAGAAGATAAAAAATTCTTGAATAAAATATGAAAAGCACAAACCAAACAGGAAGTTTTACAAAATCAACTACATTAAAGTGAAGACCTACTATGCACCAACATAATTCATAGTCAAAGTGAAAGACATGACACAGACTCAGAATTTAGATGTAATGCATAAAAACTACAAAGACTGTGTATAGGTATAGATAGTATGTGCTCCTATAATTTAACAAAAACAAAAGAATCCAGTTTAAAATGTGCGAAATTTCCAAACCACAATTCACAGAGAAGAAAACCTGCATGGCTAATAGACATTAAAAAAACCTATAAGCATGATGAAGTATATAGATTTCTTCTAGATTTCAGTAAAACCTATTATATGGACAAATGTTTAATAATCCACATGGAGGATGCTATGAGGCATTGCCCAGATCACTCCGAGTAATGGACTTTTATTCCCTCAGCTGCAGGAAACACTGCCAAGGGAAAGCACTCAGCTGTCAGCTTCCTTCAGGGAAACTGAGGGAATGCCTCAACTGAAGAGAACTGCCTTATCCAAGTTCAAATCTAGAAACCAATGGCAGACCTAGGCTGGATCCTTTGTTCCAACTCAAGACATCTGTAAAGAGTTATGTTGCTGGAGTGGTGGGGGGGGGGGGGGGGATGGGGTGTCTGGGTGATAGACATTGGGGAGGGTATGTGCTATGGTGAGTGCTGTGAATTGTGTAAGACTGTTGAATCACAGACCTGTACCTCTGAAACACATAATACATTATATGTTAAAAAAAAAAAAAGAAAAAGATAGTAGGAAGGGAAAAATGAAGGGGGGGGAAATCGGAGGGGGAGACGAACCATGAGAGACTATGGACTCTGAGAAACAAACTGAGGGTTCTAGAGGGGAAGGGGGTGAGGGGATGGGTTAGCCTGGTGATGGGTATTAAAGAGGGCAGGTACCGAATGGAGCACTAGGTGTTATATGCAAACAGTGAATCATGGAACACTACATCAAAAACTAATGATGTAGTGTATGGTGATTAACATAACATAATAATAATAAAAAAAAGAGTTATGAGAGCTTCTGATTCCTCAGTCAGGTTGGCTGGGGCCTCTGTTAAAACTGAATCAGAACTCTTCTCCAACCCCATTGTCTTACCTTCTCCTTCACAAGGATTGAGCCTGGGTATACTCCCTAATACTCCTCCTGCTTCCTAATCTCCTGCTATTTTCAGGGACTCCAACCCCATAGCAGTGGGTGCCCAGGCAGGGTGAGGAGGTGAGGGCAACATAGCCCCAGGTACGGGTACCAGTGCAACTGCCAAAACGTTCACAAGATTTAGCCCTCCTTAAAATTTGCCCTTAACTCTCCTGGTGAGCATTAAGCCAATAAGTTAAGGTTCAGGCAAAAACATGATCAAACAGGGACAGGTCAGAGCCAATAAGTGTGGTAAATGCCCATATTGAAATGCAACTGCAGGACCTAATCAACAGTCAGGAGAGTAGACATGAAACCAAATTCTGTGGGTGCATAATTAAGAGGACAGAACATAAACAAATATTTGCAATACTTTAAAAAATCACATTTACAAGAAAATCAAACATCACAATTTTTATATTTTGAGGCTCATGAGGGGTACACCACTGTGTTAAGTAAATAATTACATTTTCACCAACATACCATAGCCATATGATTACATGGTGAACTTCAGTAAAGAATATCCCTTAAAAATTCAAAGTAATTTATCTTAAATATGCAAAATCTCTGATGAATTGACATGATTTTAAAATAAATCTTATGACATAAAAAGTAGATAAACTGCATATGACTCAAAAATTTCATGAATGCTATTTCTCACAACAAAACTAAAAGAAAGGAAAGAAAAAGAAAAGAAAGAAAAACTTAAAAAGCAGAGAAGCCAAGGTTATATTTTCTGTTAAATACCTATAGTCTACAAAATCTCTGTTATCAAATAAGGGCTGATGTGTATGCTTTGACAAATAGGTGACATGTTATCTTATGGCTGGAAAGAACACTAGCTAGAACCGGTGCCTGAATGGAAAACCACCCAACATCTGTACAAGCTGATATAGAGCATATATATGAGCAAGTAGAAACTTGCCTCAGAGAACTGGTGGGTCCAATCCAACACTTGGACAAACGGATAATTAAGGACCAAAGATCTGCTACCTTAGAACAGCTTTAATAACTTTTTGTCTAGCAATATTTAAAACAGGTAAGTTTTGCATTGCAACCTTAAAAAGACACTAATATAGCTTAAAAAAAAGCAACCAGACTACACAGTGAACTCCATAACAGGAACTAGAAGTATATAAATTGTACTTCTAGGTAACTATAATTTCGTCCTGATATCTAGAATTACTAGGTATAAATAATTAAACAGTGAATACATACATCAATGAACATGTTAACTTTAGACTAGTTAATAACAAATCTTTTAAATAAATTATTATAAAACAGAACAAGTACCCATTAAGATGGTTTCTAATGTATCATAGTCAACAAAATAAAAGCAAAAGAGAAATAAAAACGTATCATATTCAAATCAGCCATTGGCCTCCGTAAGAAAATAAATATTTCAGAAAGCCATACTTTGAAAATAATCCATAATGTTGTCCAATCATAAAAACAGATTTTGTTTTTTAAAGACAGATAAAAAATAGTTGCATTTTGCTTAATTGTTGGCTGTTTTTATTTATTTATTTATTTACTCTTTTTTTACCCTAATTTTCACGGCAATATATAATATTAATACCAAGAGAAGCAAAAAAACCAAATGCTCCATTTAAATGGAAATTAAAGATATCTCAAACTTTTTATTTAGAGATGAGGTATGCTCAGTTTGCCACAGTAATTTTTGTTAATCATTAATATGGCTACATTTCTATTTTTCTACCCTTCAACTAACTGGAATCTGGAACACTGAAAGATCTCAAATTTTAATGAGCATGGGAACAGAGTTAGAGTTAAGAATTGTATGCATTTTGACAGTTACTGTTCTATTTATATCTTGGTTGAATACTAGAAAAATTAATGATATCACTGGAGAACCATACCAGAGAGACGGTGGAAAGAAGGGAATAGTCATCTCAAGGTTCTATTTGATTTTTGTCTGAGAGAAAATTCTATGTAGCAGGCAGGCATTCTTGACTAAAACAAGACTCCAGTTGACTGCCATGAATAATGTTGAGAAGGTTCAAAGGAAGAAATTTAGTGAAAAATAGGAGAAACGTGAAATACATGTTTGGTGTTATTACTGAAAATGGATTTTTATAGTGAGATCTCTATATTACTCTGACAATTCAGTATTATAGAAAGAAAACAGACTTTGAAGTGAGAAGACCTGTGATCTATACCCTTCTGGATAATTTATTCTGCAAGTGACTCGGTCTCATGTCTTAACTCTGCCTCAGTACATCCCCTTATAAAGTATACCCTACGACTTAGAATCTAATTAGTTTCTAGAAAGAGATCACAAAATTATAACAAGCTGCAATATTATTTCCTATATATACATAATGTTATTGAGATTCTATACCAGAAATACATTTCATATCATAAAAATAACACATGTTTTTTGTTTTGTTTTGTTTTGTTTTGTTTTTATAGCCTTCTTTTCACACCACTGGTGAGGAGAGATTTCTACCCTAGGGCTCTGGAGATGGCCAAACACATGACACCTGACACTGGGCAGATGCTACTGATAGCAGTTTATTGGTCACATATCCTCACAGGAGGAGGACACTGAAAGCTGTGAAGGGCACACAGAAGCTGTATTTGGAAACAGAGTGAACACCCAGGGGCTGTTGGAGGCAGGCTTTAGAGGATCCGGAAGGTCAGGGGCCACATTGGTTGGTTCCTGTGGGAACATGTGATTGGCCTGTCTGAGTAACTCAGTGGTCTAGTGGGGAACTGAAACTTGCTACTCAAAGATAAGCAGGAATGGTGCCCGGTCCCCTTTTAAGAGAGCTGTTTGGCTACAGGACCTTTTCTGTGGGAGCAGTGTGGAGGGAACTTGCAGTCAGACCATCAGGGCCTTCCCAATTCTACTACATATCAAGGCAACACATGACACCGAGCCTTAATTTTAGTCTTCTCACCGCACTGGTCACCAACATAAATTTGCAAAATCAAATGCAATATAGCTTTCTAAAAACATTTTGGAATCTGTGAAGTTAAGCGCTTTATGGGAAAGCTACATCGTAAGTGCTCTTTTTTAAGAGACATTTTCTCCTTTGGAGGAAACAGGATGCTTCTTTTCATGATAAATCTTTTGTGTATTTAATTTTCTAAATACTTCTGAAATGTATTCAAAATCAGGGTCAGCTGTCTTGAAAACTTTTATTGTTGTTCTAATTTGCAAGAATTCCCGCAAAAAAAGTCTTTTAATGTTAGATCTAGACAGTTTAAATGGGAAAAATTTTCCCTTCAATGATCCCTACTCTCTTTTTCATAGATATAAATACCTGTTATGAATAGCATTCCTCCTCATTAATGGATTTATCTTTACTTTTTTCTTTTCAAAGATTTTAAAACTCTTTTTTTGGGGAGACAGGCATCGTTAATTCTCTACTTAACTGTTATGCTATTCAGTTATACTCCTGAATCAATTATACCATACTTTTATCTCACTAGAAATGTTTTTCATGGATATTTTACCAGTTGTTCAAAACAATGCTTGGCAGAACTATAGTCATTCCTTCTCATCATGAAGAGATGAAATCTAAAGTTTCAGTCTTGTGGATCACACATCATGTTTTCTTACTGGTGTTGATTTTTTTTATTGCATTGGCCTAAAACCGATCAATTTAGCATAGCATTCTATTCGTTATTGGTTAGAGACTTCACATGTCCACATCGTCCATATACATAGAGTGTTGGTCTATTATTTTGAGATTTACAATAAGAAAGGGTTTAAAATGTGGATTCACAAAGCACATCTCCTGTAGTCAGAGTTCACTTATAATACATTTGTTATTACCTGATGTTTATGAAATTTTTTTCTTTACTATAAAGCACTATACAAATAGTGTTCATAATACATCCTTGATTTTACTGCTTTCTTCCTCAATACCATTTTTTCTTTCTTAACAATTCTACTTTATTACTTTTCTGTCTTGATTCCTTATGCAATATCAAGATGAACTCAACTTGCCATTTTATCCACCTCTAAATCATCTCTGAACCTAATGAATTACTCATTAGAACTTCCTGGACATATTTGAGAGGCTCCCTTTGCCCCTTAATCTCCAAGGGTATTTGTGTACTTTTTTGTTAACATCAGGAAGACATGATATTTAGAAGAGAATAGCATTTGTGTTTGCAGTATTTGCCAATATTTTCCTTCTAAAAGTATAGCAAAATATATTCACAAAAAGAAAGCTGTCAAATGCACTAAAATTAATGAAAAAAGACAGAACATCATTTTGTCCTTTCATGTCTTAGACGCAACCTATGCATATGCATGTATGATTATACCCAAGCATCAGAGCACCCAATGTTTTATTCTTCCCTGTTTTTTTTTATTATTATGTTACGTTAATCACCATACATTACATCATTACTTTTTGATGCAGGGTTCCATGATTCATTGTTTGCATATAACACCCAGTGCTCCATTCAGTACGTGCCCTCTTTAATACCCATCACCGGGCTAACCCATCCCCCCACCCCCTCCCCTCTAGAACCCTCAGTTTGTTTCTCAGAGTCCATAGTCTCACATGGTTCATCTCCCCCTCCAATTTCCCCCCTTCATTCTTCCCCTCCTGCTCTCTTCTTCTTTTTTTTCTTTTCTTTTCTTTTTCTTTTTTTTAACATATAATGTATTATTTGTTTCAGAGGTACAGGTCTGTGATTCAACAGTCTTACACAATTCACAGCGCTCACCATAGCACATACCCTCCCCAGTGTCTATCACCCAGCTACCCCATCCCTCCCACCCCCCACCACTCCAGCAACCCTCACTTTGTTTCCTGAGATTAAGAATTCCTCATATCAGTGAGGTCATATGATACATGTCTTTCTCTGATTGACTTATTTCACTCAGCATAATACCCTCCAGTTCCGTCCACATCGTTGCAAATGGCAAGATTTCATTCCTTTCGACGGCTGCATAATATTCCATTGTATATATACCATATAGTTGTCTAAAATTCTTGATTAAACCAGATATTTAAACTAATTGTGATACTCTAAATTAGTCATGTATACTCAGAAACACACCACCTGAGAAAGAGAAAAATGTCAAATTTTACTTTTTGGCCCTTACCCCAATATTTTCTGTCATTTCTACAATGAATGGGAGGCAAATTATACTTACAATGCTAATTCTCACAAATCCATGTATAATACAGGGTATCTGATCAATATATTATTGACAATAAAACAAATCAATGAAAAAAGTAGCAAAATATTAAAATCTTAGATTCTTACAAGTGGAAAGGATGATACAAAATATGAAGGCCTTATTGCCATCTGAACAGAGAAAGATTGAAGATTTTTTTGAACCTGAAATGTTAATATTTGAAAATGCAATTTTAAGAAAAAGAATATAAAATTAGAATTACATAATTAATTCAGGTCCTTTGAATGGACTGGCAAAGTTAAGATGAGTGAAGCATAAGTTTCTTATAAAATCCCACATTCATGACTACATACATTTAATTAAAAGTTAGGCCTTATGCTGACCCCAAATCTGCCTACTTTAGAATGTTTATCCATCATCCTGTGGAAGTACCCAGAACATTTACTCCTTCCTCATGATCGTCCTTTAAATGTTTGAGTTAAATTGCATCTCTAATAAAAGTTTGTTCCTTTGTTTTTTTCAGTCAGAGTCAAATGATCTCTGATTCCCTCAGTTATTATTTATGTTATATACATTCAGAATTTCTCTCAATTCTTCTAACTTGGCATTATTCTTCTCAATATATGGGATACAGACTATATACAACTCAACAAGTGTTACTGTAGGAACAGTTCTACTTTCCATTTGTATATTATGGAGATTCAGACCATGTGACTTCCACCTCCAATGTCACTGCAATAGACAATAATGATATCATCTTAAGGTAATTCTAGAGCAAACTCACATCTGAGAATTTGTCCTAGTGTTAGGTAATTCTATATTATTTTAGTGTTAAACTTTTTAATTGTTCAATCTATTAATTGATCCTTGAAGAAAAATCCCATTTGTAGATCCAATCCTCTGGCTGAATATTGCTACATTTCTGAAATGTTCTTCAATGTTTCTGTTTAAGCATTTAAAGATTCCCTTGAACGCAAATGACTTGTCAGCCAATTTCTCTCCTCAGAGTAAATTTAAAGGGATGTTTTCTCATTTTCCAATGAGCACAGTTTATTAAAGTGGAACTGTATTGAATTTACAAATGTACTTTAAAAGTCAATATTATTTTTTGTGGTATTCACTTTAGCCTGAGGCATTTTTGAGCTATTATAGATGTCATGCCATGATCTTTCAATCATTGTTGGGCATGAACAATGTAATTTAAAATCATGACTACATCTCTGCATACTAAATGGAATGATAGAACAGGACATTCAAAATACAAATGAAGGTTTATTTTAAAATATATTTGTCCAGAAATCTAGCTAAAGACCAACAGAACAAATTCCACAACCTAAGGGAGAGGAGAGGCCACCTCAAAGAGGGTAGGAAGTGAGGAGACATGGTTTAGGGGAGAAACAGATCACAGGTGCTGTGGCGGGGAGGGAGCCATGGTTATAGAGAAGGGCAAGAAAGAGAGAAGCACACAGGGGAACACACACAAAAAAACACATTTCCCCAAAGCCATTGGCTTAGAAAATGAGAGGGGCTGAATTTCATGAATTCTTGCAATCGGCAGGACTTAAAGCCTGGAGTTTAAAGGTCAGCAGACTTGGCTGGGATAGAGCCCAAATGAAGGACACTGTGCTACGCAGGCAAACAACATGGAAGCAGACAGTATGGTAATATCAATCTGAAGAACACCTGGGGCACACAGTGGGGAGATTATTTGCTCTTCTTGAAGCTCATACCCGAGAGACAGCATTCACAGAGATGCCTCTCCAGGAACAAAGGTGCTGGCTGGCGCCATTTCCCCGCCCTTCAGCAAAAACACAGAGCCAGCTGTGGGAAGCAGCACAGAACTGACCCTGGCACCCAAACTTGCTTACACCAAGCCTTAGTCCCCTGCACTCTGGTAGGCCTGTCCTTCTCAGTCAAGCTTGCCTCAGTCCCACCATGACAGACCCTCCCTCAGAAGAACAGCACACACTCCTGCCACACCACATCTCCTGACCAGAGAGTTCTGTAGGGCCTCAGTTCTGGTGGAAGTGGTGTCAGGTCTCATTTCACAAGCAGACAGAGCACATTTAGTTAAAATTCACCACATTCAGGTTAGGGACCAAACACTGCCCACAGCAGGCAAGGAGAGCCTCTGCAGACAGCTGGCCTGAAGGATAGAGCAGCCAAAACAAAGCAGAGCGCATGCAGCACACACCTGAGACACTCTCTGAATTGCCAGGCCCTGGGAACTACATGATCTCTACTTTCAGGAACAGGAGACATAATTGGCTTCTTCAACACACAGAAGAATGTGGAGATTTAGACAAAAGGCCAAGACAGAGGAATTTATCCCTAATGAAAGAACAAAATAAGGCCATGGCAAGAGATCTAAGTGAAACAGATCTAACATGCCTGATGGAGAATTTAAAGCAACAATTATAAGGATACTCAGTGGGCTTGAGAAAAGAAGACATCAGTGAGACCCTTACCATGGAGATAAAAAGTTAAAAAAGAATCAATCAGAGATGAAGAAAACAATAAACAAGATTGGGAACAGGCTTGATGCAAGCAGAGGAAGAAGAAGGCTGGAAGATGCAGAGGAATGAATTAGTGACCCAGAAGACAAAATAATGGAAAACAGTGAAGCTGAACAAAAGAGAGAAAGAAGTATTATGCAACACAAGAAGACTTAAGGAACTAATTGACTCCATCAAACATATTAACATTTGTATTAAAGGAGTCCCAGAAGAAGAAGAGAGAGAAAAGAGGGTAGAAAAGTTATTTAAGGACAGAATAGCAGAAAACTTCTCTAATCTGGGGAAAGAAACAGACATCCAGATCCAAGAGGCACAGAGAACGCCCATCAAAATCAACAAAATCAGGCCAACACCAAGACATTTGTAATTAAATTGCAAAATATAGAGATAAGGAAAACATCTCAAAAACAACAAGACAGGGGCGCCTGGGTGGCTCAGTCGGTTAAGCGGCTGCCTTCGGCTCAGGTCATGATCCCAGGGTCCTGGGATTGAGTCCCGCATCGGGCTCCCTGCTCTGCGGGGAGCCTGCTTCTCCCTCTCCCTCTGCCTACTTGTGTTCTCTCTCTGTCTCTCTGTCAAATAAATAAATAAAATCTTAAAAAAAAATAAAAAACAATAAAAATAAAAAATAAAAAAAACAACAAGACAAAAGAAGTCCTCCTTAACTTACAAGGGAAAACCCATAAGGCTAGTTGGATATTTCTCAACAGAAACTTGGCAAGCCAGAAGAGATTGGCATGATATATTCAAAGTGCTAAATGGGAAAAATATGCAGCCAATAATATTCTATCCAGCAATACAGGATACAAGGAGAGATAAAGAGTTTCCCAGACAAATGAAAACTAAAGGAGATTGTGACCACTAAACCAGCCCCACAAGAAATATTAAAGGGGACTCTTTGAGTGCAAAGAAGAAACCAAAAGTGACAAAGACAAGAAAGGATCAGAGAAAATCTCTAGAAACAATGACAAAACAAATAATAAAGTAGCAATAAATACACATCTATCAATAATTTCTTTGAATGTAAATAGACTACATGCTCCAATGGAAAGACACAGAGTGTCAGAATGGATAAAAAAAACAAGACCTATCTATATGCTACCTACAAGAGACTCATTTTAGACCTAAAGACATCTGAAGATTGAAAGTGAGGGGGTGGAGAAACATTTATCACACAAATGGATGTCAAAAGAAAACTGGAGTAGCACTACTTAGATAGGGCAAACCAGACTTTAAGACTATAAAAAGATACAAAGGGCATTATAGAATCATAAAGGGGACAATCCAACAAGAAGATATAACAATTATAAATATTTAAACACCCAACATGGGAGCACCAAAATATATCAACAATTAATAACAAACATAAAAGAACCAATTGATAATAACACAATAGTAGGGGACTTTAACACCCCACTGACATCAATGGACAGGTCATCTAGGCAGAAAACAAACAAGGAAATAATGTCTTTAAATGATGCACTGGACCAGATGGACTTAACAGATATATTCAGAACATTCCATCCTAAAACAAGAGAATACACATTCGTTTCAAGAGTACATGGAACATTCACCAGAACAGATCACATATTAGATCACAAAATAGGCCTCAACAAATAACAAAAAGATTGAAATCATACCATGCACCTTTTCTGACCACAACACTATGAAACTAGAAGTCAACCACAAGAAAAAAATTGGAAAAGACCCAAATACATGGAGGTTAAACCACAGGCTACTATAATATTAATGGGTCAACCAGGAAATCAAAGAATAAATTTAAAAAATACATAGAAACAAATGAAAATGAAAATACAAAGGTCCAAAACCTTTGGGACGCAGCAAAAGTGGTCTGAAGAGAAAAGTATATAGCAATAGAGGCCTACATCAAGAAGAAAGAAAAACCTCAAATAACCTAACATTACACCTAAAAGAACTAGAAAAAAGAACAATAAGAGAGGCTTAAAACCAGCAGAAGGAAGGAAATAATAAAGATTACAGCAGAAATAAATGATATAGAAACTAAAAAAGCAAAAGTACATATCAATGAAACCAGGAGCTGATTCTTTGAAAAAATTAATAAAATTGATAAACTTCTACCAGACTTTCAAAAAGAAAACAGAAAGGACCCAAATGAATAAAATCACTGAGAAAAGAGAAATTGCAACCAACACCACAGAAATACAATTATAAGAGAATATTATGAAAAGCTATATGCCAACAACTTGGACAGTGGGAAGAAATGGATAAATTCATACAAACATATAAGCTACCAAAACTGAAACAGGAAGAAATAGAAAACTTGAACAGACTGAAACCCAGCAAAATCCTAGAGGAGAAAATAGGCAGTAACCTCTTCGACATTGGCTGTAGCAACTTCTTACTAGATACGTCTCCTGAGGCAAGGGAAACCAAAGCAAAAAGAACCACTGGGACTTCATCAAGATATAAAGCTTCTGCACAGCGAAGGAAACAATCAACAAAACTAAAGGTGACCTTTGGAATGGGAGAAGATATTTGCAGATGACATATCGGATAACGGGTTAATATCCAAGATCTATAAAGAACTCACCAAACTCAACACCCAAAAAACAAATAATCCAGTTAAAAAACAGTCTACGTAGAAGACATGAATAGACGTCTTTTTCAAAGAAGATACACAGATGGCTAACAGACACATGAAAAGATGCTCAACATCACTCATCATCAGGGAAATACAAATCAAAACCACAATGAGATATCACCTCACACCAGTCAGAATGGCTAAAATTAACAACACAGGAAACAACAGATGTTGGCAAGGATGCGGAGAAAGGGGAACTCTCTTACACTGTTGGTGGGAATGTAAACTGGTGCAACTGCTCTGGAAAACAGTATGGAGGTTCCTCAAGATGTTAAAAATAGAACTACTCTATGACCCAGCAACTGTACTACTACTTACCTAAAGGATACAAAAATACTGATTTAAAGGTGCACGTGCATTCAGATGTTTATATCGGCATTATCAACAATAGCCAAATTATGGAAAGAGCCCAAATGTCTATCAACTGATGATGGGTAAAGAATATGTGGTATGTATATACAATGGAATATTATTCAGCCATCAAAAGAATGAAATCTTGTTTGCAACAACGTGGTTGAAGCTAGAGTATCATTTTAAGCAAAAAAAGTCCTTCAGAGAAAGACAAATACCATATGCTTTCACTCATATGTGGAATTTAAGAAACAAAACAAATGAACATAGAGAAAAAAAAAGAGAGAGAGAGAGGCAAACCATAAAACAGACTCTTAACTATAGAGAAGAAACTGAGGGTTGCTGGAGGGGACGTGATGGGGGTGGACTAAATGGGTAATAGGTATTAAGGAGGGCACTTGTTGTGATGAGCACTGAGCATTATTATGTAAGTGATGAATCACTAACTTCTACACCTGAAACTAATATTACAGTGTATTTTAACTGACTGGCATTTAAATAAAACTTGAAACTAAAAGAAAAAAAAGACTATGTAGCCAAAATCGATACTCAAACTCAAGTTGCTTAATACCTATCTTCCCCAGCATTTTTTGAATTAGCTATTTATGAAACTGAATTGAATTGAATCATTTATACCTTTCATCACTCTCCAACTTTTGCTACTTTTAAATATTGAGATCATTCATTCAAGGATGACTGAACACATGTTTAATTGCTTAATTTACTTATATCATTTTAATGAATGTGAATTGTAACTCAGTCGATTTAGTCTTTGTGATTGACACTGACAATAAAATTAGACCTCAAACAAAGCAAGTTAGTTCTTTTTTATTTGTTAGGAAGAGTCATAGCCTTTGTGTGATAGAACGTATCCTTCAAACATGGAGCAAAACAGAAAGTTTGCCTCTTTATGGATCCCATCAGTGATGTCAAAATGTTTCACCTGCATTAACTCCAATCATTATCTGCCATTTTGTAACCAGCAGGCAAGCAATCATGTCTGAGACTCTGCCAAGTAATGGGAAACAGTACTAATAAAATGTTAGACATCAACACTATTATCACAAAAACCACAGTCTACTGGGAAAGAGAAATTAAACAAGTAAAAATACACACACACACACAAAAGAGTAAAGATGACATGGTTATTACCTAAATGAGGTCATGAGAAGGAATGTTTCCTAGTTCCTACAGTATGAGTGGACCTGTGATTTGTTCATTCCATTTATGATATCTCATTCAAACCTCACACAACCTGGCAGGAGATATATTAAATGTACATGAAAAACAAGGAAACATACCCTGAAAGAATAAAGCAATAGATTTAATAATTTCTAGGACTGGGATTTGTATTCCAGCCATTCTGTGTGAGTTTGAAGACAATGTCTGAGTTCTTTCTGCAACATTAAAAGACTATTTTGCATTGACTTATTGTATTACCATCTGGTTCTTCTGCTGTACTGTTTTAGTAGATTTTTCAAATTCCCAAGTGAAATAAAAGAAGTTTAAATAACTTTTAAAGGAAATGTCATAGCAAGGATTTATTTTATCTGTTTTTCTTTTCCCCAACAAATTGACACTTGTGGTGTTATATATAAACAGAGTCATTACGACAAACACAGACCTCATAAAAATTTTTGTAATAGAAAACGTTCTTAGCATTTGAACTAAACTTGAAAAAGCAAGAAGATAATAAATTGTAATTATAATTTTGCCAACAGAAGTGTATTATTCTTTGCATTAAAATGCAATTATCTTCAAATAAATCTATATAAACAATCTTTGAACAAACACAATGAGCTATTTCTACCTCTGTAAGGTCTAATGGATAATTTCTGCACCATTTCCACACGCTGGGAGTTAAGGTGACACTAAAATATGACACAGTGGGTGATGGATATTTGAAATGAGTCTACTCAGCATCACAATCTTATGTAGACCTCTTGACTTGAAAACTCCTGCTGGAAAAGTCAGAGAGCTCCATGGTACCTGATAAGAGGGGCCATGTCACAACAAATAGCACACGTAATCAATTACATTTGTTTTTCTGGAGATTTTTATGGTGACAGGGGAGAAAAATCAACATGTTTAAAAATAGAGGTAGCAGGACAAATGTTAAAGACAGATTAGGTGTAGAACTGTGTCTGACAGATGGCCGGGATTCAAAAATATGTGTTAAATGAATAAATGATAGAATGGGATGCAATAAAGTATGAACTCAAACTTGTACTCTATTAAGCCTTTCTGTTTCTTAACGCCTGACCCCAGAGCAGAAATTATTTCAGGCCAAGGAAGCAAGGAATAGGAAAAAAGGCTTTACATACAATATAATGGACTTGATGCTCACTTTCCTACTTCGAAAAAAATAGGTAGGGGTGAGTAGGTGGGTCCTCTGAGAATCTTCAAAGATTTTTCACCCGCTGCCTGTGGCAGACAGACATCTTTTTCTGTGGAGCACTTGATCAACAACGTGTGTGAGCTGTGAATGCCTGGGTTGCCCTGCTGGGAGCAGGGTACTCTGTCTGTTAAGGATGTACATTGCTGTCTGCAGGCTTTGTCAGCAGGAGCCTGAGAAAAAGCAAAAGAAAATTCAACAGAGGTAATTCACAGGGGGGCAAAATCCACACATCAGTAAAGTGGAGGTGGCAGAGTGTTTCAGCATCCACTGGGAGCACTATCAGAAAAATGAAAGTGCTACTTTGGATTGTAAGGAGCAGCGTGGGGTGAACTCCACAAAGAGAGAAAATAACACAAATTGTCTACCTGTGATAAACTAGTCAAGTTCCTGGAGTAGTGGTTTCAGAATAGCCTGCTTCCTCCTTCTGGTCAATTGAATGCCTTTTAGGTGGGGGTGATTCAGTGCAGGGGTTGTATTTAGAGTAATCAAGCGTTTGAGGATAAAACATTTGGAAATGTATAATGTCTAAGTGGTTATGGCCAGTGAGCACTCACTTGCGCAAAAGAAAAGAGTGAAAAAGAAATTACCTTTATATACATAGAAAGCATATTTTACTCCTCAGACTTTTAAAACATATGACAAGCCACTTTGGGGAAATAAAGAGAATTTTTCAGAATCTAATACAACGTGGCATTTTGAAAGGTTGACATTCACCCCAAAGACATTATAATAGACTATACTAAAATGCAACCCTTCGTCCTACTTTTTACATCCTGATCTTTGGCAATGCTTTCCAAATGAGCAAGGCATTTGATATGACTCAAGTAATTATCATGCTTAAAAGACAAGAATAGGAGCAAATAAGTCAAAGGTGGGGTTTCTGTCTTATCTAATGAGTAGAAACTTAGTGTTATTTAGCCTATGTGGCTTTGGAATAAGCCATAACAAATACAGATATACTGTTCCTTTTTATTTTTAAAAAGCAGTGGCTTCATTATTCATGCATTCATTTAGCATATACTATTGTGGATTTTGGTATTCTATGTTTTGCATGCTTCTAATACAAAATCAAGTAAGAATGTCATTAAAATTTTAAAAAAGTATTATGAAACCTATCAACCACCTGACATTTAATTTAAATCAGATCTGCCATTCATTTTTAATAACATTTATGAATCTCTGAGGTGGAAGAAATCAATACACATTTTTAGAAAAACAAAATCAGCAGGAAGTAGAAGACCCTCAGCAATACTTTGATTTTCTTCTGGAAAAGCAGCAAACAGCAAACGATGTTGTTTTGTTGTTCCTCTTATCTAAGTGTTCCTGAATTCCTTTAGTCATACAGCACTGTGCTGGTAGAGAAACATATTTACTAAAAAGCTAAAGCCTTCAAAGTGATTGTTTACCCTGAGCCTTTCACATCTATCCCTTTCTCTCTCTCTTTCTCTTTGTGCCTTCGATTACCTTAAAAGACAAACAAAAAATATGAAAATGACTCTTCTTTGTTTTTCCAAGACTAACAGCAATCACGAAAGTGGAATACCACAGAGTATTGGGAGCATCTGCAGGAGGGAGAGAGCTAAGGGAAAGAGCCCACTAAAAATATGTTTGGAAACTAATGATGTATTGTATGGTGACTAACATAACATGATAAAATTAAAAAAAAATACGTTTGGAAACGATTGTGAGGGAAGGAAACAGTGAATGGAGACTGTGGTTTTGATATATATTTTAAGTAAGGCCTGAGGGGGATATGGATCGGCACTTCTGAGGACAGAATTTTTACCTTAAATTATGTTAAGGTTGGTTTCAATGACTAAGAAAAGCAGATTTCTGAAGAAAATGTGGAGTTTGCCTGCCTAAAGTGAAGACACTCTAACTCAAGCTGATAGCAGACTGTTAATATATCAATTATCAAATGGCAAATGTTCTGGAACCTCAGGGAGTTAATGGACCAGCGTTCAGACAGCCATTAGAAGGCAGCATCTTTATACCTGTGTATCAGCCTCTTTTAAAGTGGATCTCAACCAAATCCCTACCTGTGTAGTCCACTACTCTCTCTGCCTGCCCACTTCTCTAGTCTAGGCCTTCTTGCCTTCAGCACCACTGCTGTCTCTGGCCACGGAATTCTTTGTTGTGGGAGCTGTCCTTGGGGATGTTTAGCAGCATGCCTGGTTTTCACATACTAAATGCCAATAGTGCCTCCCTGTTGTGAGAATAAAGGCACTGCCATGTGTTTCTAGAGGAAACAAAACTGCTAACTGTAGAGAACCACTGCCCTAATTTCAATGCACTACTGAACTACCTTTGAATTAATGAATTACTTTTTATTTCCTGAACATGTTCATGTTTCACTACTCTCTGCTTTGCCCATTGTTTTCTATGCTTTCAATGGTCTCCTATCTTTCTCTAGCACACTTCTTATTCTTTAAGCCCAAACCAAATGTAACTCCCTGTGAAATTTCTGACATCCCAAAATGGTAAGTCACTTCACTTCCAAATTTCCAAGTAAGGCACTTTATAGGTACCTGTATCATATTCTATAATAATCATTTGTGTTTACATACATTTCCTCTGCTGCAATTCAAAGCATTTAAGGGCAGGAACTTATCTCTTTTTTCCCCACCCACATTACTCAATATAATGCATTGTACCTAGTAACATCAACAGTAACAACCACAAAAAACATCAGCAAGCATTAGTGTCTATTAAGGGACTCTGCTAAGCACACAGCATCCTCTTGCTCATATTATCCTCACAATACCATTGTGAGGTAGGCACTATTACTATTGCCATTTTATAGATAAAGGAGCTGAGGCCCAAAGAGGCTAAATAGCTTGTCCAAGGTCACAAAAGTAGGACATGGTTGATTTGAACCCAGCTAATCTAACTTTATACCTACACTTTGCATTGCCATTATGCAATACCAGCCTCCCACATAAAGGTATGAATATGTGTAAAATTAACATTGCCAAAGCAATGATTTACATAGTGAAAAGATGAATTGGTATCACCATTTTTGATAAAATGGGAATATGCAGACCATAGAGAGATACCACTTAATGTAACTCAGTAGACCTAATAAAGAAGATACAATTTTAGAGATAACATGAATGGAAATTCATTATTTGGCATTTGATATAATATATGGTTTAAAGGGTTTAGGGCTGACAAAGGACAGTAAGGAAGTAAAGATCACTCAGTTTGAAGATAATTGCAAAATTAAAAAAGATTACCTGAATTTATATAAAAGTCTGCTTTTATCTAAAACACACAAAGCAAAGCAAATAGCTTTATTCCATCAGTTGACATCAATTCTCATGCAAGCATTGGTGGTCTAAGTATGAGGCAAAATTATGGCTTCCTCACCTCTATTAAACCTCTACGATGTTTTATTTCTACAATAACGTATATGGGCACCTACATATTCTTCCTAAATTACTCATTTTCTTTAGCTGTGTTACAGCTCAGCAACTGTAATGAATAAAATAAATTTGAAACTAGTAGATTGTTTTTTCAACCAGGAGAAATCAAATAACATATATGAATCAATGTAATTAATAGATGCTTTTAGAAATTTATTAAGATTCTTATATTCTTCAAAGATCACCTCTGCAGATAATTTTACTAAGAAGCACAAAGCTCTCAGGACATGCCCTTACCTGTTTAAGTATAACCTTGAAATTCTCAGCAGCTCTCACATAGTCTTTGATGGCTGGAACTATCAAACTGTATCTATTCCTTAGGTATCTTTGTTTGCCAATAACAGGAATGTATGAGAATCAATGGAATCGTGTTACAAATATAAAGTATATCCAGAAATTCCTTGTACTTATGGAGAAATTTCAGACTTGAAATTTTTTCTGCAGCCAGTTGAGAACAGGCTATTCTTTTTAGTCTAATGAGGCTGAGTAAATTGAAGCAGGGATGTAAACATAGTTTCAAATTCATGTACATTATCCATTGCCATCCTCTTGCTAATGAGTAGCATCCAGTCATTCAGCTATTGCTAGTCTAACGGTATCCTAATGTCTCATCCTTCGTTTAAACATTATGTACAAATAAATTATTTCAAAATAACTAAGCAACACTGTATTCTACTAGCTACCACTGAATTTTGGAACTGACAACCCTTCCTTCCCCAAATCAGTAGGTTGACACTAGGTATATTTTTAACCCAGGTCTTAGTCCAAGCAGCTGTTCTGCTTGGGCAGCCTTCCATGTAGTCACTGGGGTCCCAGGCTCTTTCATATTGTGACTCTCCTCTCCATCACACACTCCTCTACATAGTGAAAAGGTGGGAAAAGAGAACATGAGTTGCTTCAGGGAGGTTTCTAAGGGCCAGGATTCTAATCTGCACGTAACACAACGAACATATTCCACAGGTTAGAACTCAACCCCAAACTGCAAGGTAGCATTGTGTTGAGACTGGAAGACAAAGGAAACAGAGTTTGGTAAACACAGAACATTTTTAGCCATAGCTTTCTGAACAACAGGTTTATTAAATACTTAGATACATATATCATATATACATTCCTATTTTCTACATATATGAATCAATGTAACTAAAATGTCTCTTCAGATTTGTTTCTCATTTTGACTACCAATCTTTCTCATTCAGTTATCAATAATTTTAGTCCAGTTGTACTGTTTCTGTATTTCGTTATTGTGTTTGTGTGTCTTACTCTGTTGATCTTTGCTCCTCTTTTCATGTGTCCTATGTCTTCTCTTTCCTGACTGTCCCTATTAGTGATACTTCCCAGAACTATATTAGTCAAATAGTAGTATGTCTTCTCACACTTGAGATTAAAAAAGAGATTTGTTGGTTCTCAGAACCCAAAAAGGATTAGACACTGAAACCTCGGGAAGGTCAGAAATACAGCTGGGCCTCAGGAACAAATGGAGTCCATGGCTCCAAATCCACCAGGACTTTGCCTCTAATTCTCATCTTTGCTTCTCTCTACAGAACAGCTGCCCAAATATGTCGGAAAGCATTGTTTTCACATCTTCGGAAATCCATTACAGGACAGTAACCCTTTCTCAGTTTCAATTAAAAAATTCCACTTGGTTTAGTCATATGCCCAACTCAAGATCAATCAAGGGTTTCTCGGGGAAGGTCACATAGGATAACGACAGCTTCCTTGGGAGTGAAATATTTGTAGAAATATGTGGAACAGTTCCCAGAAGAGATGAGGTGGGAGCAGAAAGGTGAATTTGGGGAGGTGAGGAGTAACTCCTGGTACTAGGAAGCAAAATAATGCATTTGCTTCTGCATAAACTCAGATTTTTCTCAGCATTTTCAGTCCAGTTACTCTGTTGCAAAAATTTGCAAACCTCACCAGAAAACTTTTGTTTGTTTTTAGACTCTCTCTAAACCTCCATGCAGCATACAGGGCTGTATTGCCATTAACTACCAGCTACCATTTTATATTACTCTCAGCATAATCATCTGAGGCTGCATTCACTTTTCGGACACGTATTTCCTAAAAATACACTTTGGGACTTGAAATCCCCAAAGATAAACCTTCAGACTTTTTTTGATTGTGAGCCAAATGAAAACTACTTTATGCATCAGAATGTAGTACAGACTCACACGTAGGTACACATATGTGCTGAAGTAATGAAAAGTTTTGTGAAAAAGGTTTATCTTTGTGTGATGCACTCTATTTGTTTTATCATACTTCATTTGTAAAATGCTGGTCACAAACAGCTGATTTCACAACTGTTGGCTCTAAGGTAACTCACTCTGGCCGTCTGACCTCTTAGAATATAGACCGTATGGGGGTACACTGACCAATCCCATCCACTGTTCCCGCTGGCTACCTGCTAAACATTCAGACCTGACATTCCCTTGACCACTCCTCTCGGATGTTACAAAGTGACTACAGCATTACCAACTCTAGGACAAACTAGAGTATTCCAGCTTTAAAAATCAGAATGTCAAATTTCTGGATTATGCTCTATTCCACAAGAGGCTAATAATGACAACCAAAGCAGGAATAGTTCTGGAATGAAAAATTCTCTGAGCCTGTATTTCCTTGTTTATAAAATAGGAGTAAAAACTACACAGAAGTTAACCATCTAAAAATCCTAAATACTATATCTTAAACAGCGTGGAAAGAATATGAACAGTACCATAAAGTAGCATATGGTCACCACTCCTCCACTCCAAAAAAAAAAAAAAAAGGTGATTACACTTTTCTCTACTGGTTTCAGGCAAACCCCTCGTGTAAGTTATTTTAGTAAAGACTTGATGAAATAAGTTTTCACTAGAGAGAAGAGGCAGAGGGCAATGGACATTCAGGCTGAATGAACATCAAAACAAGCAACAGATCATTCTATCATGCTATTCTCTGTATATACAAATCATTTAAGAAGACTTCAGATTGGATAATAATAGTACAAAGACAATAATTACAATCATATACTGCACACTGACAGAATGAAAGGCACCATATCTGCTTTAATCTTATTTAATTCTCATGACTTTATCCAATGAATATAGATATTTATCCCTGCCTCACAGTTGAGTTTGATCATGTTATTTTGCCCAAAGTCTCACTGCTCTAAGTTCTAAAATCAGAAATTAAACCCAGGTCTGTCTCATTCCTTAGCTGGAACTTTTAGTCACAGGCTGTACTAATCTTTGCTTGCCATCTTCCCAACTCCCAGCTGCCAAGTTATGACCTATCACCAGATTATGGTTGGTTGCTACCATAATCTGATACATGTGTTCCGACTATCACATAGAAATTTTAGCAAAAACAGTTCTTATAGTTACTACCATTTTTGTTCTTCTAGAGCTTCCCTGTCCAAAATAAATTTAAATTAAAGTTAAAAACTCAGTGTTTCATTTGCACTAGCTACATTTCAAGTGCTCAATGGCTGCATTTGGCTTGCAGCTACCATACTGGGGAGCAGAAATATATAACACTGCCATCATTGCAGACAATTCTCTTGGGTAGCATTGTTCTTGACTTTAACAAATCACCTTAAAAATCAGATATAGTTTCTACAATACTGAACTAAAGAGCAATTTGAGTCATGGATGCTCTGATTATTGTCTAAATCCTTTGAACCTATAAAATGCGATTTGATACTACTTTGTTCCCATTCATATTCTTTAGTTGCCACTTGTGAAAATTAATATCCTGAATCTTCAGAAAACTCAGTTATTCTCATCAATCTATATTTATGTGTCTAGCATTTATTCTATTAATGGAAGCACCTTAATCTTAAAAACAACAACTATCTTGTAAAATTAATTAAATATTTATTTAATTCTGATTGGCCCATGTAGTTCAGTGTCAATAGGTCCCCAGAAATTAGATAATGCAAATGAAATTCTTGGCTCTCTCCATACAACCTTGGTGTGCTTGAGTCATTCATTCATTCATTCTTTCATCGAACTTGCACTGAGTGGCTACTTGTGACAGGTAATGTGATAGGTTCATGGAATATATAAAAATATAGTCAGGTCATCCTGGATCTTGTAGGTGCTATTACAATGTGCTCTGTCCATGGGGTAGGATTTTCATTGTCTTTGTATCCTGCTATATCTCTAGCACCATTTTGCACGCAATACCTAAGACATATTTTTGAATGAATGAGTAAATAATTTTTTTTCATTTGAATTCATTTTTTTCATCTTTTATCCATGATACAATACATATAGAAAAATCTGGTGAAAGTAGCTGGCCGAAGTTCTAATCCCATTCTGTTTGCCCACTCCCCATAGACAAGGTTTTAATGTAATTTAATTTAAAGCAAAATTTTCTTACATAAAAACCTCAAATAAATCTCAAATGTATTACTTAGATACTGCTTTTCCTAATAGGTTTAAAATGTAAGCTAAATTATAAATTGAAACAGCAGGCCTAAAATTAGATATGAATTCCTTTGTGGTGCTGGTCATCACACTTCACATACCTGATTCCATGGAAGCATTATTGGAATTATGCCGAGGTGAACCCCAGATGTTCAAGAAACACTCACTTTTCTAGGCAAAATTAAAATAGAAACCGCTCATTCTGGCAGCTGAAATGCTAACAGTTGGCATGAAGCCTCTTAGAGACTAATGAGAAAGACGAGAGTGATAATACTACTTTGAGAGTCTATTTCATTATTCATCTTCTGGTCTCTGTGGAGGCTTTACAAACATTAACTAATGCTCAAAAACATCCCCGGGAAGTAGTTTATCATTGATGTCTTTGTCTTATAACATGGAAACCAAGGTATAGGGAAAAATGAAATTATTTGGTCAAGTTCTTCTAAAACTTTATCAACAGCAAAATGTAGAAAGTATATTTTTGTACATTCCAAATTCTTGACACAATCCTTATTATAGGTAGAGAATAAAATAGTAGCCAAATTATTTTTGGGTAAAAACAAAACAAAACACTAGGCTATTTTAAAGACCCTTCTAATCTGATACATTCAGATTTTCGGAAGGGGAGAAAATATATTTACATATTTAATTACTCTTCCTTTGGTTAAAGTACAGCAATATGACCTAGAAATCCTATCTTCTGTGTAAGAGCCTAGTGAATTGTTGGGATTGTAAAAAGAGCCTCCAAATTATTTGTAAGACCCTGACTTGCTCTCCAATTCACTGAGGTACATTTCACATGTTAACAAACAGTATTAAACCGTAATTTTGATAATATCCTAAAACAATTGTATGCTATGGTTTAGAGGGTATTTACTTTTTTTTTGGATATTTAAATTTGATTCTATTTGCTAACTTAAATACCCTGAAGTGAACATCCTTGTATATAAATCTGTGTCCTAATCTCTGATTATTATTATTATGTAGTAGATTCCTAGAATAAAATTCAAAGGACATGATCAAAGGGTAGGAAAATTTTGAACTCTCTTGCTACATTGCTTTCTCTCCCAAAAGGTAGTATTCATTTACCCTCCCACTCATAGTCTGATAGGGCCTACTTTAAGGCAATTTTCTCAAGCCACAGCTTAAATATTTTTGAAATAAATGTATCATAAAGATAAACATTTATATATTAATTGTATATTGAGTTTGAATATTTTTACTTATGTTTAATGTCTCCTTTTAATTCAAGTTTAGAAAACCACTCTATTGGGCCTAAATTAAACAAAAATAATTATATATTTTTCCAAAAGAAATGGATTATTCTTGATCCACTGTGTGAACTAAAGATATACAGATAATTATAACAATGAATTTATAGCATTTTATTTTGATTTGCAAAATATGTACGTTATTTACTGACATCTGCAAGATGTCTTCAAATATAAAGATGGCATTACTGGACGTCTTTGGGGATTCACCATGGTAATAGGAGGAATACTCACTTGAGAGTCCAAGCTATCTGGCTTTGTGAGTCAATATGCCGTCGGATTTTAATCAGTTTAAGCTTTCTGTACTTCCAAATATTTGGCTGGAAAAGTGAATGTTATAATATCTATCTCGTAAGTGTGTTGTCATGAATAAATGGACAACATGTGAAGAGGTGTCCAGCATGTATGGCACAAGAGATATTAGACTTTTTCTCTTGTCCTAGACTTATTTAACTTCAGTAAGGCTTTGAGCTCTTTTCCTAGTGAAGGCAATGATCTTTTCATTGTGTCATCTTCACATTGTGTCATTAGTGTCTCTAATCAGTTAATCTCTTTAACACAATAAAAAACATGTTTCTCATACAAACTGCCTAAGTCTAGAGAGCCGTCTAGATCCATGGGACCTGTTTCAGCTAGTCCCCTGACATAAGAATTACACTTCTACCTTATCCTCAAAAGCATCATGAGCCAACAAAACTGTTCAATTATAATCATTCCAGTGGATTTAAATCATTATTCCTCTTTTAGTCATCCTCTGACCTAGACTCCTATCTTCATCTCTCTAGGACCACAGCCCCCTTTTGGGTAAGTGATTCAGTAACAATACACAAACCTGCTTTACTGTTATTATTAATATATATTTTTAAATTGACCATGTGACACACATTTAGCAATAAACAAAAACAAAAACAAAGCCTCTATATAATTTCTTTCCTTATGTAGATATTTTGCGGCTTTTTACAACTTGAGATATGGCTATATATTTTAATAATCTGAAATTGCCTCTGAACTAAGACTATACTACAGGACAGTTAGTTGTACCACAAAATTAATTCTCTCCTTTCAGAGTAATAGAATTTGTAGCTTGGGACACGGCAGTCAGAAAAAGTGCTTCCTTTGTAGCTAGCGTAGGGGAGGAAAGAGCTTGTATTGACTCTCCTAGGGTCCCTGGCTGGGTATGAAAATTAAACTGATGAAGACAGATTAATAGGAGAAAAACACATACACATTTTATTAAATTTTTACATGTACATGGGAGCCTTCACAAGAAAATGAAGACCTGAAGAAGTGACCAGAACAGGAAGCTTTTATACCTCTTAGAAAAAGAAACAATAAATTTAGAAAGGATTGTTGAGAGAAAGGGGTTTGGTCTAGAGGTAGTAAATGGTGAAGAAGTAACAAGGAAGTAACAAGGTTTGTTTGTACAGATTTCCTAAGCCTAAATTTCCCATCTCTGGTGATAAGGCTGTCTTCCCTCCTTCTGATACACAGAGGGCACATTTCACATGGGAGTTTTATGACTTGTTTCAGGGAAGAAGAGCTGGGGAGGTAATGGAGGGGAGGGGGTCAGAGTGATCTTCCTTCCTCAGTCTTTAAAAGCAAATTCCCCCAGCTTAACATATTTAATAAACCAACATGCCACATTTCAGGGCAGTGTGTCCTGAACTCCATCACTAGGTACAGTCATGTGACTGAGTACTACTGTTTCATAGGATCTACACAGGGTCAGGTGGCAGCTTCTGTAAGGTTGCTTAAAGATTCAGCTGGTGTTGCTCCTTTCTCTCTGTTATCCATTTTTTCTTTCTATCTAGAAAGGGAAGATGATTGCTGGAGCTGGATAATCATTTTAGACTATGTTGTAGAAGGCACATATTGAGGATGGGCAAACCATAAGACAGAAGAACTGCATCTGACACTATGACAATCCATACCAGCCTTAGACCAGTGAACTGTAAGTAATTATTACAGAGAAATGTGCTCTATTGAAGATGCTCTAGTTTGGTGGTATCTGAAACTCACAACTGATTCTAATACTAATAATGAATATAATTGTTAAATATATTTTAAATTCATTCTATATGTATCAGTTCTTCACTTTAAAACACAGTATTTAAACTGGATTTCATAACCATTTGTTGATGGCTAGAAGCTCCATGGCTTGTCTCACAATTGAGAAACATTAGCTCTAAATACTGGGCAAACGATACCTTCTTAATTGCATAATAACATTCTGCTCACCAAAAATTCTCTCACAATTGCATTATCAGTTATTTCTCACACATTTTTTTCTAATATATATGGAATTCTTTTTGTGTAGAACCCAGTGGGAGATACTGAATGTAAGAATTTGGCTCAGTATTTATAGTCCATCTTATAGTCTTCAGACAGCTTTGTAATCATTATTTACTTGACATATGCAATAACCATATAAAGTAGGTAAGTGTTCTTATCCCATGACTAAATAAAATGAGAGGTTCAATGCCTTGCCTGAGGCCACATGGTAAATGGAAATAACAAAATAGAGATTAGGATTTAAAGGTTTCTGACCCTTTCTGTTTTGCAATTCACTTTGTCCTATTAAAAGGCAACTGCCTTCCACTCTGGATGAAGTTTAATTTTTATGGAGGTAGAAATTATTCCTGAATATGAATTTTTTAATATATTTTAGGCTTTTGAATTACCAATGTGGCTCTTCCTCTGTTTTATGGAACCCATATTGTATTCATATGTAGTTTAAACCTTCCAATATTAACTGATACACATAATCCAAAATGAATAATTCATTCATTCAACAAAGTATTATAGATAATTAATAATGCCATAAAATAGCTCATGTTAAGGCTAAAAAGAGTCAATAAGCCAAGGTCCCTAACTTCAACAATTTCTGTCATTAATTCACACTTAATGTCAAGATGCATAAATATTAATAAAATATGTATACTTCTGTATACATTTAATACCATCTTACAAAAATAATGAAGCTATACAACCTCAGAAAGTTCAGATAATCTTTAAAACCTTATTCAACTTAATCAATATGCTATGTTTATTCTACTTTATATACAAGGGGATTTTCAAGTCTGAGTTCACATAGTTAGGAGACCAATTTCAAATTGCAAGGACATTTGATTCATCCATAACTACATGAGTTATATTGAGGAAAAAAAAACAATAAAAGATTCCTTTACCAAGTGTAGATCTAAGGTTTTAGACACTTTAAGGGTTAAATGTTTGATTTAAGCAAGAGATTATTTAAACACAGCAAATATCTTTAACTCAAAGGGTGTTTTATATGCCTATATATAAACCTTAAACTTGTGTTCCTTGAAATTTGATATTTTTCTTTGTGTGGGAAGAATTAATTCACTTTGGCTCTAAGCTGTAAAAGAGTGAATGTCACAGGAGGAAAGGCTTGAATTCTCATAATCCCTAAGAGGAGTTATGGTAGCAGATATTGGATAAGATACATTTCTAAAGGGCCAATGCCATTTAGTAAGAGAAAGTAGTATAGACTAATGAATTTTGAGGCCCCTTATGCAGTTAATGGTTTCAAGTGATGTCTTCTGTAGTCTTTCTTATTGGTTATATTAGCTTTGTTAAAATTATTTACTCACTTTGTATTTAAACAGATTTTTTTTTTTTTTTTTTTTTTTTTTAAAGATTTTTTTTTTTTATTTGAGAGAGAGAATGAGAGAGAGAGAGAGAGCATGAGAGGGGGAGGGTCAGAGGGAGAAGCAGACTCCCTGCCGAGCAGGGAGCCCGATGCGGGACTCGATCCTGGGACTCCAGGATCATGACCTGAGCCGAAGGCAGTCGCTTAACCAACTGAGCCACCCAGGCGCCCCTTAAACAGATTTTTTAACACTATAGCTTCCACACTTCAATACAAGCACAAAATCTCAATATTTTAGGGAATCACTAGAGAATGATAGTAACAATTTATTTTATGGAATGAAAACCTCACAAATATCAGGAATCGTCTAATAATGTGAGAGTCAGGTTGCATTCTAAAGTCTTTGTGTTAGAAGCCAAGAAGCTCAAAGACAGAAATATTTTAGTTCTTTTTTAGCCTCACATATATGCCTTGTCTTTTATGATAAATACAATAGATGTTTTGTATTTATTTTTTTTAATGATGAATATACCCCAAATATTTCTCTCTATATATATATATTTAAAGGCTAGGCAATTTTCCCAGACTTTTAAAATGTATTTTTCTTACATTAAAATACTTGTTATTTTACCCCTCTGAGGTCAGTAAGTACCCCAGTCTCATTCTGGTATTACTGATAAGAAGATGGAGGCAGACAGGGCTCAGGTGACATATCCATTACAGCAGAGAACACTAATGGCAGCTCTGGGATCAGAACTCAGAAGCTCCTGGCTTACCAACTTACAGCTTGCACATTTGTTTAAAGTAAAAATATCACCAATGATCTGACTGTAAAACTCAACAGCGTCTCTCATCATGATATCTGAATTCTCTCTTTAATTAACAACAACAACAACAAAAGAACAGTAATTGAAAAACACCTGTATGTCTTATTTTCACGAAGATCCTAAAACTGAGAACTTAATCCTAAGTGGAAAAGTTTCCAAGCAGTTAAGTGCCTCAAAAAGCTAACTCAGATGATATGTGGCATATTGCTGCAAAAATTTCAAGGGAGTCTGAGGCTTGGATTGAACTTGGGAAAAACTCCCAGTCCATCTGGTTATAAACATTTTATGTGGAGTTTTTCTTTATCTTTTCTTCCATGGAGATGTATATGCTAGAGAGAGAGAGGGGGAAAGAGAGAGGAGAGAGAGAGGGAAAAAGAGAGGAGAGAGAGAAGAAGGAACAAAGGAAAGGAAAGGAAAGGAAAGAAAGGAATTTGGAAAGAAGGAAGGAAGGAAGGAAGGAAGGAAGGAAGGAAGGAAGGAAGGAAGGAAGG